>NC_052058.2:22435546-22803046 GCF_903992535.2 Arvicola amphibius | reverse complement strand
GTATGACTACAAACAGGATGGGCTTTTTGTTTGTTTGATTGTTTGTTTGATTGATTGATTGCTGTTGTTTTGTTTTGTTTGGGTTTTCAAGACAGGGTTTTTCTGTGTAGCTCTAGCTGTCCTGGAATTCTGTAGACCTCCTGTCTCCCTTGGTCTGTTCTTGGAAGAAACACAGGCAGGAAATACTCACCATTCCTGACGCCACAAAGGTGTCCCCTGACCTCCACAAGTGCACATAACATTCACCCTAATAATAACTATACTACTACCAACAAAAGTAACAAGTAAGCCAGGTGTGGTGGTGCAGGCTTGTAACCTAAGCAGTCAGGGGAGAAGAATCAGGGCTTCAAGCCCATCTTCCACTAACGGGCAAATTCAAGGTCAGTCCAGCCACATCTTATAGATGACTCAATTTTGGTTCCCAGAACCCATATGGCAGCTCACGGGTGCTTTACCTACAGTCCAGGAGTATGGATTTCCTCTGCTGGCCAACACTCACCCACACATTAAAAAAAAAAAAAGTATTAGAGTGTAGTAAAAGGACAGAAAGGGGAGTGGTGGCAAATGCAAGAGGGGAAAAAGAATGGAGAGTTGAGGCAGCCTCAGTCTGAGTTCTAGAAAACTGGAGACCAGGCAGGAGAATCTCAAGTGTGAAGTCAGTCTTTGCCACATAGTCTTAGGCTATTCTGGACAACTCCGTGAGATGCTATCTCAAAAAATTGAAAAGAGCAGGGGTTTGTAGCTAACATGTAAAACACCTGACCAGCCCTGGGCAAAACCCACAAAGAAACAAGCCAAACATAAATAAGTTTAGAGTTAAATACAAAATCAGAAATTTAGTGTGTAAAGGCTAGTATCAGAAAGTAGTAAGAAAAAAATAGTTCTATATGCCAAATAAAGGTGGGAACACTGGATAGCTATCTTGCAGAAGAGTTCACTCTCATCATTCAATTATATAGTCTGAATAAGGCTTGTACCAAATGTGGAAATCAAGTTGTAAAGGGTCTGGAAAAGGGTTCAGCATGAAGTGTAATGGTCTTTTAGCGATGATTGAAAATGCAGAAGCAATGAGAAAACTTAGATATGTTAACGTGGGGTGAGGGGTGATGCTGATGACACTTAAAACACAATAAAGTAAGGCTTGGGGATGTACTCAGCAGCACCGCAGTGCCTAGCATTCATGAGAAAAAGGAGCGAGGGAGGGGTGAGGGGCGGGGAAGGGAAGAGAATCAATGTAAAATTTGTATTTATGTCTAGGCAGGAAGAAAAAAGAATTGCTAACCTTACAATGAAGAATCCAAGGGGTAAAAAGTACGTATGTCAGGAGTGGGATTCGAACCCACGCCTCCAGGGGAGACTGCGACCTGAACGCAGCGCCTTAGACCGCTCGGCCATCCTGACTACTGATTACTGGAAGTAGACACATTCTTGGCAGGGACAACTTGAACCCGTTTGGTCACCTATCGGTGATTGGATCCGACAACAGGGACACGTTGACCCCCACACTGAAGCTGCCAGCCTACCCACAGAAAGCAAGCAACCGCCTTCTACTCAAATGGCCACGATGCTCCAAGTCCCCGGAGCTCTGGTCTTTTCACAGGCGGGCTGTGTCACACCATCTTCAGTGTAGGAACCAGCACAGCAACAATGCATTCCTGCCAGCCATCGTCTCTTCTCCGGAGAATGCAGGGGGCCAGGGACGCGGTGGTCGCAAAGGGCTGCAGTCCGCGTCCTGGTGGGAGGGGCGTTCTGGCCGCGTCGGGGAGACTTTGGTGAGTGCGGAGGTCGGCGGTGCTTCGGAGGGAGGGTGGCGGGCACTGCGAAATGCGTCGGAGATGGCCGGCCGTCCAGGGGACGATACTACAGTCGTCATCCTCGTTAGTATAGTGGTGAGTATCCCCGCCTGTCACGCGGGAGACCGGGGTTCGATTCCCCGACGGGGAGACATGCTATCCCTTTTAGCCACGCGGACGGTTGCTCCCTGGCTCCAGCACAGGCGTGTGCGTGCGAGAAGCGCGGGTGGGATGGGACGGCGAGGAACAGCGCGCGCTGGGCAGCGGAGACCTGTTTAGGGTTGGCGTCGGTGTAGAACACGCAGTTTTCGCACCATTTGCCAAGGTTCAGGGCCGAGGGAGGCCCCGTCTGGCCCCTCTCTTGTCCGTGTCACGACTGCACGAAGGACAGAAGAAGGCGCGGGAGGTTTTGAGGCTGTGAGGAGTCGGAGTATCCCCAGGGAATGTGTCTTTGTGTGGCGTCTGCTTATGGCTGGCCATCAAACAGCCGTATTAGTCATGAACGTCTAATCATAGCCAGGACTTATTAAGGAAGAAGTGTGACTATCACTCCCTGGTGGTCTAGTGGTTAGGATTCGGCGCTCTCACCGCCGCGGCCCGGGTTCGATTCCCGGTCAGGGAAGTGTACTTTTTAGTCACCGTGCCCTTATTAGTTTCTTTCATAAAACTGTTTTCCTTTTCGCCAAATATTTCTCATGGTCCTCATGCTGCCCAGCAATACCTCACCATACAAGGACATTTCTCTTTGCCTTGCACTCCTATACGTTATAACGCACTTCCCCGAAATTTACACTTGCACATCTCAGTGTTTCTGCTTCCCTTGGTGCGAAGTTACACTGCCACCATCACACGCGGCGCACACACATGCCACTCAGAGTGCCCAGATCACCTGACCACACCGCCGGCTCTTAGGTCTGAAGGAATCTCTCAGGACCGTCGCACCTGCTCCTGATGAGCTTTCCATCACCTTCTTGGATGCTGCTGCAAACCAAAGCAGATTGGACAGGCAGTTAGTTGATTTGAGTCTTCTCCTCTTGATCTTTGAACTCTTGTTGAGTGACTCTAGCTCCTTTCCAAAGCTCCAGGGCATCTCAGTGATTGTAAATCAAAGAGGGCTGAAAACAGCGTGGTTACAGCGCACAGCTGCCCAGGACGGACTTTTTCCAAGACCACTTCGTCATTTAAACATTTAACGCCATCGGGTGTGATGTCCTCAAGCAGGAACCTCTGAGTAACTGTTGGGAACTATGGCTGGAATGCCAGAAATCTTGGTTGAACTTTCCATAGAAGAGAACGCCAAATAATGAATGGCTTTGGGACTTTTAAAAGCCAGAGACAACCACATCCATTACTGAAACCTCCCCTTTCTCTTTCTTTCCTTTTTTCTTTTTGGATTTTTAAGAGAGGGTTTCTTCGTGTAAAACCTGCTGCACAAAAAAAAAAAAAAAAAAAAAAAAAAGTGCCTGGCTTTAAAATTCATAAATAAATCATAAAACCAGGCTTCAAAAACCTCTGCAAAAACAAAGACACCATGCTGACATCTCCAGCACAGATTCCCTAGTTCAAATGAACAGTGAGCTGTTTTCTCAGCACATCCACTCTTGCTCCGTTCTGCAACTGCAGTCTTCAGTGAGCTTAGTGTTACCAACTTGTAACTGGGAGGTGAGCAAACCAGCGAGGGCCTGGATGGCAGGCATGGTGGTCTGGTGTTCTGTGTTTTACAGTTATGCCACTGAGTTCTGACAAGGTCGGAAATGCAAAGAATCTGTAAATACAACTTTTTTTTAAAGCCTCTTTTTATTAATTCTTTGAGAATTCCCTACAGTTTATCTCAATCGTATTTACCCCCAACTCCTCTACAATGCACCCCGTCTTGTTACCCCTCCCCAAACCCACTGGGTTCGGTTTGTGCTGCTCATACCTTTTCTGGGTATGGGGCCATTTAATGAAACCTGGTCAAGCGGACCAGGGATTCGTTCACCCTTAAAGAAAACTGAGTCTCTTTTTCTCAGGAGCCACTGTCTATAGCTCCCCAGGCAAAGGTGGAGGCTTATATACCTCCACCCCTCATAAATACGATCTTTAAGAGGATCTGTATTGGTATTGGTTAGTGTCCTGACCAGCAGGAAACGAACCAGGGTCCCTGAGCCCTGAGCCCTGAAGAGAGAGGAATGAAGAGAGAGACAGAGACATGAGAAATGGACAGCAAGTCTGTATTCTGATCAAGCTGCCAACTTTATTTTCTCTCAGGAGCATTCTATAGCAAAAGGGCAGGAGGAGGGTAGGACGCTGGAATGTCAGGTCTGGAGGCATCCCTAGCTATAGGAAGAGATAAGGAGATGCTGAGGGTCTGTAAGTATTTACTAACAAGGGAAATGCTAATTACTTAGGGTGCCTGGGACCCGCAGGTCTGCAGGGGATCTTAACTCACAGGGAGATAAGGGTTACCCTAGGCCCGGAACTTGCCCTTCAGAGGCTTCTGAATAGCTTACTTAATTTGTGAATAAGATGGCCATAACCGAATTTGCTTCCAGCAGGTTAGCTCATTTAGCTGTTAAGTCAGAGCCTTAAGGGAATGTTTATTTCTTTTGTAGCCTTTAGTTTTTCTGTTCTTTCTTAGGACCCAGAAGCTCAGCTTCTAATCCAGAGTCTTGAAAATTCTGGTTCCCTCACTGGAGACCTCTTCACCCATTTAGAGAGTGTAGGCCAAACTAGAGGTTTGTGTATGTCCCTTTCTTCTTCTTTTCCTCTCTTCCCTCTGTGGTTAGCCAGGGTTCTCTACAGGAACACAACTATGGAATGACTCTCTCTGTATCTCTCTGTATAGAGAGGGGGGTATTAGAGCGGCTTACAGCTGTGGTCCCGCTACTCCAACAATGGCTGCCTACCAACCACAAGTCCAAGAATCCAGTAGCTGCTCAGACCACGAGGCCGGATGCCTCCACTGGACATCCGTGTATGCCGGGATCTCAAAGAAGTAGGCCTAATGTCAGTGAAGGAATGCACACGTCAGCCAGAGTGAGGGCAAGCGGGGAGAGAGAGGGAGAGAGTGAGTGTGTATGTGTGTGTGTTTCCTTCTTCCATGTCTTTATGTTTTTTTTTCTTTTTTTTTTTTCTGTCTTCCATGTCTTTATGTAGTCCAGATTAAAGGTGGACCTTCCCACCTCAAGAGATCTGGAGTGGAAGTGGGTCTTCCCACTTCAAATTATTTAATTGAGAAAATCCATCATAGGTGCACTCAGCCACTTGAATTTTAGTGAACTCTAGATGTAGCTAAGTTAACAACCAAGGATAGCATTCTATCATATTTTATTATATAACAAATAATAACATGTATATAATCACACACATATTACTTTGCTTGTATTTGTCCACACTATTACTCTCTCTTATTCCCACACCCACTCATGGTGAAGTCCTGTGGTCTCTCTGTGGCTATTGGCTGAAGGAGCGGAAGGAGCTCCCGCAACACTGGCTGGATGAGAACTTACTATGTAGGCCAGGCTGGCCTCAAACTTGAGGCAATTATCCTGCCCCTTGCTTCTGTCTCCTAAGTGCTGGCTACCATGTTCAGCTAATTCCATTAATTTTTCCACAGCAGACATTAAAACAATTAGGAGGGAACAAGAGTGATTTGGGGGCAATTTGGAAGGGTTTAGGGGCAGCAAAAATTCAGCCTCTATCCTCTTAGTCCCCCTGGGACCTGAGAACTAAACTGACATAAAATAAATCAACTGTTGGAATGCACAAAATGCCAGACATATTTCACACAGCCCGGGGCCCTTCCTAAGAAAATGAGAACCAAAAGGAGCAGTTACGGTCAGACAGAAGTACCTCAAGAAGGACTTAGAATGTCTTCCTTCCATATTTTCTGTCATTGAAGCCTCCACCTATGCTCTTATCCCTCTTATCCAAGAGGCAGCCAATGTGCTAGACCCACAAGCATCTCCAAATACCCAGGTACATCTAAAAACTACTAGAACATGCTCGAAGAGGGGCACCACAGCTCACACCTGCAATGCCAGCACTTGGGATGCAGAGGCATCTGGATTAGGAGGTCAAGGCCATCTTTGGCTACGTATCAAGTTGGAGGCCAGCCTAGACTACATAAGACCTCATTTCAGAAAAACTAATACAAACAAACAAAAATATTCAAACTAGTCCTGCAAAGTTTTCCCAGAGCGCACTATATAAAAATATTCATTACGCTGTCCTGGTAGTCTAGTGGCTAGGGTTCGTGACTGTCAGCACCGTGGTCTGGGTTTAATTCTTGGTTAGGAAATTGAGCTTTTACATCTAGTCAATATTATAACCACCAGACAAATACTCCACAGTCCTATTTGTCAAAGGTCCTGAATTGCTCGACGCCGACCACAGGTGAAGCTCAGTGAGGAGTCTGTCATGGCTGCCATGAACCCTGATGCTCTCAGAACCTTACTTTTGCTTAACTCATTATACTTCATTTCACATATAAAGTTTATTATGGAGAGAGATGTGTCCTCATTCCTCTGCCCCACCCCCTTCTCTCTGATGAAATGAATTGAGAATGACTCCATTCCTGAAATATGTAAGTTAAGTGTACTGATTGGGCTCCCTGAGAAGAACCGTCAAAGTGGAGACAGCAGTGGAGCTGGTGACATTACCCGTGAGATCCAAACCTGGAACACACCTGCTCTTAGAGGCCCAATGAACAGGTAATAAATACTGATGTCGCGAATATTTCGGCATGGGTGTGTGGGTTCACGCGAGACAGAGAAATGAAGACCCGGAGACACATGGAGAATGAACTTAAGTAGATTTCCATATTTCAGAACAAACTGCTATAAGCTTCTGAGAATACAATGCCAGGTGCAAATACCTGATTCGCCAGGTACCATGGTTTTCCTGGTTTCCTTTAAACCAAGTTTTGCATAGGCTTTGTATCCATGGGAAACATAGGGCAACAAAAGGTATTTGTGACACAGAGGAAGGCCTAGGGGCAGTTTGGAAACTCCGGAGCTAGGTCAGGTGGAACCCAGCGGGTTTCATGGCTAGTGGAGGTTGCTGGCTATCTTTCTGGCACCATCGGGACATTCTATCACATACAGAGAAGGAAACGGGGGAAGGAGGATCTGCATCCTATTAAAACCATGTATGTTAAGCCAATCTTTCTGTATGAATTCCTTTTCCTGTTATTTGTTTGTTGAGACAGGCTTTCTCTGTGTTGTAGAGCCCGGGTCTACCCTTGTTCTTGGGGTTCATCTTGAGGACAGTTTCTGGTCAGCCAGTTAAAACATTCTGCTTGTTCCTGTGCTCCCTCTTCCCTGCCTGGTGATTAGCTGTAGGGCATTGTTGACTCCATCTTTGGTATGGTAATTTCCCACCTGCCTGGGCGGAAATCCTTTTGCAGCAGGGAGGTATATAAGGATTTCCCCAAGGTTAAATAAATGGCATTCAGCTGATCTCCTTTCAAATGACCCAGGTCTCTTTTGTGTTCTTTCAATCTCCAGGCCCTTGCCGGACTCGCGTACGGTACAGTGACACGGGAACTGTACGGAGGGGTTAACACAGAATCGGGTGTTACGCCATGTGTCTCTGGCTGTCCTGGAACTTGTTCTGTAGGTCATAGCTGTCCTTGAACTCAAAACTCTGCCTGTCTCCGTCTCCTGAGTCCTGGGATTAAAGGCAGACACTGCCACCACCTGGCTCTATATTGATTTCTAACATGTGAATGTTCCCAGCAGAGTGGGGTAAGCAATCCCAAACAGGCAGGTCCAACTGGGACTCGTAGACATCCACTGACCTCTTCCTCCTGGGTACTGGGAGTTAAGACTTGGGCAAAGGAGTCTGTCCTTTTGTCTGCTTTTTCAGAGTTTGGCTTTATAGTTTAGGCAGGCCACAAACCCCACCTTTTCTTGCCTTAGAATTCCTGAGTGCTAAGGTTAAAAGTGTGAACACTATAAATTTGAGCTAATTTTAAAAATAAATACATTATAGCCGGCCTGTGGCAGCACAGAGACAGGCGGATCTCTCTGAGTTTGAGGCCTACCTGATCTACAAGGGCTAGTTCCAGGACAGGCTCCAAAGCCACAGCGAAACCCTGTAAGAAAACAACACACTGTAAAATAAAACCCAATATAGGAGACTAGAGACATCTTTAATCCCATCACTTGGGAGGCAAAGGCAGGCATAGTCTATATATCAAGTTCCAGGACAGCCAGGGCAGCATAGAGGGACCCTGTTTCAAAACAAAACAAAAAGGTATGTCCAGATAAAACAGAGGTCAACAACTAGAAAATCGCGAGCACTTTGTGGACATTAAATGCTGTAATTACACAACATAGGTAACAGGTAAAATTCAAACTATTTAAGTTTATTTTTTAATTAAAAATATGTTAGGAGAGAGAGAGAGAGAGAGAGAGAGAGAGAGAGAGAGAGAGAGAGAGAGTTTGGTCTACATAGGTCAGAAGAGGGTGTTGGTCTCTACAGCGGGGATTGCCTCATGTCCCTCTCCTCCAGCTGTGCAGAGGTAAAGTACTAAGGTCAAGAATGTCATCGACGAGTACTTCGCATAAACCTTTGACTCATTAAAAAAAAAAAAAAGCTAAACTGAAAAGCCTGAAAATGCTTTCAACTTAGACATAGGACGAACGTAAAATGGATTTTCATTGTTTTGGGCCTGAGCTTACAATGTCCTTCTTGCCAAAACCCTCACCTGAATGGCTTCCTGCCTGATGACCGACCGGTCCGTTTTTCTCCAGTCCCGCGGCACAGACGATGCTGGACGCCAGGGGGCGCCCTAAACTCATCAGTCAGGCATTCCTGGAGCTCCTCGGGATCTGGAAAACCGTGGGTGTTTACGGAAGCCGAGAACAGCTCTTCCCATGGCCTCGGGGTCCTGGGGTCCTTAATCTCGCTGGCAGTTTTCTTTGGAGGTACCATGTATCTCCATGGGTGAATGTCATCTAGCCTCAGAGTGGAACCTGCCTGATTCCAGAAATTGATTGACTGGGTTGAATTTAAGAACGGGAATCAGCAAACAATAAATTCACTCCAAATGTAGCTTGCTTACAAAGCTAACGCCACCAGGCGGTTTCCGTAGTGTAGTGGTTATCACGTTCGCCTCACACGCGAAAGGTCCCCGGTTCGAAACCGGGCGGAAACAACAAGTCAATATTTTTAATCTTTTCATTCTGGTAGAAGGATCATCTTGGGAAAAAGTACCCAACCCATTCACAATGAAACCCCCACGTCTCCGGGGTCCTACGAGGATTGGAGCATTTGCAGTGACAATTACACAAAGAAAGGCAGATCAGTGGCGGTGAGCTGGTCCTTTCAGGGCATCGACACATAAGGTAGATTTTGTTTCTTCAGCGAGAGATCCGTAGGTACTTGTGTTGCCCTTCAGTTTCTGGATCGTGTCTTCCAGAAAGCACCGTGGACATACTGAGAGCCAGAAACACGCTGCTATGTGCGTGGAGTCGTCAAGTCTGACTTCTGCCCCAGGAAGGAAGGGCTCTAGTCTCTTCAGGGGGATTGCCTCGTGTTCCTCTCCTCCAGAGTTTATAACCTGTACTGAGATCCAAATCCCCTCCCCCGTTATAAATATTTTTTTAAATCTTGCTTTATAATGCGGTTTGATTAACCTTCATTTAGCAGAGACGCTCCCATCTCTATTATTTACACCTGTCTTTACTGTCGGTGGTTTTGGTTGTGTTATAAGATGACACCATCCGGTTCCTGGACATGAAAATTATTTTTCTCTCTCCCTCTTCACAGTCTCTTTCCACAAGGAATCTTAAGGTCCTTGGTTCTAAATCAGTTTGAAACATTTTGTTGTTGTTGTTTTGTTTAGTTTTTTCAAGACAGGGTTTCTCTGTAGCTTTGGAGCCTGTTCTGGAACTAACTCTTGTAGACCAGGCTGACCTCAAACTCCCCACTTGCTTCTGCCTCCCGAGTGCTGGGATATATTTCCTTTACACACACAGACACACACACAGGCACACAGACACACACACAGGCACACAGACACACACACACACATATACATAGGGCCAGAAGGGAAATAACTGATTCAGCTGTCAAGAGCTCTTGCTAAGGACCCAGGTGGGTCTGCCATCAACACCAGCTGGCTCACAACCACCTGGAATTCCAGTTCCTGAGGATTTGCCACTTTCTGTCCTGCAGGGAGTTGGTGTGCATACACAAAAAGATAAGTTTATGGAGCCGGCCAGTGGTGTTGCACACTTTTAATCCCAGCTTTCAAGGGACAGAGGCAGGCAGATCTCTGAGTTCTACAGATAAAGAGTCCAAGAATAAGAATATAAGAATATAAAAATGTAGAGTCAAGAAATAAGAATGTAAAAGGAAAGAATTGTTGTAAGCCTAGGAGAATGAGAACTGTCAGCAGCTTTCTCTGCAGCGGAAGGATTAACTATTAACAGTGGGTTACTCCACTTTACAACTGGCTGCTCTGTTTACAAGAGTGAAGCAGCCCTCTACAAACTGAGGGTCAGCTCTGCAAACCGAGGGTCAGCTCTGCAAACCGAGGGTCTGCTCTGCAAAGTGAGGGTCCGCTCTGCAAACTGAGGGTCAGCTCTGCAAACCGAGGGTCTGCTCTGCAAAGTGAGGGTCCGCTCTGCAAACTGAGGGTCAGCTCTGCAAACTGAGGGTCAGCTTTTAGATAAGCCCCTGACCACTCATGACCAGAAATTAATGTAAGCTGAGTTAACTTTTAAATGATGGGATGTACGTGACTTTTGACCTTTTGGTTTTATGTTGTCCTATACCCTTCCCTGCTATGCGAAACTGGCGGTGCCAGGGGAGGTGCAGAGCCTTGGTAACCGTTGTCAAGGTATGCCAGGGTAAAACAATAGGTTAAGTACAAACACTAGTTTAACTGAAAAACTCTGTTAATGGAAATTGCAAAGAAGGGCAATTTGTATCTGAGTTTTACCTTGAGGTTGTAAAAACTCTTTTGTTATTGCCTAATGCTTGCTGTAAACTGACAAGTTCAGAAACCGGCCTTTGCCCACAGCCTTACAAGTCCATCTCTGGCTGTGGTCTCAGCTAGCTGATAAGCTTTTTGTGCCCCATGGAGATTTTTTTTTTAATTTATTTTTTTCTGCAATAAAGTTTGCTTCTGGTTTCTTAGACTTCAGTGGTCTGTCCCCATCTTTGTGCAACCCCCATGGACCCAACACAGAGTGAGTCCCAGGACAGCCAGGGCTACACAGAGAAACTCTATATCTCAAAATAGTAATAATAATAATAATGTTTATGGAAAGGATAATTCCCATGGCTCGAGAGAGATGCAGTCAATGTGAGCAGCACAGAGCTGCTGCCGTGTGGCTGCTGGGAACCAAGCCCAGTCCCAAGGAAGAGCAACCAGGCAAACAGTGCTCTTAATATAGTTCCCCCCTTTCTTTTCTTTTTTCCATTTTTTTAAAAAAATAGGGTCTTACTATGTAGCTCTGGCTGGCCTGAAATTCTCTGTGTACACTAGGATGGCCTCAAGTTCACAGAAATCTGCTTGCTTCTGCCTCCCTAGGGTTGGGATTAAAGGTGTATGCCTCTCTACCTGGATATTTTTACTTTTGCTCTATATATACTTAAAAATTCACTCATCCAAAATTGAAGACGTAGTTCTGGGTGGTTGTGATGCACACCTTTAATCGTAGCACTCAGGAAACAGAGGCAGGCAGATATCTGTGAGTTCGAGGCCAGACCAGTTGACAAAGCAAGTTCCAGGACAGGCTCCAAAACTACAGAGAAACCCTGTCTCTGTATGTGCCCCCAAATGTTTGTGTGCTAGAAGCTGGAAGCAGTAGAGCCCATTGTGGCTCTACTGAGGGGAGAGCATAGCCCTGACGGCACCAGAGAGACAGCTCAGTAGTTAAAACTGCTCCTCCAGAGGATCCCAGCACCAGCAGTGAAACTCATCCCACCCCCTCCTCTGGCTTCCCTGAGCACCAGACACCCAGCTTGTGTAGACATATGCATGCAAGCAAAACACCTGTACACATAAAAATCAATTAAAAAATAAAAGTAGAGCCCAATAAGTAAGTTAGCCCATGCATCACATGTGTGTGTGCCCAAGACACACACACACACACACACACACACACACACACAGCTAGTGGAAGGTGCCCAGATCATTGGAGCTGCTTTCATCGTGAATGGAGCTCTTGAGGTAGTTATTTTTCTAAGAAGTCTAGCCCATCGATTCCTTTGGCTTCCGGATCTCTCCACCTGTCTCCTTTCTCACCATGTGGTCCTCACCAGAGAACTAACACATTACTGCGCTTGATACTGGACCTTTGACCTCCAAATGAGAGCTAAATAAACTTTGCTTTGTACCCCTTATGTTATTTTCTTCTATTAAGAGGAATGTCATAATACACATAGCATGTAGCACAGACTTTGAGGTGGATATTTATTGAGGCTGGCTTATGCCCTTCTAACAGGAAGAAAGCAAATAAGTGGTTGCAACAACTAGTTACAAAGGAAGTCAACCGAAACCAGAGGGATGTCGTGGCTTCCCAGACGAGTTTGGGGCTGGCCTGGATTGCAAAGCTTTTCTAGAAAGCACGAGACCAAACTGTGGACCTAAGGCCTCGCAGACCACTTGGTCCATCCCCAACTTCCGGTTCTTGGGATGGGGGTGGGGGAGATCAGACTGCCCCGCCTCATTCCCTGGCCGCTCCGCCTCCCTGCCCGGTCCCACGGTCCCTTTAGAGCTTTCTGGGTAGTCCAGCGTGAGTCACGGAAACGGAGAGGAGGGGGGGGGGGCGATTGGGGGCTGAGCTCATTTCTGGACAGTGGGGACCGGATGTGACTCTCGGGGGCAAGTCCATCCCTCTCTGTGGCCGGGGCTGTGGCCAGAAGAACCCCAAGACCTCGCAAGGGAAATGGGTATTTTCGTTTCTACTGAGTTCCCGGCACTCCAGTCTAATCCCTCCCTCCCCCCACCCCCTCTCCCCCGCCCTCGCCTCCTCCCCCGCCCCCGCCCCAGACAGGGTTTTATCTCTGTAGCCGTGAAGACCAGGCTGGCCTCGAACTCAAAATACATCTGCCTCGGCCTGAGTGTTGATAGCAGTGGTGCACCCCACCCCACCCCCTGCCTGGCCCAACAGTTCAACAGTTAATTTAGGAATATTATCTCTCATTAAGTAACTTTTTAAAGGTTTGTTTTGTTTTGTTTTTTGTCTTTTGAGAAAAGGTTTCTCTCTGCTCTGCAGACCAGACTGTCCTCGGACGCAGAGATCTGCCTGCTTCTGACTCCCGAGTGTTGGGATTAAACACATGCAGGATCGCGCCTGAACTTTTAGAATCTTTAATTCACTAATGTCAACTTTGAAATCATAAGAGGGTCAAGTGACTTTTTCCCAGGGGTTCCGTATCATATATCCTTCATATCAGATATTTATATTACAATTCATAACAGCAAATTTACAATTATGAAGTAGCAATAAAAATAATTTTGTAAGCCGGGCGGTGGTGGCGCACGCCTTTAATCCCAGCACTCGGGAGGCAGAGGCAGGCGGATCTCTGTGAGTTCGAGACCAGCCTGGTCTACAAGAGCTAGTTCCAGGACAGGCTTCAAAGCCACAGAGAAACCCTGTCTTGAAAAACCAAAAAAAAAAAAAAAAATAAAATAATAATAATTTTGTAGTCGGGGGGTCCCCACACCAGGAAGAACTGTATTTAAGGGTCACAGCGTTAGGAAGACTGAGAACCACTGACTTTAAATCTGTTCTACAGAGCCTGTGGCTCACACCTTTAATCTCAGAGGCAGAGGCAGGTAGGATCTCTGTGAATTCCAGGCCAACCTGGGCTACATAGCAAGCTCCCGTATAACCAGGACTAGAGAGTCTGTTTCCACAGCGAGGTGAGAGAGTGAGGAGATTGAGCGGATAGGAAGACAGGGGAAATTATGGGGATATGGGAAAGGAGCCCCTCACCTCAGAATCAGGCTGAAGAAGCCTCTTGCTCATTGATAATCGAGAACTGTAGGGCTGGGCATAGTGGCACGTGCCTTTGATCCCAACATTCGGGAGGCTGAGGTGGGTCAGGTGGATCTCTGTAAATTCAAGGCCAGCCTGGTCTATGTGGTGAGTTTCAGTATGGCTAGAGCTACTTTATAGAGAGAACCTGTCTTAAGAAAAAGAAAATGAAAATGAAAAGAATAAGAAAAAGAAAAGAAAGTACTGCAAACACAATTAGCACATTTACTTAAGGCATTTTGACCCTTCCCATCCATCCGTGAAGAGACAGTTTTCCAGGACTCTCACCAGAAACCCTCTGAGCAACCGTGATCACTCCTCTAGAACAATCCTGTTTACGTGTTTCCTAAGCAACCGTTTGAGACACAACTTCAGGTCTATGTTAACAGCTTATGTTAAGATACTTATTTGTGACTCTGCCTGGAGGAGCCCATATGAACACTTAGGTGTCTTATTCTTTCCTGTCTCTCTTTTTTTTTTTTTTTTTTTTTTTTTTTTTTTTTTTTTGATCTTCACATTTAAAATCTGTTTGAAATGTCCTTCCGGAGCTGGAGAATGGCAAGCACTGATGCTTATCCTCCTGCCTCCACCTCCTGAGTGCTGGTATTGACTGCCGGTATAAACACCACCTTGTTTAATGCAGACTTAAGTACAGACATTGAAAGATGGAGAGGAGCTTAGGAAAAAGACAGCACACACCTTACAAACCTGATTGTGGGTAAGGCTTCTCAAAAAAGAAAGACCGGACATTCAACTGTTGTCACTAGTAACTTCCAGTCGTTACCTTGTATCTTGGCTATTCTGTGTACTCACTTGAGCAATGGAGTCTGCATCTCCTTGGGAGACACTGACTAAGAAGGAAATGACACCGGTTTCGTTAGACAAAGTGACACATCTTCCTCTTCGTCCTCTTGGGATGCACTTAGAATCCACCCTCCTGGACATGAGAAGTAAAACGTCCTGATGGTAAAATAGCTCAATGAAATTAATTTTAAAAACAAGATATCATCTGAAAAGTCACGTTCGTGATCCTGCTTACAACCTCAGCTGAGAAGCAGCCAACACCTTGCTTTTCCCTGCCACAAAGTGAAGGGCGGGGCAGCCAATTCAGCCAATTCACAGACAGAGTCTGGAAGGACCCTGTGAGACATGTGTGCTGGGGGTGAGCTCAATATGTGACAACGTGCCATTGTAATATACATTATAACCAGCATAATTTACAGTCACATGAATGGGCAGTTCCAGACGATTCCAGTCCCTGATCTATCATCAACCTGGAGCCTCCAAGTCTTCCTCCCAGCTCAAGGGTCAGTGATTTGGATTTTGGGGCAGAGACAACCCATCCCTACTGTCCCCCCCCACACACACACCCTTTTGGTTTCTTAAACAGAGGGTTTTGTTTGTTTGTTTGTTTGTTTTCTTTTGTTTTGTTTGCTTGCTTTTTGTTTTTGGAGACAGGGTTTCTCTGTGTAATAGTCCTGGCTGTCCTGGAACTCATTTTGTAGACCAGGCTGGCCTTGAACTCACTGAGATCCGCCTGCCTCTGCCTCCTGAGTGCTGGGATTAAAGGGGTGCGCCACCACCGCCCAGTTTTTGTTGTTGTTTCCCCCAGAGTTTTGCTACATGCGCCAAGCCTACTTGGGGTGTTCCCACTTCTACCTCATGCTTTCAGGGTTCTTTAAATGTCCTGTATTTATTTATTTATTCAGGTTTTTTTGAGACAGGGTCTCTCTGTATAGTCCTGGTTGTCTTGGAACTCGCTATGAGGACCAGGCTGACTTGGTATCTATTTTTTTTAAGTTATGAGTTCCCTTCTGGCAAAGTCCTGGAATAGTACCAGATACTACATGGCTTGTATGTTAGTTATTTTTCTCAGAACTGTGAGAAAATACTGGACAGAAGCAGCTTATGGAAATCGTCCTGGGGTGGAGCCTCCCCATGACACTATACTTGGGACGGCTCTGGAATAGAAGCTACCCTCATGATCCCATAGCTGGGACAGCCCTGGGATGGAGACTCCTCCAGGATACTCTGCCTGGCTCTGGGGAGTCAGTCATCTTCTCCTAGATGTCAGTGTTTCTCCCTAGGGCAGGGCTTTGAGTATACAGTGTCACCAGCCAATGCATTAACCACATCTTTCTAAGCAAAGATAATAGGAATATTTACTTATTTGAAGCCAAGAGTCTTTCCCCATTCTGAGCATTCTGAGTTGAGTAACTTAGATTTTGGCTCTCGGTTTGTTTTTTTATTTTCTTGCGGGGGAGGGGAGTTGAGACAGGGTTTCTCTATAGCTTTGGAGCCTGTCCTGAAACTTGCTCTGTAGACCAGGCTGGCTTTGAACTCACAGAGATCCACCTGCCCCTACCACCTGAGTGCTGGGATTAGAGGCATGCACCACCACCTCCCGGTTTAGCACTTACGTGCTTATCGCCCCACTTTCTGGAATTTAATTTTGCCCTCAACTCTCTGCTGCTCTGTTTCTCAGGGTGCTCCTACCAAGTCTTCCTGTTTCTGACACTAGTACGTACATAATTTAAGGGCTGTGGTGAGCAGGGCAAGGTGGCATGCCTGCAATCCTAGCACAGGGAGGCTAAGGTCTGCGTGGTTGTGTCCAGACCCTTCAAAACGTGTTATGGTACAATGTATCACAACTCAAGGGATATCAAGGGATATATAACTTGGATCATAGCCAACTCTTCTTTCAAAAAAAAACCTCTTTTGTGAGCTAGACATAGCGGTACGGGCCTTTATCTCAGCACTCGGGAGGTAGAGGTGGGCAGATCTCTGAATCTGAGATCAGCCTGGTGTACAATACTAGTTCCAGGACAGCCTGGGCTACACAGAGAAACCCTGTCTCAGGGGAAATATTTTTTGTTGTTGTGAAAAGGATTCCAGATATTGTAGCACATAACTGTAACCCCTGAACTCAGGAAACTGAGGCAGAAGGGACTGCTCTGAGTTTGGGGCTCTCTCCAAGAATGGAAGTGTGTAGGGCCCGGGTCTATCTACCCTTGTTCCTGGGGTGCATCTAGAGGACAGTTTCTGGTCAGCCAGCTAAAACATTCTGCTTGTTCCTGTGCTCCCTCTGCCCCGCCTGGTGATTAGCTGTAGGGCATTGTTGAC
The DNA here is from genome assembly GCF_903992535.2 of Arvicola amphibius. NCBI lineage: Eukaryota > Metazoa > Chordata > Mammalia > Rodentia > Cricetidae > Arvicola > Arvicola amphibius. Next base: position 22,786,146 of record NC_052058.2, on the reverse strand, counting down.
TCCATCTTTGGTATGGTAATTTCCCACCTGCCTGGGCGGAAATCCTTGCAGCAGCGAGGTGTATAGGGATCTCCCCAAAGTTAAATAAACGGCATCCGGCTGATCTCCTTTCAAATGACCCAGGTCTCTGTTCTTTCAATCTCCAGGCCCTTGCCCGGCTCGCGTAAGGTACAGTGGCGCGTGAACTGTACCGAGGGGGTCACACAGAATAGGGTGTTACAGAGGTGAGCCTGAGAGTTCAGTAGGCCCAAGCTCAAAGCCAGGGTCTGTGATTCTTAGATGTTAACTCACCTCTTCATACTTGATACATGGACCAGTTTTGTTCAGCTGATTTTCTATTTTTGAAAATCCATTTAATGTAGTTTTTTATTTAAAAAAAAATTCTTCCTCCAACTGAGTGTGTCACACTTGTAACCCAATCCCATTGCTCAGGAGATGGAGGCAGGAGGACCTAGAATTAAAGGCCAGGCTCTGCTACTCAGGAAGTTCAAGGTTAGTCTGAGCTACGCGGTACCATCTACAATATACACTCTTTTTTGCCTCTTCATTAATTCTAATTTAGTTTGTGCCATCCCCTCTATTTCCTTGAGTAGTTTGGCTTTTAAAAAAAGTTACCAATTTTGTTTTTGTTATAGTATACACATACACAAACACGAGAGAAACAGAGAGAGAGAAAGAGATTATAATAGCAATGTCCATTAGAGGGTGCCATAGTCTCAGAGAAGAAAATTAATATAGCTCTTGAACTTGGAGGTGCTTTGTGACTGAAGCTTTTACATTTGTAGCCATGCATCATTTCTGACTTTGTTGTGTACAAAACTATTTCTGTTTTTATGGGGAAATCTACAAAATCCAGGTCTCCACTCGAGCACCTTTTTACCATCTGAACCAGGGAGGTAGGGTGCAGGGCTCCTTGGAGCTACTTGGGAGAAATCTTGGAGGGTTGACAATATACTAGAGATAATGGTTCACGTGGTCCAAACCGTGGGTAGGGGAAATAGATGCCTAAGACTTTAACAATAACTGCTTACTCATCATATTTGGTTTCATATTTTTGCCATGGGGAGGAAATACATTAAAAGTTCAAGCTGTATGGTCCTGTCTGGGTGAGCCATAGCACAGAACAATACAGAGAAGATCAGCATGGCCCCTGTGCAAGACTGCCATACAAAACATGAAGCATTCCATATTTTAAAAAGAAACATTTTTTTTGAGACAGGGTTTCTCTGTGTAACATCTCTGGCTGTCCTGGAACTCACTCTCTAGACCAGGCTGGCCTTGAATTTATAGAGTTCCACCTGCCTCTGCCTCCCAAATGCTGGGATTAAAGGTGTGCGCCACCACTGCCTGGCAAAGTTCATGTTTCAAGTTGAGTGTGGTTTCAAGGTATGCACATGCATGTACAGCTTCAGTGCTTGGAAGGTAGAGGCAGGGAGATCGGAAGTTGAAGGTCATCTCCAGCCCACAGCTACACAGGAAATTGAGCCAGCTTAGACTAGAGATCCTGTTTTATGTGGGAAGTCCAAGTTTCCTACATTGGGCTACTGTGAATTAGATAAACTACAGTGCATAGTGCTGTGTTATTTGGAGTGCTAATCACTCTAGCGAGTCCAAGGTTCCATCCATAGACCTGCCGGAGGACGTTCAGAGGTCTGTGAAAAGCAATTTTCCAAAGCTGACTCTGATTCTGCAACCTTGTTTCCTAGTGTATGCTACAGACCGCGCTCACATGCAAAGTGACTGGTGAACAGAGGCATTGCTGCCTTGTCTCTGTGAGATCAGGGGAGAAGCCTCAGTGTTGAGTACGCAAAGTTGACGCATGCATCATCAGTGTGGTCCACACACAGTTATGAAGAGATCCACCTGCCTCTGCCTCCGGCGCTGGGATGAAAGGTGTGCACCACCACACCCAGCCCATCCCTCTGGGTACTCTTAAGCCAATAACAATGTTAAAATTATTGAAGCCTCGCCGGGCGGTGGTGGCGCACGCCTTTAATCCCAGCACTTGGGAGGCAGAGGCAGGCGGATCTCTGTGAGTTCGAGGCCAGCCTGGTCTACAAGAGCTAGTTCCAGGACAGGCTCTAAAAAAGCTGCAGAGAAACCCTGTCTCGAAAAACCAAAAAAAAAAAAAAAAAAAAAAAGTATTGAAGCCTCATTGTATCAAATGTCTACCACAGCAAGTTATGCAGAGTTAAACTAAGAAGCAGGACTGTCTTCACTTTCCATTCAAGGTCACAGAGGCCTGGGCAGATGAACTTCCTCCCTAAGGAGGGCCTCAGATTCCAAGCACATCTAGAATTTCACCCAGATAGTTTGGCTCCAGGATGGACACTAGTGGCTGTCCTCACTTAGATCCAGGTTTACACACTGTCCACAGCACCAAGGAAAACCGTCTTCCGAGCAGGTAACAAAGACAGAAGCTCCCAGAGGAACCATGGGTGCAGAGCTGTCAAAATGGATGTTCTAGAGCAGAGACAATCCTTCGTCCTAAAATAACTTCTGTCTCTTCTATCACTCTAGAGAGCAATGAGAATCCCAGAGACAAAGCACACGGTCAAGGTCAACTTTCCTATGTCACACTATCCAGCAGTTACCTGTGAGAGCCTAACAAGGGCTGTTTTTACCCTATTATCTAAAAGGGTCACGAGAGTCCTTATGCAGGGTGTGTTGGATGGGATAAAGATTTTAGGGGAAGAAAGAACTAGCAATTATCTCCCCTGAATTTTAGAGGCAGAGTCTCAAGTAAACTAAGCTAGCCCCAAACTCCTGCTTCAGCATTTCAAGTGCTGGGATTATAGGTGTCAGCTACCACAAGCAGCTTGCTTTCTTTAAAAAAAAATTTTCTTTTTAATCATATGCATGGGTTGGGGTGGTGGTGTCAGAAGAGGGGTCAGACTCCATGGAGCTTATGAGTTATGAGCCGTGGGTGCTGGAAAACTGAGCCTGGGTCCACTGTAAGAGCAGCGAACATTATCACTGAGCCTCCAGCTCCCTCACTCCCTCCACACTTTCTTTTTTTAATTTATCAATTATATAATTTATTAATTATGTAATGGTTTCACTGTGACATTTTCATACATGTCTACATTCTGATCTTATCCTCTTATCCTCTTATCCCTCCCAATAAACCCTCTCTGCCCCCCAACAAGTCCCCCTCCCATGTTATGTGGATGTTTGTGGTTTGTTTGTTTGTTGAGATAAGGTCTCATTATGTGATCCTGGCTGGCCTGGAACTCACTATTTAGATTTGGCTGACTTCAAATTCACAGAGACATATCTGCCTCTGCCTCCTAAATGCTGGGATTAAAGGCACCACCATGCCCTGGTGTGCATGTGAGTGTGTATGTCCTACTGAGCTCAGGGTTGCTCGCATGAGTGGGAGGTAACCCACCAGTGGCTGGCTACAACACTAAAGAAAAAGTTCTTGCCCTTCTCCAGCAACCATTAACTGCCAATGACTCCATGTAAAGGGTGTAGCCTTGCGAGCCCCTCCCCCAGCAACTGTTAACTGCCTATATAGCCCCAGGGAGGTGTGGGGCCTTGTGAGTCCTTCCCATATTTTGTTGTTGTTGTTTCAAGACAGGGTTTCTCTGTATCTTTGGAGCCCGTCCTGGAACTAGCTCTTGTAGACCAGGCTGGCCTCAAACTCACAGAGATCCTCTTGCCTCTGCCTCCTGAGTGCTGGTATTAAAGGCGTGCACCACTACTGCCCAGCCTCTTCCATATTTTTTAAAGATAGGGTCCTACAATGTAGCTCAGGCTGTTCTTGAACTTGAGATCCACCAGCCTCTGCTTCCTAGATACTGGGATCACAGGCACGAACAGCCAAATCTGGCTCTGAAGTACCTATTTCTTTGGACTTTTCTTTTTAAAAAAAAACTTGAAACTATATAACTGACAAGCGCTCTTTAGTTCTAAGACCCCAGTAGATGAGTAGATCAGTTTAACAGAAATTTGGATGAGCCTCGGAGGGCTTCTCAGTTTTACATCTAGCGGGTTTGGGCACACTATCACTTGATCCTCCCAAACCTGGTACTTTAATCTTACACTGTTACCATTCCCGCTCAGTTTCCCACCCTAGGTCCTGATTTGCCATATTCTAACCGACACTATGAACCCATGTTCTTAGGTTCTGTGACTGTGGAGTGATGGAGGAGACAGGAGTCATTTAAGGACCAAGACGAGATGTACATTTCCTTCTGGGAGCAAACAAGTTGGTGGCTTCCTATTTGTTATTCTGTAAACAGTGTCTTGTCTGTGTCCAGTTCCCGCTGTGCATTCACAACGTCTAGATAGTCCATTCGTTTTATCCTGCACTGTACGAAGTAGGTCATCTCCACAGTATGTGGTGATAACTGTTTATCGAAGGGAAGCCAGGGGCTTAAGCCATATAATACCATGTTAAATAAGGACCCACCCTGTTCCTAATTCTACGGTTAGTTAATTATACCACACTGTCGCACAGACTCAGCTCTTAGTGTCCCACAGTTGGTTTAAAAAGTTGAAGATGTCATTCAGAGACAACCTGGAAATTCTGAAGCAGGGCTAACATCTTGGGGAAAGAAACAGCTGCTTCTCTGCCCATTTTTTTATGTTTATTTGGTCCTCCACACTCTAAAAGGAAAAGGTTTCAGCAAGAAAGGAAGGGGACAGTGTGACCCCCAGAAGATAGCTAACCCCTGCTGATTGGGAGGTACTCCCAGAAGGCTGCCCTCTGCCGTTGCCAGGCAACAAGTATAAACAGGACAGGATCATGGCCACTAACTACAGTGCCAACCAGGTAAGTTTTCCTTCTACCCCGACATTTGATTTTACCTTCCAGATTCTACCTTTGGGCCTACCCCTCCAGCACATTCTGCTCCCCAAACAGACGCTGAGGGGGCTGAGGGGGCTGAGGGGGCTGAGCATTTCACCTCACAGTTGGGAGGGCCCAGGAACCAGCCAAAAGGGCCTGAATTAAGCTTGTAAAGTGTAAACCAGAAGGCAGGGATTCTATTTTTACAGGCCAGAGTAAACGCCTTAGGCTTTGTAAGTCAAATAACAAAGTTACAGCTATTTACATGAAAGTTCTCCCTAATTTGTTTTGGAAAAATTCAAGACGTAGCTCCCCGGTGATCCTAGGACTTTGGAGGCAAAGCAGGATGGTCAGATGTTCAGGGTATCCTTGGCTACTACCGAAATCAAGGCTAGCCTGAGCTCCACGAGACCCCTGCCCCCCAACACACACACACACACACACACACACACACACACACACACACAAATCCCGCCATGGTGGTATGTACCTGTAATCCCAGTATTTAGGACAAGGAGGCAAAATAATCACTGAAAGTTTGAGGCCAGCCTGGCCTACGTAGCAAGTTCCAGAGTGTGGTAGTGGGACCTTATCTAAAGACCCTGTCTACACATTTTGGAATTCTTTTGGAAATAACATTTTGTTCACTTGGAATTCAAATTTTAGTGGATTTTTTTCTTCTTTTATGTATATGTAGGGGGTGGTAAGGTACTGCTACTATGTAGCACACCTTGACTGGCCCACAAACTCCAAATCTTCCTACTTCACTCTGGGAAGTAATGAGATTATAGGTGTGTGTATCATCATGGCCAACTACCTTTTGTTAAAGCAACACAAATGTTTGTAAGATCCATTCTTTCGTCGCTGTTGTTGTTGGTGTTCTTCAAGACAGGGTTTCTCTGTGTAACAGCCCTGCCTGCCCTGTCACTTTGTAGACCAGGCTGGTTTTGAACTCACAGAGATCTGTCTGCCTCTGCCTCCCAAATGCTGGGATTAAAGGCAAGAGCCACCACCTCCAGGCTGTAAAAACCATTTTTTGCCAAGAAGACAGAGGCAGAAAGCTGGACCCCTAGGGGCCTTAAATGATGGATGGATGGATGGATGGACCGACGAAAGGACAGACAGACAGATAATAGGTATGACATCCACTGCTCTATGGTCATTCAAAAGCAGGAAGCAATAAAGATTTGGTTACTTACCCTTGGTCTAGTCCAGCATTGCCTGACAGAGTGAATCACAAACATAATTTTAAAGGCTTTAGCAGCTATGTGAAAATTAAAAATTAAATTTAGTAATGCTCAAGTGGAACCAAATAAACCCAAAATATTTTAATATTGGTATTTTTAAAAAAATATTTTAAAAATTCTACCCCCCCCTCCACACACACACACACACATCTCTTATACTAGCTCGTTAAAATCCATTTTTTCCCAACTAGTATGGAGGATCAAACCCTGGGCTCTGTCCAGTGTTTCATACTTAGCTTAAAGTACCCAGTTTACTTGTTGCTTTCCGCATGTTTAACATGTGGCTGGTTGCTATGTGCTGGGCAGCACACATCTTGAGCACAGAGTGTAATCTTGGACTTGTTTAGTAGGCACCAGATCCTGGGTTCAAGTCACAGCGCGGCAAAACAGAAACAATTTCTTCTGTCTTGAAAGTCTTCTCTCTTTGTATGTGCTTTCTTCTTCCTGTCGTGTTTTCGGGCTAGCATACAAACTACTGGGGTACAGGCGGGGCATCTTCACACTGTGTATGAAGTATACTGTTCTCAGTCCCTCCCTCGTCTCCCCCTCCAGCTGGGTCCTTTTCTTCCCAGATGCAGTGCCCACTTCTGTCTTCTTTTTAACCCATCACTTAGTTTCCCCCCTCTCTATATTCCCCCTTGTGACAGAGTGAATTAGAGTCCACAGAGCTGTTGAAGCCTTTGGCTTTGTTACCGAGAACTGTATCACGATTTCATGAGCGTGAAGCCTTTGAGTCTCCTCTTTCTCTCCACAGTATGAAAAAGCTTTCTTGCCCAAGTACCTGCAGAACTGGTCTGCTGCCAAGCCAACAAAAGAGGTACTCCGAGCTCAGTGCCCTCCAAGGCCAGTTGATGGCGACTGGCCTCCTGTTCTCCCTGTCGCCCACCTAACTCCCTTCTCCTCTCCCACGCCTCTACTGCAAGCCCCGCAGACACTTGGTTTTCTCCTCCCTCTTTCGCTTCAAGTACTTCTCTTTCCACCTCCACCACAGAGAGCCTCTACCCACGAAGGTTACACTCAGATTATTGCCAACGATCGAGGTCATCTCTTGCCTTCGGTGCCCCGTTCCAAGGTGAGATTCCCCAGGCCCATTCATATCAAAAAGGTAAGAGTTAGCCAGGTGAGGTGGCGCACACCTTTAATCCCAGCACTCAGGAAGCAGAGGCAGGAGGATCTCTTTGAGTTTGAGGTCAGCCTGGTCGACATAGTGTATTCCAGGCCAGCCAGGACTATATAGATGCTGTTTCAAAACAGAAAGGGCTGATGCATAAAAAGGGAGCTACAACCACCGTATGGAAATTCAGAGCCCGATCCGTGAGGGCCCCGACCTGCTAAGCAGTTTATCCACAGGATGGAGCTGTGCTGAGCACACGAAGTCCTGAAAATGATGAACATAAACAGTGTTCTCAAGTGGCAATATTTACGCACAGGACTCCTTTATCACGCTTAGCCAAAGAATGCAAAATTTGTGTTGTAAGGAAAGGAGCAGAAAACCAGCATCATAGCTGACTGAAGAGAGGAAGAGTGGGGAGACGATCCCTTCAGATGTTTCATTATTAAGATGCCAAAGGGACAGAAAAAACGTCAGGCCAGCAAGCCCTGCCCAAAGCAGACACAGCAGCCATGAGGACCTGTTGCACACTCCCCTTTCCTTTTAGGCAAGTCCTTGGGGTTCCTTCATGGGCACCTGGCAAATGCCCCTGAAGGTGCCACCTGCCCGGGTGACCTTGACCTCCCGCACAACTGCTGCTGCTGCGTCCCTCACCAAATGGATACAGAAGAATCCTGATCTACTCAACGCCTCTAATGGACTGCGTCCTGAAATCTTAGGCAAGGTATCTAGCCTTCCCACCTAACCCAAACCCCTACTGTCTCCACTTCTTCTCAACCTCTAAGCTGTTATTCCAATCCAGCAAGGGGAGGCACCTCTAACCAGTTCTGTCTTGTGTTGTCTAGTCTCTAATCACTAAGGTCTTTTTTTTTTTTTTTTTGGTTTTTCGAGACAGGGTTTCTCTGTGGCTTTGGAGCCTGTCCTGGAACTAGCTCTTGTAGACCAGGCTGGTCTCGAACTCACAGAGATCCGCCTGCCTCTGCCTCCTGAGTGCTGGGATTAAAGGCGTGCGCCACCACCGCCCGGCTAATCACTAAGGTCTTAAGGAACAAAACAAAGCTATCTTGTTGCCCACCCTTAACCCCAGTATAAAATAGTCTCAAGGGGAGGTTAAATATAACTATTCTTGACCTGCCCATGGTGTAGGAAGAAAGGGAGTTGAATTCTGAGGCTGAATGGGGATTACCTTGGCCTAACCAGAAATATGATCATCTTTCCCACTCTAACCCCACAGCCCCATGGCCCTGACAGTGAGAAGAAACAGAAGAAATCTGTCACAAAGACTGTACAGCAAGCAGCAAACCCGACCATAATTCCCAGTTCCCCAGATGTCGATGGTGACAACTCAGATGAAACTCAAAGCTCACACCCCTCTGCAGGCCACACACCAGGGCCCCAAACTCCAGTTAACTCTCCCAAGTCCCCACCTGCAAGCCCGTGTTAGACTCTCAAGCAAGTAGGTCCTAGTCTAGCTGAGATCCAGACATGCAAAGCTGTAACTCTGCAGGGGAGGAGTCTCAGGAGACATTTTAGGGACTGACTGGAATACGGAAGACCCTGTATTCAGAAACATGGAGCAGAGAAATGGTGGGCCAGGAGGAAAGGCAAATTTGGGCAAATAAACATTGTTAAGTCTTTTACTGACCTGGGTTTTTTCCTCGTTCTACGTCCTGTCTTTTGTAACCCATACTTTGAGAGAAGGCTGGGAAAGAGTAGGCAAAAGAACACCAAGGTGTTTTTACTTTGGTTTTTCGAGACAGGGTTTCTTTGTGTAGACCAGGCTGGCCTGGAACTCACTCTGTAGAGCAGGTTAGCCTCAGACTCACAGATCCGCCTGCCTCTGCCTCCCAAGTGCTGGGATTAAAGGCAGGCAAGCAGGTTTTAATAAAGAATGTCATTTGCACTTCAACGAAGACCAAGAGGAAACTGGTTTGCACCACACAGAGGGCAAACCCTCAGAGCACCAGACTTTGTAAGGAGCATCTTCAAAATCACAGGTAGGGTGTGTGACCCTTTCTAGGATTGTTTACCCACTTACTTAATGAATATATCATGTAGGTGTACCTCAAGCTCGTGGAGGTTGGATTGTGGGAGTTGGTTCTTGCCTTCTGCCATGTGGACTCTGGGGATCTAACTCAGGTCGTCAGGCTTGGTGGCTGGAGCATATACCCACTGAGCTATCTCAGACAGACCACCAGCTCATAAGTAGAAAAAGGAAAAAGCTGGGGTGTTCCACTGCTCCTTCAGTCCCTGGATGGTTGAGAGGTCGTCAAGAGTCATGAAGTCCACATGTATTCCAGCCTCCAATCTGTTTACTGTTGCCCTGCCAGGCACCTTTCTGGCACTGGCTGTTAAATTTAATGCCCTTGCCAAGTCTAAAGCCAAAGGTATTTTCTCATGAACACTGACCCTACTCAAAGGACATTAGAAGACAGCTGTTTCAAGCTGGAGGAACTCTATACAATCTCCCAGGATAGTCAGATGTGGTGGCATACCCTGTAATTCCAGCTACTTGGGGTGCTGAAGCAGGTTCAAGGTCTGCCTGGGCTTAGGTAACTTGGTACGGTCTGTCTCAAAAACAAACAAAAGACAATGGGACTAGGGCTATGGCTATGCTTGCCAAACATGAATGGGACCCTAGGTTCAATCCCTAGCTACATAAGACTTCCCAGGGCCTGTCTAGAGAAAAGGGGAAGTGATCATCACTTAAGGCCAAAGACTACTTGGAAAGGGGAATACAGGTGGCCAAGAGCTGAGGGTGATGCTAATGCACACTGGGGGGGGGGGCAGAAGTAAAGAAGTAAGACTACACCAACTGGAGGGTAGCCTGGGTTAGAGTTCTAGGACACTCAGGGATACATGGGGAGACCCTATTTCAAAAGATTTCATGAGATTACTAAAGAAGCCCCAACCCCACCCCACCCCACCGCCATCGCTGAATTCGCGTCTTCCTGTTCAATGCCCGTGTCTTCAATCCACTGCTTTGACTGATCTCCTGGAATAGTATTTTTCTTGATGCCGGAGAGCCATAGACTTTTGCATACTACCATGGAACCAAGTACCCAGTCCCAAGATGAATCTCTTAGTCTGGAGCTGGAAAAACTATTAAACTAGCGCTCCTAGCTAGTGACTGGTTCAGTGGTACAGTGCTTGCTGGCATGTACAAGGAACTGGCCTCCCCTAGCGCCACGGAAAAAGCACTCCTGCTAAGGATTCAGGGTCCCAACAGGGATAAAACAGCAAGCTCTCCCATATTTTTTTTTTCTAGGATTCTGACACCTCACACCCTGCTTGGCTTTAAAAATTCTCCACTAGTTTCCCCACCCCTCGCTGCCCAAATCTGTCTCTGTAGGTCATTAACCCTTAGCTATCACCTCCACTGGCGCTAGGTGTTCTTAAATGAAATATGTGCTGAACTGTACCAGGAAGTATATAACTAGCTATCCACAGAATGGGATATGACCCTGTAAGACCTTAAAAGCTCTCAACAGAACCAGGCAGTGGTGGTGCACGCCTTTAATCTCAGCACTCAGGAGGCAGAGGTAGGCGATCTCTGTGAGCTCAAGGCCAGCAAGGTCTACAGAGCAAATTCCAGGACAGTCAGAGCTACACCAAGAAACCCGACTCAAATCATCCAACCCTCCCCCAGAAAGCAAGCTCTCAACATGCTTACCCCTCCTTGCTCTTTCCTAAGGCTTCCCTGTAGTACCCAAGTCTCTTCACTACTTGTATGTAATGACCTCATATTTTTCCCAGTGGTCAGTTGTAGGATAAACTATTTCCCTCCTGGGAAAGGTCACGCTGGAGGGTGTAAATGTCCAAGACCCAAAGGAAGGGGCAGAAATGAGATAGATCCTTTCTACTGACCCTCACTAGATTTCAAAGAGTCAACATGAAATGAGTAGTACTTTAATTGTTTCCAAAGATGGGACAAGAATTTAGATCAGAAAACATGACATTAAAGGTATGTTTCACTAGAAGTGAAAAACAGAAAGAATGGAAAATACAATTTTTTGGATCGTCCTCAGCTGTGCATCTTTTTTCCAAGCATGAGCTTCCAAGATCCAACTCGCTCTTTATCTCCTTCTGGCTGGACAGAGCAATTCCCTCCACCTCCACCTCTCCCTCTCTTCTCTCAGTACCACTGTGTGGGTGCTAAAGGCCCCAAGCTGACCAATGAACAGAATTGTTCTTTAAGCCAGCAGCCCACAGACAGTGGCACCCAAGGCAACCACAGAACTGGCATTGTTTCTACTGTCTCAGCAAGAAGGAGCTGAAAGCAGACCCTCAGCACAAATCAGAGTCAACTGTGGAGAGGGATGAAGGGCTCCTGGGCCCAGGGAAGACGACCTTTCCTACTACTACAGTTCTTCAAGCTCTGCTGAGTTCCACGGGATCTGAAGCACGTGGCGTCTAACAAATCAGGGGAACTTTGGTGGCTAGAGATAAGAGTGATAATAAACAGGAATATAAACTGGTGTGATAATGATTAGGACAATGCTGGAAATTTCAGCTCTTCACATGGCAGCCAGTCCTACAGAGGACAGCACACTAAGAACCAAGACAGCTACTCCAGACTGTTCCACTTGGGGGATCGCCAGGCCTTTTCCTAAGTCCCACATCTGCAGAAAAAAAAGAAAGAGGGAAAAGTTTTATTTTTTATTTTTAGTAATTAAAACCCCAGTCACTTTTACAATTCCTTCCTCAGAAATTTTCTACCTGCTGAGTGGACAGCTCCCTCCTGAGGGACTCCAGAGAAGAGTACTACATCCTGTGCCCCAGAGGGACTCCAGAGAAGAGTACTACATCCTGTGCCCCAGCGTCACTCTCCTCAAAGTCACGACACAGCACCCCCCCTCGCCAAGACTGATATAAACCTCTCATGTGGGGCTGATAAGGCGAGTGTTCTCCAGAAGGCCAGAGGCCCTGTAGACAAAAGCTTCCAGACTGTGCAGATACAAACCCACCCAGTGTGACAAGACATCTAGATCACTGTTCCCTGAACGAGCAAAACACAGCTTTGTTTTCTGGTTTTCTGAGATAAAAATCTTGTATAATCCAGACTAGCCTAGAAGTCCTGTAGCCCAGCGAGCGTAAAATTCAAGATCCAACCAGATCTCCTGAGTACACTGGGAGCATGGGACCTTGGGAGAGGGCTGATGGGGGGGAGAGGAGAGGCAGGGAGGGAAGTAAATGTAGAGCTCAATAAAATCAATATAAAAAAATTCAAGATCCTTCTGCTTAAATTTCCTAAGTGCTGGAATTATAGGTATTCACCATGTCTGGCCCAAACATATTTCTGTACAGTGTAGGGTATTATGTGGAATTCACGCTGTATACCAGGCTGGCTTTGAACTCACAGAGATCTGGCTGCCTGTACCTGCTAGGATTTAAGGCACGTGACACCATTGCCCAGCCTGTCTGTCTGTCTGTCTCTCTCTTTATTATATTATTATTTATTATTATTATTATTTTAATAATTTTGGACATGATCTCCTATACATTCCTGGTTGACTTGGAACTCTCTACATAAACCAACTGGCTTCAAGCTTATAGGAATCTGCCTGTCTGAGTATGGGATTAAAGGCATGTGCCACACCCCTCAGGAGAATCTTAACTTTCAATTTCTTTCTTTTTTTTCCATGCTCTCCCATCCAGGTCTTCTCTATTGACCTAAGATACACTTAAATTCCTTGGCTCAAGAGATCCTCCAACCTCAGGCTCCTAAAGAGCTGGGACCACAGGCACTTACAGCAACACCTGGCTCTCAAACTTAAGTGGGGCCATATTAGAAATGTATATATAATATGAACATTTAAATTCTTTCTTCTTTTCAGTCTTCCATCTTTTTTTGTTGGTATCAATCCACTAAGTGGTTGTCTCCCACTGGGTCAAAGTTCACATTTTGTAAGCCTAAGAATGGAGGGGCTGTAGCTTAGTGGTAAGGCACTCGCCTTTTATGCACTAGCTTGAGTTACCAGTTTCCAGCACCGAAACCAAAACAAATGAAACCAGACTCTCAACTGTCTCTCTCTAGGATATGAACACTCAAGGGCAGTGGTTTGGAACCTGCGGTAGAGACCCTTCTGGGGGTCAAATGACCTTTTCACAGGGGTCGAATATCAAGTATCCTGCTTATCAGATATTATAATTACATATATATATAATATAACATTATAATTCATAACAGTAGCAAAATTACAGTTATGAAGTAGCAACAAGATAACTCTATGGTTGTGGTCACAGCATGAGGAACTGTCTTAAGGAGTCGCAGCGTTAGGGAGGTTGGGAACCACCGCTCTAGGGCAAAAAGTAATGTTCAGGTTTCACTCTGAGCACACGAAGCAGCCTCACCACATACTAACACATGAACCTCTACAGTCTGACCATAAAACTGCGGAGAGGACACCCTCATCCCGATGCCTGGCTAGCTTCTAGGTAGATGACGTGAAGCGTTGAGCAGGCTCTACAAGGAGCCGGTTTGCTCATGGAGTACAGTGCTTTACAAGACACCGAGTCCTGGGTAGTGGTGGTAGGAGAAGCCTCCAGAAGGTCAAAGGCCCTCAGCTCCTCCTTTATAACCATACCATTTCCCCGTCCTGGAAGACCTTCCAGTCAGACACAATTTCATGGCAAGCAGTTAAAACCTGACCTGTACCCGGAGCTAGCGCTTGTTAGAAGAAAAACATAAAAGCAGATTTAGGGCTTAAAGCCTTTAGGTGCCTCACTTATCTCAACAAAGAGATTCCCATGATGGGTAGGAACCAAGGCAAAAAGCCTGAGTTCTGGGATTGCCAGGTGACCCCTAAGTCCAGCTCCATATTAAGACAAAAACAGCCAGAAATAAGCCCCCATCTGGGTCAAGATGTGAAGCCTTCAGTTGATTTTCCTTATGGAGCTTTGTTCTGTGGAGTCAAAGCCATTAGTGAAACTGCCTTTTCTCTCCACGGTCTCTCTCAGGAATAGAAGTCACTTCAAATCAGGGAATACTTGATAAATACGCTTAATTCAATACATCATTTAGTCTCTCACTTTTTTTTTCATTGAACTGTCTATTGGACCAGACTGAAATCCACAAAATGCTTGTCTCTGAGACTGCCCTGATGTCGAGGTTATAAAAGGTCAAACTAAGGCAAAAGCATCCAACTGATATTTTGTTTGGGTTCAAAAATAATGGAAGACTGGAAAAATACATTTTAACTCTTCTTGGAGAAGAATACAAGAGTAAGGATCACAAAATACAAACTCTTAAAATGCTCAAACTTGCCAGGCAGGAAGATAACAAATTCGAGGTCCACTTGGTTACAGGGTGAGGACCAGGGCAGCCTGGGCAATTCAGTAAAGTTCTGTCTGAAAATAGAACAGGAATTTGGGTATGTTCAAAGCCAGCCTGGTACACAGCAAATTTGCAGCTAACCTAGGTTTGATGAGACCCTGTCTCAAAAAGCCAAAAATATATAAACCAGACATGATAGCACTCACTCATCATCCCAGCAGTTGGCAATTTGGAGCTGGAGGTGGGTAAATAAGAATTTCAAGGCCATTCTTGGCTAAATAAGTTTGAGGTCAATTTAACTACATGAGACCTTTTTAAAAAATGAGTGTCTGGGGAGACAGTTCAGTGTTATGAGCACTGCCTGCTCCTCCAAAGAAACCACAAGGTGACTCAAAGCCACACCCTCTTCTGGTTTCAATGAGCACCAAGCATACACATGGTTGGTACACAGACATACATGCTGCAAATAAAGTAAAAATAAAATTTAAACTAGTAAAAAGTTTTTTAAAAGGATGGAAGTTGTAGCTATGTGGTAGAGTCTAGCATGCACAAGATCCTGTGTTCAATTCCCAGCAGCACACTAAGAAACCATGACAACAAGAAGCACAAAAATCACCCTAGAATCCTTGACACCTGGTTTGTGTTTGCTCTCATTCCTTCCAGCTACTCAATACAATCTAAAGAGAATATACCTGAGTCTGCCCAGACTTGCCACTCTGGGTGAAAAGGAATGCTACACTGAAAGCAGTAACTGCTTATATCTAGCTCATAATTAAATTCCCAGTGTCAAGAATAGTGCTGACAATTACTATTTGTATCTAATAGATAGGTCTTCTTTGTCAGATCTGCTTTCAGGGGTCTTTTAAAAATTATATGCCTCTTAAAAGTGGGAAACTTCACAATGATTTCTTTCAGTACTGGCCTAACCCACACTTAGAAGGAGTGCGGGGTGGGTGGGGGGACACGACCTTGAGTAAAGACCCAGCACAACTAACCTTAAGAACGGTACTAGAGGGCTAGAGAGATGGCTCAGGAAAAGACACTTGCTGTCAAGCCTGACAACCTGAGTTCAAACCCCTGGACCATTGTATAAATAATAAGATGAAAGCAGATAGACTGACAAGGCTGGGCCATGTGTGGTGCTCATGCTTATACTCCCAGCACTTGGGATGCAGAGTCAGGAGGATAATCACAAATTCAAGGCTATTCTGGTCTATACAGCATATTCCAGGCCAGCCAGAGTTACACAGTGAGAGCACCTGTCTCAACAAGCAAACAAAGGACAGCTCTAAGGTTAAAGGTACAGCACGTACAAGGCCCTGGGTTCACTGACCCAGCATCAGAAAAGTGGGTGGGAGGAAGGGAAAAGGTAAAACACTAAACCTAGAAATAAGGGAGAGGACCCTCTTAGCCTTCCCATTCCCTTTACCCAGGAAACATACAAATCCACAATTAACTTACCAAGTGTCGGATCCCATTCCACGTGTGGTACATGAGAGGGAAGACAAGCACAAACTTTGCTGTGTGGATGAGTGCTGGACCCAAAGACAGGGACTTCACAAACATCAAATAGGACTCAAAGCTCCCAGGAAGCAGCAGCGCCGACAGGCCAAAAAGAGAAACCCCTAGAGAAAAGCAAGGCTTCAGGTAGTATAATGGATTAAGTTGGGTTCTATGACACTTCTTGACACCTGATACAGAGGAAAGTTAGGTCAGGGATGTATTTTAGTTGCCGAAATGTTTGACTAACATATACAAGCCCTGGGTTTGAAACTAGCACCAATAAAATCCATGTATGGGGGACTGGAGAGATGGCTCAGCAGTTACAAGTGAATCCTGATGTTGCAGAGAACCTGAGTTTGGGTCCCCAAAACCACAATGAGTAGTTTACACCACCTGTAACTCTAGCTCCAGGGGGATTAAACACCTCCAGCCTTCAAGGGTGCCTATACTCATGTGTACATATCCCCCTACAAATAAACACATAAATAAACACACACAATTAAAAGAAACAATAAGCCGGGCGGTGGTGGCGCACGCCTTTAATCCCAGCACTCGGGAGGCAGAGGCAGGCGGATCTCTGAGTTCGAGGCCAGCCTGGTCTACAAGAGCTAGTTCCAGGACAGGCTCTAGAAACTACAGGGAAACCCTGTCTCGAAAAACCAAAAAAATTAAAAAAATAAATAAATAAAAATAAAAGAAACAATAAAAATATATTTTATAAAACATGTAGGCTGGAGAGATGGCTCCACTTCCAGAGGACCTGGCTGGGTTCATTTCCCAGCACCCACATGATTGTTAACACTATCTCTAACTCCAGTTCCAGGGGAGCCAACGCCTTCTGGACAATTTGGGTAGCAGGTGTGCACACAGTACACAGACATGCATACAGGAAAAACACTTAGAAACAAAAATGAAAAAAATTAACCAAACAAAGCTGAGCGGTGGTAGTACATGCCTTTAATCCCAGCACTTGGGAAACAAAGGCAGACAGATCTTTGTGAGTTCAAGATCTTCCTGGTTTACAGACAGGTAGGGAGGGCTGTTACACAGAGAAACCCTGTCTCAAAAAACAAAAACAAAACAAAAACAAAAAGCAGGGACTGGAGAGATGACTCAGAGGTTAAGAGTACTGGCTGCTCTTCCAGAGGTCCTGAGTTCAATTCCCAGCAACCACATGGTGGCTCACAACCATCTGTACTGAGATCTGACACCCTCCTCTGGCGTGCGGGCATACATCAAGACAGAATGTCGTGTACATAATAAATAAATAAATCTTTAAAAAAAGAAAAGAAAACAAAAAGCTTAACCAAACAAAACATGTATGGTAAAACATGCCTATATACCCAGGATTTGGGAGATAGAGGAGGATTAGAAGTTCAAGGTTGTTGGGAATAGTGGTGCAGGCCTTGGATCCCAGCACTCAGGAAGCAGGGCCAGGATTTCTGTGAGTTCAAGACCAGTCTGGTCTACACAGTGCATTCCAGGACAGCCAGAGCTATATAACAAGACTCTATCATTAAAAAAACATCAAAAAACAATAGTGGTAGGACAGAGCTGGAGAGATGGCTCAGTGGTTACGAGTACACTGCTCTTCCAGGAGACCCAAGACAAATTCCCAGCAGTTACAGTGGCTCATAACTGCCTGAGTCCTGGTTTCAAGGGATCCTGCTTCCACATATATGCTGCACACACACACACACACACACACACACACACACACACACACACACACACACACACAAATAAAAATAAATCTTAAAAAGAAATAGAAAAATTTAAACTCATGTTTAGATTTTGTATCTCATGTTATAGTGAGAGGGCTCAATTTGGCTCAGGAGTGAAGTGTTAGCCTAGCATGGACGTGGTTTGGGGCTCAACCTCCAGAACAGGAGGGAGGTTTGTGGTAGAGTGCAGGCTACTGCGATTCTGACAGTAAAATGAAATTGCAGTATGATGAGTTACTCCCCAAGACATTAAATCTGAGGTTTCCTGTATCTTCCTCTGGTGTTCAATATATCAGGTAAGGGAACAGCCCCTCTAGACCCCTCCTAGAACCTAGGTGCCAGGGTAGAGACTCTTCAAACAGCACACAGTACAGAGCAGCTAAGGTTACCCCATGCATCACCAGGAAATGCCAGCCCTGCAGGCTCTACTGTCTGTAAAGTGCTATGTGGGGCTATGTGATTGGCAGTAAGTGTTCTGCCCCTTCTAGAAGCTGCCAAAAACTCTTTCAGACGCTTCTTTAAAAGCCCTGCAATAAAAATGAAAACACCTAAAGAATCCCAGGAAGGCTCTCCAAGTGACCATGAAACTTGGATTGGTAGAACCTTGTTATTTTTATCTACAAGGTTGTTACACTAATAAGACATGTTCTGGCCATCTGCTTCCCCGGAATCTCTCGGCCTCAGGAGTATGCAAACGCTAACTTAGAGTGAAGCTGTGTCCAGCACTTCCTCTGCTGGTGACAGCAGCTTCCTTGTGCATGTCCAATGCCCAAGATTACTCTGCCAATTATTAATACAAACAATAATCACAACAGCCTATATTCAAAATTATACGTAGCTAATTAAATTCACAGTCATTAGTAGACATTACAAATAAAAAGAATAATGATCCAGGGAATCTCAAAGGAAACAGGAATTCTTTTCTTTTTTTTTTTTTTTTTTGGTTGTTGTTGCTTGAGATAGGATCTCATTATGTAGAACGGACTGGCTTCAAACTCACGGAGACTGGTCTGTCTCTGCCTCCTGAGTGTTGGGGTTAAAGCATGCACCACCACGACCAGCTGGGAATTCTTGGAACATATCCTACAGGAATAAAGCCTACTCTGTCTTGGTTTTTGTTTGTTTGTTTTGTTTTTTGAGACAGGGTTTCTCCATAGCTTTGGAGCCTGTCCTGGAGCTAGCTCTTGTAGAACAGGCTGGCCTCGAACTCACAGAGATCCGCCTGCCTCTGCCTCCTGAGTGCTGGGATTAAAGGCACATGCCACCACTGCCTGGATTTTTTTTATTACTTTTAGAAGATTTATTTTATTTTTATGTGTGTGGGGTTTGAATTGCAAATATGTATATGTACCAGCTGTGTGTCTGGTGTCCAGAGAAGCCAGAAGAGGGTGCTGGATCCCCGGGAACTAGAATTACAGATGGTTGTGAGACACCATGTTGGTTCTGGGAACCAAACCCAACGCCCGTCTTCTACAAGCGTAGGAATGCTAATGAGTTACAGTGGGAATGTGGGAAATCATAATTAATTTTTAAAGGAATGAATTAATAAAAAGCTTAAAAGGAGTTGGGGGTGTTGTCATGCTACCTTTTCTACCAGCACTCAGGAGGCAGAGGCAGGCAGATCTCTGTGAGTTTGAGGCCAGGCTGGTCTACAGAGTGAGTTCCAGGACAGCCAAGGCTACACAGAGAAACCCTGTCTTGAAACCCTCCCCCCAAAAAAGTCAAGCTTAAAGGGATTACATTCACTCTAAGTCAAGTTACTGAGGTACAAAAGAGGCATGGATAAGAGTCATAGAAACACAGTTTCAAAGATCCCTTTGTGCACACAAAGATCTGTGTGTGTGTGTGTGTGTGTGTGTGTGTGTGTGTGAATACACACTTACCTCCACTTAAGGCCACACCAGTGCCACGGTGGCAAATGGACATTACCATGGGAAGAGACCAACTACAAAGAAACATACAAAGACAATTTTAAAAAAGGATGCCAGGTTTTGTTTTCGTTTGCTTTTCTTAAGGATACATAATTTAAAAACAAAACAAAACCAAAAGCCATCTGGGGCTAGAGACATGGCTTAATGGATAAGAGCACTTGTTACTCCTGCAGAAGGCCTAAGTTTGGTTCCCATCACCTGAGTAGTGGTTCACACTCAGTTCTGGGGTCCTGTCAAGCATTCTAACCTCCAAGTGACCAAGCATACATTTGGTATATACAAATACATGTAGGCAAAACGTTCATAGACATAAAAGAATTTCTTAAAAACAAAAAGCAAGAAAACCCCACCTAGCTTTCACATTCCTTTTTCCACTTTCTAATTTTGAAAATAAGAAATTTGACTGAGTACACAGCTCATAGGTAGAATGCTTATGTATCATGCACGAGGTCCTGAGTTCAATACACTGCAAAAAAGAACAAAAAAAATGATTCATTTTAAAAGAAATCTTAAACTGGGCGGTGGTAGCACAGGCCTTTAATCCCAGCACTCAGGAGGCAGAGGCAGGAGGATCTCTGTGAGTCTGAGGCCAGCCTGGTCTACAAGAGTTGGTTCCAGGACAGGCAACAAAGTGACACAGAGAAACCCTGTCTTGAAAACAAAAAAACAAGAAAACAAAACAAAACAAAAAATCTTAGGGAAAAAAAAAAGCCAGATGTGGTGGCGCACGTCTTTAGTCCCAGCAGTTCTGAGGCAGAGGCAGTGGGTCTCTGTGTTTGAGGCCAGCCTGGTCTAGAGCGGGAGCTCCACGACAGCCAGGACTACACAGAGAAACCATTTTGAAAAACAAAACAAAAGTAAATAAGTAAAAATAACAAGCGTCTCTCGGGCTGCAGAAATGGCTCAGCAGTTAAAACACTTGTTCCTTTTGCAAAGGCCAGAGGTTCAGTTCCCAGCACCCATGACCTGTAACCCAGCCCCAGGGTATCTGGCACCCTCTTCTGGCCTCTGAGGGTACAGGACATGTATGCAGGTGGTGTACATGCCAAAAACAAACAACAACAACAGAACACTCACACATATCTAATAAAACTAAATCTTTTTAAAACGTTATCCCTTGATTTTACAAAACTAAAGCACTGCTACCATTAAGAAGACAGGAGCACAACTCCAGCGCTTCCCACCAGGGCCCACCCAGGTGCCGGCCGGAGCTTGTTCAACGAGAGAGCAATCATGCCGGTCGTGGAGACTCACGCCTGTAACCTCAGGTTACACAGCGAGACCCTGTCTCAAAAAACAAAAAAACTTAAATAGTTCCAGGCCAGTCTGAACTATATAGGACTCTGTTTCAAAAAACAAAGAAACAGAAGTACTATGCTAACTACTACGATATCTTTCCTTGGCATATTATTTAGGAAATAGCCCCACGTTTCCTACTGTTTCTTTTTTTCATGCAAAGTTCCATAATTGGACCTAATGTCAATTTTTTCAAATGACTTGTGAAGAAAGGCCAGGCTTATTTGGAATTATCTCCATCCTCATAAACCTACCCCTCCCCAACCCCTCCCCTCTTTTTTGAGACAGGCTCTCACCATTTATCTTAAATACTAAGATCATTTATTGACCTTCTGTTAGGGTACAATGTCTAATTTCTACAATAAAAATTATTTCTGGAATCTGAGCTGGAAAAAAAATCCTGAAGGGTTGTGGTATTTGTGGAGGTGGTTAAAAAAAATGGCCAGTATCCCCTGGCAGGGACCCAAGTAAAGAGGGCAGCAAGCTCAAGACGCTTTGCTGAGTTAGTGTTTATTTATTTTTAATTTTTAAAAGCTCTATAGGCATTCTTTAAGAAGACATAAACATAATCAGCTAGCACTTCTACTTCTGAAAACAAGAGATGAACACACATGTATGTATAAATACACACACACACACACACACAACTGCAAACACAGTATATATCTGAGCTCTATCCGACAAGAGGACCTAAAGTCAATGATGTGCTGGTAGCAGCAAGCACATCTAACACTCCGGTACTGATGCCATATTGAAGAACTCCGAGTAGCCATGGGCTAGAACAACTTGAGCATCAGAATAAACAATGACTGTAAAAGAGCGTAACTTCTGTGCAAAACAGGAATCCTTGAAAGCAAGCAAGGTTTGTCCCCACAGAAAGAAAGCAAGCTAGAGTACGTGCAATAAGGCAGGCATGGCAGACTCAACCTGTAACCTCAGTCTCTACAAGGTGGAAGCAGGAGGGTAGCCTCAGTTACACAGTGAGACTGAAGCCAGCCTGAGCTACGTAAGACCCTGTCTAAAGCACCAATAAATAAGGAAATTAGTAAATCACAAAGTCGAGAAATGAGCAAGACCTCCAGAAGCTAGAAACTGCAAAAACAAATGGATTCCCCTAGAGCCCAAGGAAAAGATAGCCCGTTAGCCCGTTTATTTATTTTAAAATATTTCATGTATAATTTAGTGTACCATGGTACACAAAATGCAAACTTTGGGGAGTCAGTTCTCTCCTTCCACCATGAGGGACCAGAAGATCAAACTCGGTCGTCAGGCTTAGCGGTAAGAACCTCAACCTACTGAACACTCTTCTCAGCCTGATAACTTTAGCTTAATGGAGCGAGTCACATTTCTAACACAAGTGCAAAAGTATGAACTTGTGTGTTTTTCCATAACTCAGGCTGGCCTTAAATTTGCTATGCAACTGAAAACAGGTTAAACTCCTGATCCTCCCCCCTCAGCACCCAAGTGCACCACCTTGATCAGCCTCAAACGGCAATTTTTTTCCCTCTGTGAAACAGCCCTGGCTGTTGTTTTGCAGACCAGGCTGGTCTCAAACTCACAGAGATCCGCTTGCCTCTGCCTCCCAAGGCCTGGGATTAAAGGCGTGTGCCACCATGGCTGGACTTTAAACAGCAATTTTTAAGATCAAACAACTTAGCATAACATATTCCAATGCTATAAGATTTTGCTGTTTATATGCTAAGGAATCATAGTAGGAAAGTACTAAAAGTCACTGTTCTCCATAAGTAAACCATAAGAGCAGAACACTCTGTATGTAATAAAAACGCTACAATTCAAAACAAAACATTCCAGTCTCAAATGTGAGCAGGGTCAGACAGCATTCAGTGCTGTGTGGTTACAGGACAAAGTGTGTGTGAAGTCTTCAATGTAACAGCAAGCAATTCCAGAAACACCTCTGACTCATGAGCTCTTTGCGTCTGAACTTTTTTTGGCAGCTGTGCATTCAGAAATCTTTCACTTGTGATGAACTTTCTCAAGACACTCCCACCGACTACCAACAGATGAAGAAGCTGTGGATGGTACCATCATTACTGCCCAGCCCACTGCTCCCGTGTGCTGCATTCAATAAGATACTTAGAAAAGGGCCAACTCCAGACCCACCCAGCTCCAGGGCCCTTACCTGTAGATACTGATATGGGGAGAAACAGGACGGTTTGAACTCGTGTTCTTATTCCAGAACCGCTCCATCTCTTCCTTGGCTGTGGTTCCCAACGGAACAGCACTAAAATAAAACAAGAGGTTCAAAAAGGACTAAGGTTTGTATTTTACACAGTAAAAAGTGTATTTTTAAAGTTTTGTTTTATTTTAATTATGTGTGTGTGTGTGTGTGTGTCTGTGTCTGTGTGTCTGTGTCTGTGTCTCTATGTGTGTACGTTAGTGCAGAAGCCTGAGGAGGTCTGAAGAGGGTGTTGGATCCCAGAGGGCTGGAGTTATAGGCAGGAGTTAGCTACACAACATGGATGTTAGGAACCGATCTGGGTCCTCTGCACGAACAGTACATGCTCTTACACTGTGCTATCCCTCTAGCCCTTAAATGTCTTGTTTAAGAAAGGAATGGTTGGATCAGGAGGATGGCTCAGTGAGGACATGCTTGTTGACAAATCTGATGACCCTTGCTGACAAATTTGATCTCCCTGGATGCACATGGTAGGAGAAGAAAAACCACTCCCACAAGATGTCTTTTGACCAGCACCTTACCATCCCTGAGCCCCACCACACACACATCAATAAGTAATATATATATTTTTAAAAAAGCATAAGGGTGTAAAAATGCACTTAAAAAAAGATAAGGCTCAAAAGTTA
The DNA here is from genome assembly GCF_903992535.2 of Arvicola amphibius. Taxonomy (NCBI): domain Eukaryota; kingdom Metazoa; phylum Chordata; class Mammalia; order Rodentia; family Cricetidae; genus Arvicola; species Arvicola amphibius. Next base: position 22,762,440 of record NC_052058.2, on the reverse strand, counting down.
AGAGCAGAGGCTGCTTTCTCTTCCAGAGGACCTGAGTTCGATTTTCAGCACCCACATGGTGGCTCATAACAGTTAACTCCAGTACCAGGCAATCCAACTGACCTCCTAGACACTGAATAAATATAGTACACAGACAAAAATACAAGAACACCCATATAGATAAAATTAAAATAGGAAAAAGTAAAGAACGCTGGGCGGTGGAGGTGTACTCTTTTAATCCCAGCTCTTGGGAGGCAGAGGCAGGTAGATCTCCGTGAATTCAAGGCCAGCTTGGTCTACAGAGAGAGTTCCAGGACAGCTAGGGTTGCTGCACAGAGAAAGCCTGTCTCAGAAAAAAATAAAAATAAAAAAAAAGGTAAAGACTATAAAAAGATAAAGTGCCAGCAAAGGCAAGAAGACTGGGAGTCCAAGGCCAGCCTGGACCGCATAGTAATTGTAAGGCCAGCACTTAGGAGGTGGAAACATGATGATCGAGTTCTGTATCATCTTTATCCACATATCAAGCTCGATGATTACCCTGAATTACACGAAACCCTGTCTCAAAACAAAACAAAACCCAAGCCTAAAAAAATCAAAGCCAAAAGAAAACATAATAGTTATGTATATTTATGAGTCTGACTAGGTTCTGGCTATAGGAATAGAAAAGATTGTAGTTCTATAAAGTACATTATTTGGGATAAGCAGAAAATTTGAAAATCAGCTGTGTATCAGGTAAGCATTAATCAGCTAATTTCTTAATGGTAATTATTATGCTTGTATAATTATACTGTTACGGGGCTGGAGAGATGGCTCAGAGGTTAAGAGCACTGATTGCTCTTCCAGAGGTCCTGAGTTCAATTCCCAGCAACCACATGGTGGCTCACAACCATCTATAATGATGGTGCCCTCTTCTGGCATGCAAGCATACAGGGAAGGAATGTTGTATACATAATAAATAAATAAATAAATAAATAAGTCTTTAAAAAAATTATACTGTTACATAAGCAAAGAAACATGTTAGCAATTGATGAAACTGGATGAAATGACCATAGGACTACACACAAAATATGGCAGTGACTGTCTATAACGTCAGCACAACAGAGGCTCACACTGGGGTCACTGAAGCTCAACACCATGCTGTACAACACTGCAAGACTTACTCAAAGAAACAAGGCAATGAGACCAACACAAAGGACCAAAAATGTACTATTCTTATTTTCTGAAAAGATAAGGTTTTTGATATTTCCAAGGTAAAACCTTTAAAAAAAACTGTTGAAGGCAACTGCTGAAGTCAACAACTAAGAATAAATATTTAGCAGGAAAAAGTAAAACTCCCAGAGATTCAGCTGCCTCTGACTCTAGAGTGCAGGAACCACCACACCCAGTTTTCTATAGCTTTTTCATGAGGAAAAAAGTTAATAATATAAAAGAGTCATAGTATATAGACTGATTTTTCTTTGGGTTACCAGCTCAAGGGAAAAACATAAGACACGGAGACTTATTACCTACGTTTTAATCTTTTAATCTACGTTTGTTCACGTGGCCGAGTTACCTTTACTCCGTACTGCCCATCCTGCGTTCTCAACGTCTGGCTGGCGACTCCGCCTTTCTTCCCAGAGCTCTTTCTGTCCAGAAGTCCCTGCTAAACCTCCTGCCTAGCTATTTATTAAACAAATAATAGCCCTGTTTAGCTTTTTATTAAATCAATCACAGTGACACATCTTCACACAGTGTAAAGGAATTCCATAACAATAGACTTCAAAGCTTACTTTCTGAGACAAAGCTGAGAGTTAAGGTGGGCTCGGAGGCAGTGACGGCCAACGTGTCTGCAAGAGATTCAAGAAGACAAATTTAGTCACTAACACCAGCATATCAATTTCCCCACCTTGTACTATATTATTATTTATATATTTTTATCTTGTGAGACAATACAGAAACAAGTTTGTTGTGTGTTTTTTGAGACAGTGTCTCATGTGCTCTAGACTGGCCTCAGACTCACGATGTAGCTAAAGTCTTTCCACCTCCCAAGTGCTAGGAGTCCACATTTGTCTTCAGGATGCTTTTGTTGTTGTTTTGTTTGTTTTAAAGCTAGGTCTTACAGGAGGTGGTTTGTCCAGGTCCGGAACCACACCTCAACTCTGGCACGAGAAATAATTTAGGTGCGGGCTGGTCCCGGATCCCGACATAGGTTAAATAAAACACAAGAGTTTAATAAGAAGGGGGGTTGTAATAGTTCAGTGCTTGCCTAACATTCAAAGGATAAGGCTTTGGGTTTAATCCCCAGCATTGCAAAAACTAAACAAGCCAAAATGAGTAACTGACACTAGGAAGCATAGTTTATGTATGGCAGAGACCTGCTCCAAATGGCTGAATTAAATTTTGAAGAACAAGGGATTTGAGGATGGGCAGTCCTAATAGTAAGCCAGGTCATTTCAAAAACTACCATCTGGAGCCAGGGAGATGGCTCAGTGGATAAAAGCACTTTATATAACCCTGACAACCTGAGTTCAATCCCACAAAACCCACTTAAAGGTGGAGGACAAGAGTCAACTGTACAAAGTTCTCTTTGACTGTCACATGTGCACACAGCCACACACACACACACAACATGCAAATAATTAAAAATTATTTTTTAAAAATTAAAATCCTACGTCTACTTCCAGCTAGCAGAGACAAACTTTAAGTCCCAAAGCTTTCTACATGACAGTATAAAAACATGAGAAAGCAAAAGTTCTCTCCATTCCCACAAAAAGTATTTACAAAAAGTAATTACTTTTTCTACCTAAAAGTTGCTACTTAAAAAAAAAAAAATTACATGGACTGGAGAGATGGCTCAGCAGTTAAGAGCACATGTTGCTCTCCTAGTGTACTAGGATTAGTTTCCAGCACCCTCATGGTATTCACAACCATTTGTAACTTCAATTCCAGGAAACCCAACGCCATTTTCTGGACTCTGAAGGCACCAGGCACACACCTGGTACATAGACATACATGTAGGCAAAACACTCATACACATAAAAAAATAATAAACTAATTAAATTTTTTAAATTACATTTTATTGTGTGTGATGGTGTACACCACAACACACTTGTGGGAATCAGACAACTTGCAAGGACTTGGCTCTCTCCTTCCAACATGTGGATCCTGGGATCAAACTCGGGTAATCAGGCTTGTAGACCTGTGATACCAGCATTCCAGAGGTAAGACACAGGAAGACTGCTGTAAATTCAAGGCCACCCTGGTCTAAACAGCAATTTCCAGCCAGCCAGGGCTATATCAAGACCTTGTCCAAAAAGCCAAAAAGGAAAATGAAAAAGAAAAACATTCAACAACACATCCTTTAATCTCATAATTCCAGCCAACACTTCCAAAGCATTGAAGAAGGTGACCACAATGAAGTTCTGGAAGCCAAAATATTTACTATGTTAATTCCATGTAATTAGAATTGTTCACTATGTGCAAGGCACTGTGGAGACAGCAGAGCTCATTAAGACCCCAAACCTGAGACAGATAGTGGTGATGCACACCTTCAATCCCAGTACTCAGGAGGCAGAGACTGGTGGATCTCTGAGTTCAAGGTCAGGCTGGTCTACTCTACAGAATGAGTGGAGCCAGGACTGCCAAAGCTACAGAGAAACCCTGTCTCAAAAACCAAACTAAAAAAAAACCAAACACGAACAAATAGTATATCTTACCTGGATAATTTATTTAAAAAAATTTAAACTCCTGCATGTAATAGTTTAGGAATTAGCTTTCTAGCCAGTAGGTTGTGGCACATGCCTTTGATCCCAGCACTAGGGAGGCAGAGGCAGGCAGAGTCTGAATTTGAATTCGGCCTAGTCTACAGAGCAAGTTTCAGGACAGTCAGGGCTGTTACACAGAAAAACCCTGTCTGGAAAAATAAAACAAAACAAACAAAAAGCTCCAATCGTCTAAATCCAATAGTCTTCTAAAGGGTTTATGATGTCCATCACGTCACTGACACTAGACACACATCAAGAGCCTTGTACTCTACAACAGAGCATCAGAAGGGACCATTATTCGAAGAGAAAAACCCAACCAACCCGTCTTCAGTTCTCCCTCTTCCCTTTGGAGGCAAGAGGTGAATGCAGACATTGTGTACTCAGGGCTCTTAGAAAGAAGTGGGAACAAATCTCTTTAAATCAACTGAATTGTCTCTGAAGTTGCAGGGCACACATTCCTCACACCAAGCTAGGCCCCGTCACTCAGCTACCCAGCAAGAGTTTGCAGATGTGGGCTGGAATCTACCGCATGTTCTGTCTAGTGCTATTGTTTTCCCAAATACCAATGTACGCTTGACACAAGGCCCTACAGAAACAAGCTGCATAAACTCCATAGCCTTATTTGAAATATGAAAGTAAGTATCTATCCTTGTGTTCCACATGAAACCAGAAACTCTGAAAAGACTTTCTGTGCTGGAAAGGAGCCAGCGAGACGGTTCAGAGAACAAAGGCACTTGCCACCAAGCCAACTTTAGTTGGACCCTTGGGAGTCACAATTGTCCTCTGACCTCCACACACAAGCCACGGCACATGTGTGCACACCCACACCCACAATAAAGGAAAAGTGAAAAAATCGTAAAGGGCTATGGCTAGAAGCAAGTGCTTTGTTTTGGGATAGGATCCTGCTCTGTGGCCCAGGCTGACCTGGAACTCAGGCTATAGCTCAGGCTGGCTTCAATATTACAGCAACCTTTCCTGTCTCAGTCTCCTAAGTGCTGAGACTACCGGTGTGAGCCTCTTCAGGCAGCTGATTAAGTCACTTATGTGGAATGGTGTGGCATTTATGGATGTCCTGAGCACATTGTCCTATACTTCCAATAATTTCTGTTACTTATTATGCCCAATATAATTTAAATGTTCCATAAATGTTATGCCATATGGTTTAAGAAAGAGGGATGCTACTTATGTGCAGTCCAAATACAATCAACGGGGAAAAGTTTTATATATATACACCAATGAACAGTCCAGATAAACCAATCACATGCTTACACGAGAAAAAAGGTTTTGAAGCAAACAATACCCGTAAGTGCTGGACTGAGAATGAGTATCTGAATGACAGAAGGTTACAGGAGGGTATACCTACAGTTTCTTCCACATGGACTCAGCATAATGCTTGTCAGGTAACAAACTCAAACTGCTTTTTGTAACATGTTTTTCAAATATTTTCAGCCTCAGACTGGCTGACTCCAGGAAGAACCCAAAGATGAAGACTCTAAACACTAACCCTAAAACTCCTACAATGAAATGTTTGAAACCAATATGATCATTTCAAGCTAAATGTTAATTCACCCAACAAGCCCTAACAGTCACCAACGTATATTACATCAAAGAATTTGAAGGCATTCAATTACGGGTCAAATAATTAAGAATGAAGGACGCAGCTCTGGAAAACCTGGTCCTGCCCTATCTCAGAGAAGAGACGTCTAAGAAAATGCACAGCACCATGAAAATAAGACTGAAGATAACTGATTCCCAACTCCCAAAGACTCACTTTGTAACAAAGAAAACTAAACAGAATCCCTCTATTTTTATACGGCATGACTGAAATGGAAAGAGAAATGAAAACACATTTGGGAGAATCAGGGACTGGAATTTCAACAGCACTGAAGTTAGTTTTCCATAACAAATAATTTCCAAAAATAGGACAGGCATAAAACTGCGTTGGGATTCGTACCACAACTGTCTATGCCCTTACAACTATAGAGGCTCTGGGGATGATACCTAAACAGTGAAGAATTCAGAACAAAAGAAAATCTAGGCTATTTCTCTGGACAGGAAATTGAATTTCAGAGAAAGGCGGGGATACCCACCATAACACAACGCTAATGAAAACAAAGCGAATTTTCTGGGCAGCAGCAGAGACCCACTCCGGCTGCTACTGCTCACCCTGGGCTGGGAGGAATGCATTCGGAAACCAGACAGTGCCCACGCGTTACAGCAGCAGAACGCCAGGGATTAGGAAGCACGGAGGTGCACCACGGAGTCCCTCCCTCTATAGTCCCTAAATCCCCCTCCCCGCATGCCTAGGGGGCAGCTGATCTTGAAGTTAGAAATTTTTGGAGCCTCGGACCTGGGTGGGTTCACAAGAGCAATTTGGGAAGAGGCTTTAGACGTGGGTGTCTTTAGCAGAGGGGCAGCTGCGCCACTCATCCACACAGTGACCTCTAAGCCCTTCCGAGCCGGGCGGGACGGGGGATGCTAGGATCCCTGGGGCGCGGCCTGCACATCTACGGTCCCTTCCCCGTCCCCGTACGCCTACGCCGCTGTCACCACCCTGAGGGCCCAATTCAGGTCCTCCAAGGATGGCGGGCACGGATTTCCAGCCCCAGGCTAAAGTCACCTCAGCAAGAGCGCAGCCATCTTGAGTTCCGGTCTGGACGGAAATGACGCACGGCTCCCATGCTGCCCCTCCCTTTGCGGAGGAGCGGGCGGGACTGTCATGTGACTACTTAGGTTTTTTTTTTTTTTTTTAAAGCTGGCTTTTGCGGTTCGGTTCTTTGTGGATGGTGATTTTTTTCCCCCGGGTCTTTGGTTTTCCTCTCTCGTCGTAGTTTCTTGCATCGTTTGTCAAAGCATTGGCCAAAGCTTCGCGTGATTGTACTTAGTGCTTTTACCTACCTAAGTGTTTATTTTGTACTGCTCGCTCTACCAGACAGCGACTTTGCACCGTTTATTCACTGAGGGTTTCGGCAGCTCACTTCAACTCCCTCCTTTCCAAGTTGTCCTAAAATCTCCGAGTTAACTGACTGAGACACTCAAGGAAAAAACTACTTTGGGCTTCCTTTGGTTCCTTAAGTGCTTCCTTACGGTTCTTCAGCCCTAAAGAGATGTTAGGCAAGCACTATACTTTCGAGCTGTATCCCTAGCGAGATAAGCACACGGAACCTCAATTTGGACAGTACAGAGTGGGGGCGGGGCTGTCAGAGGGCCTTACACCATTATTTGCAAGGGTCGGGGATCCTCTTTGACCACCTCCATTAGGCCTGACAATTCCAGGGCTTGAGCTGCTTGCTACATGAACCAAACTCCCACCGGCCAAAGACAACGCTCCCTTGTTTCTTTTTCAGCGCTATGTGGGTGACACCCACAGCCACAAGAAGCTGGGGCGTGGAGAACCCATTTTTGATTTATATGTGCTGTATATAAATGGTTTTGAGGAATCCAAGTACCGAAATCAGTTGCAGAGCACTCTCAACTGAGAAAAGAGAGTGAGCAAGTGAGAAAGGAATGAAATAGAATGCCAAAGTTCCTGACCCTGGGAGCTGTGGTGGCGGGGCAAAGGGAGAAAGAATAAGGGGGAGGGCAGGGCGACTTATTCTATTGTAAATCTCTTTCGGTTGTTAATATTCAGATCCCATTTATATTTAGCTCGCTAGCACTCTCCTGCCTTTTTCCTTTCAGGATTTAAATAGCACAAATTCGCGTTTCCCCCTGCATCAAATGAATAATACTATTTCTGTAACATTTGACAATGCTCTTTCGTAGACTTTAGGGACTGGAAGGGACCTTAGAGGTTCTCTCGTCCAATCTTCTATTCAGTGCAAGAATCTATTTTGCAGTGTTTCTTGATCTTCAAGACGGCTGCAACACAGTTCAGTGCTGGATACATCAAAAAAAAAAAAAAAGTTTCATGCTGGGAATAGTGGCGGTGCCTGTAGTCCCAGCACTTAGAAGGCTAAAATAAGAAGATCATGAGTTTGAGGCCAGCCTCCAGAGACAGGAGAAACAAAACAAACAAACAAATAAAAAACCCAAACCCCTGCTTTTAAAAATTTAGTAAACAGGAGAAACAGAACAACAAAAAACAGCTTTTAAAAGTAAACAGGTTAATCAGTAAACACAGCCTTCTGGTATTGAACTCTAACCCTCTCGCACCCAGGCTCGGTGGCACACCTGCAATCCTAGTACTTCAAAAGTAGAAGCAGAAAGATCAGGAGTTCAAGGTCGTCCTCAGCTACAGATTGAGTTCCAGGTAGTCTGGACTACATAAACCATTATCTCAAAAACAGAAAAAGTAAAATGTAATGAATGCCTGTTTAACTCAGCTCTGTTATTTTTTTTCATTTTGTTTTGTTTTAGTATGTATAGGTGTTTTACTTGTTTTGTATGTACACCACAATGTGTGCTTGGTGCTCCAGGAGGTCAGAAGAGAGAGCCAGATTCCTGGAACTGGAGTTACAAACCTGTGAGCTGTGGGTGCTGTGCTCACCTTGCTGAGGTGACTCAGTCCCCATTCTCTGGGACAGCAGTCAGTATTCTCAACTGCTGAGCCATTTCTCCAGTCCCATCTCTTGTCTTTTATAATTTTATTGAACATATATGTATAATTGACTTTTTGCCAGTCTGTGAAAGTGCTATAGGGACTCAAAGATACAAGAATATACTGACCAGCCCACCTAACTTACAGCAAGGTCAACAAAGAAACAAACATAGAAAATAGTAAAGCTGGGCATGTAGCCAAGTGAGTAGAATGATTGCCTAGTATTCACAATGCCCCAGTTTTTAGGCCCAGCACTACATATAACCAGACACAGTAGTGCACACCTGTAATCCCAGACTCTGGCCATGTAGACATTCCACACATCTTGTTTGCTTGCTTGATGAGATGATCTCTTATAGCCCAGGCTAGGCTTGAACTCCTGATTCTCCTGCTTCCACTTCCTAAGTGCCAGGAAGGCAGGCATAAACTGGAGCTGATTTCCCCATCTCTAATTCAGTTCTTGAGGAGATCCTTACAGTGCACTAGAGTAAGTCTACCCTCTTGAGTCTGTCATTTGAGACCTTCAAGCTGCCTGTTCAGACTTGTTTCCTACTGTACCCTAAGATCCCCACAGCAAATCCAACATGGGTGTATATAATCTGCTCTAAATATGCCCAGAGCTTCACAAATCTCTCTCTCTCTCTCTCTCTCTCTCTCTCTCTCTCTCTCTCTCACACACACACACACACACACACACACACACACACACACACGCACACACACACACAGTGGCAGGAGGAGACTTATTTTTGCTTCTGCTTTCTGCTGTTCCTTCTAGCCATTGTCCCTTCTTTTCCCCTTTTCAAAATAGCACTTCTCCTTCAAGGTCCCTATAGAACATTGTCCCCTATATCTGGCTGCTCCTTCCTCTGAACTCCATATATTTCTTTTTTTGGTTTTTCGAGACAGGGTTTCTCTGTAGCTTTGGAGCCTGTCCTGGAACTAGCTCTTGTAGACCAGGCTGGTCTCGAACTCACAGAGATCCGCCTGCCTCTGCCTCCCGAGTGCTGGGATTAAAGGCATGCGCCACCACCGCCCGGCCTGAACTCCATATATTAAGTGAAGGTTATTTGAAGAACCTAAGCTTCCTGATGGAGTGAGTGGTTGGTGTTGTGTGGTATTCCCAGCGTTCTGTTCATTGGCTGTTGATGAGTTTGTTGGCTGTTTCTCCCCTCTGCCTCCTCAAACTAGATTTTGAGCTTACAGGCAGAACCGACTTACCATCTGAATACCAGCAATTCTTATACTTTCAAATGGCCAGCACGCAGGACAACATGTGCCTTTGCTCGTTTAAACTGCTGCACAGCAGAAGGCATTGAAGGGTTTCCTAACAAAAGGGGGAGATTTGGGCTTCTTGGAAGTTTCTGAGTTTAAAAAAAAAAAAAAAAAGCTTCTGTCTAGGTAGAATCTCCTAGGATTCAGGGAGATGGAAAAAGTTGTTCCCAAAGGGCTTTGTCATCTCAAGGAGGCTACAGTGTTGCCGTAGCAATCAGAACAACATGGGACATCCTAATTTGGGAGTTCTCTGAAAGAAATTGGCCTCTAGGTCCTAGGGCTCTCAGGCAAGGAGGCTAAGAAGGAAGCCTTTGCATGGCCTTTTGGATATAGGTTTCTTAGCTTATCTATTCCCCAGAGAAGGGTGTCTGTGTCCCTTTTTCAGTCCCTCTCCCTCACCCCCCCCCAACATTCCAGCCTAGGGTAGGGGGAGGTCAGAATATACAAAGCTTTCTGTGTATGGGGTGGTATGTGTTCTCCCACCCCTCCACCCAGAGTATACAATGCCCCTTCTGCTCCATGCCCCCTGCCACCCTCCTAACCACCTCTCAATCACACATGCCAGGCTGCAATTGGTCACTGGCTCAGGACAGCCTCCTCATGCTGGGAATCCAGGGGATTTTAAGCAGGTTCCAGAAAACCCTGCTCAGTTCCTTGTCCCCCACTTTCTCCACCCCACAGATGCTCTGGGCCCTAGCCCCTACCCCAGCTATGGCTCCTGGGGCTCCCTCATCCAGCCCCAGCCCTATCCTGGCTGCCCTGCTCTTCTCTTCTTTGGGTAAGTGGAGACCCCAAGTCCTGGAACCCTGAGATTCAGGTGTTCTCTCAGCAACTTCTCCTGGTCCCCACTGCGCTCTTCACAGCAATTGAGAGCAGGAAGGGGGTGCTATGTTAGATGTGGGGAGGGAAGGGATATATCATTTAAAGGAAGCAGAAAGGGTATTTCTTGAAAAGACATAGTAAAAGAGATCACAGAAAACTTCCTTGAGCATCCAGGTTGGAAACCAGTCAGATGTCCCCAGATCCACGCTGACAGCCCATCAAGAAGCAAAGAGGGGTACGACAAAGAACAGGATCAGATGCTGGGTTCTGAACCCCATTCATTCCCAAGTGGTGCAAGAGCTACCCAACCTTAATTTCCCAGAAAAGAAAAGCCAGGCAATATAAACTAATGAGTGAGCCCACCCTCAGAGGTCTCAGCTTCTTAGATTGGGTTTCTGCCTGTGGCCTCTTGTCTATAATATGAGTGAATCCTAAGATCTTGTCCACTAAAGCCGTCTTCTTTAAACTGACCAACCTTGTCCTTTACCTCTGACAGATGTTGAGTGAGCAAGAGAACATCAGAAAGCAAGGTTAATTAAGTGGGTCCTTCCAAACTGCCTTGTCTTCCAAACGCAAGCTGGAGTAAGGGCAGGATGAGCAGCAGGGGAGGGGAATGGTTAGAAAATCTAAGGTTCTTTCCTTGGTCATGTTCAACTCTTTGGGTTGTATATCCAAAAATTAGACTTTTTTGGTTCATACTGGGCTTTCTGTGGTTCCCCAAGACTATGATGAAGATAGGAAGTTGGGGGAAGCCTTGGTAAAGGAAATGAGGAGCTAGGGAATCTAAGGGGGCGAAAGCTCTGTCCCACCCATAGAACCACTGAGCACGTTGAGAAGAACAAAGATTGATGATGGAATAGGAGGAATAGGAGTCAGAACCAATGAATAACCCTCTTTATTATATTGGGGATTCCCAAGGATGCTCTAAGGTAGAATTCCCAGGAAGCAAAGAAAAGATATTGCATGCTGAGGTGGAGAATTTAGGACCACAAGGGTGAGAGTGGGTGTGGCATGAGCCTCCAGCACTGTTTAGACAATGAGACTTTGTTTGGTTGCCCCCTCCTAAAGAACAGAAAAGTCTACAGTTGTGCCCAGGGCCAGCCCACACACAGTCTCCTTGGAATGACTCTCCTTGTGTGGGTGGGTTATATGGATGGCAGTGGGCCAGTGTGACCAAGACGAGGGAAGATGGGTGAACCGCAGAGGTTCACATACAGAGTCCCCTGAGTGCTGGACTTTGTGTCTTACTCTATACCTAGTTTTTCCCAACAGTGACATGAAGTCCTTCTTCCCTGGCTCCCCAGTAAAGAGCAAACTAAAGGGCAACCAGGGATGCAGCAGGCAGACAGGATAATTGTGGCCAGCAAGAGGACTCAGATTCCTAGTTGTCTTCTTCTTCTTCCTACTCCTCCTCTTCTTCATCCTCCTTCTGTCTTCTTGTAAGAATTTGAATTTGCTGTACTGTGAAATACTATAAAACTGCTCAGTATGGAATGATGTCTATGAGTCAGCACGGAAAGCCATCCCAGATACATAAATTCTTAATTCAAAACAAAAAAGTAAATTATAATGCAATATGTATATACATCATATTTTAAAAAGCTCCACAAAACAAAGTTAGCCATTTGTTATAAGCATAGATATATCTTGAGTGTATTGCATTTATATTGGGTTTTATACATAGAGAAAATATATTTACTAACTAGTAATGGTGGTACAAAGTGGGTGAAGACATTAGGAAAGAAATTGGTTGTTAGAGTAAGTGTCAAAGGAGACATTATCTTTATTGGTATTGCTTTAACAGCTTATAAGAGTGCATGCACAACACGGTGGCGCATGTTTTTAATTCCAGCACTCAGGAGACAGCAACAGGTGTATCTCTGTGAGTCCCGTTGGTCTACATATTGAGTTCCTGGTCAGCCAGGGCTACATAGTAAGACTCTGTCTAAAACAAACAAATAAGCTGAGTGGTGGTGGTGCACACTTTTAATCTTAGCATTCAAGAAGCAGAGGCAGCCAAAAAAAAAAAAAAAAGCCGGGCGGTGGTGGCGCACGCCTTTAATCCCAGCACTCGGGAGGCAGAGGCAGGCGGATCTCTGTGAGTTCGAGACCAGCCTGGTCTACAAGAGCTAGTTCCAGGACAGGCTCCAAAGCCACAGAGAAACCCTGTCTCGAAAAACCAAAAAAAAAAAAAAAAAAAAGAAGCAGAGGCAGGCGGATCTCTTTGAGTTCGAAGCTAACCTGGTCTACAGAGTGAATTTCGGGACAGCCAGGGCTACACAGAGAAATCCTATCTTGGAAAAAGCAAAAACAAAAACGTTAGCTATCAACCATTGGCACACGACTGTCATTCCAACACTCAGAAGGCTGAGACAGGAGGATAATAAATGCTAGGAGAACTATGGGCTGTAGTAAAACTGCCTCAGAAGGAAGGAAAGAAGGAAGGAAGGAAGGAGGGAGGAATGGAGGGGGGAGGAAGGAGGGAAGGAAGGAAGGAAAGGAGGGAAGGAAAGAAGGAAGGAAGGAAGGAAGGAAGGAGGGAGGGAGGGAGGGCGGGAAGGAGGGAGGGAGGGAGGGAGGGAGGAGGGAGGGAAGGAGGGAGGGAGGGAGGGAAGGAAAGAAGGAGGGAAGGAAGGAAGGAAGGGAGGGAGGAAGGGAGGGAGGAAGGGAGAAAGGAGAACAAGGAGACTAAACGGGTAAGTGAGAGCTGGACACCACCCGCCTTCTAGAATCCTACAGAAAAGCACTAATCTATCTCCTCCACGCTAAAGAAGCATCCCATCCAAACACTAAGCAGACCTGAGCCTGCTTAGCTTTTGAGATCAGACAAGATGGGATACATTCAAGGTGGTATGGCCACAGACATGAGGAGCAGTCTTTCTGCTGAGACTGTGGGCTGATGCAAGCATTTACATTCACCAACCAAATTCGTCCAGATGTGTTTGTTTCTTTGCTACGGCCTCACCGGCGTCCCAGCCCTTGATGGCTGGTTGGTCTCACATCCTCTCCATGTCTGACTGGGCCAGTGTGTGCATCTCATGTTCTTCTTCTTACAGTGCTGTCCCCGGCCCTGGCCATTGTGGTTTACACAGACAGGGAAGTCTATGGTGCTGTGGGCTCCCAGGTGACCCTGCACTGCTCCTTCTGGTCCAGTGAATGGGTCTCAGATGACATCTCTTTTACCTGGCGCTACCAGCCTGAAGGGGGCCGAGATGCCATTTCGGTGAGTGTGCTGGGCGGGGTAGGGAGTGTCCTGAAGTTAGATAGCAGGGTGCTTCAAACCACGGAAAAGTGAACTTGGGCTACAGAGGGAAGCTATTTTATGAGCCATAAACTCAACTGTAGCATGGTAAGTAAACAGTCTTTGTCACCTTGCCTGCGACCTGTGTGCACTGCCCTCCCTCTCCCGGGTCAAGATCTGTTACTCTGAGTCTGGAGCCAAGTTTCGGCAGTTTTCACACTAGGGTTCCCTCACATGATTTCCCTCATTTCTCACAGATCTTCCACTATGCCAAAGGACAACCTTACATCGACGAAGTGGGGACCTTCAAAGAGCGCATCCAGTGGGTAGGGGACCCTCGCTGGAAGGACGGCTCCATTGTCATACACAACCTTGACTACAGCGACAATGGCACTTTCACCTGTGATGTCAAAAACCCACCAGACATAGTGGGCAAGACTTCTCAGGTCACACTCTATGTCTTTGAAAAAGGTATGAGAAGGGACAAGGGACAGGGGTCTGGGAAGCAGTTCAAAGAAGGCATCAGGAAGGGCTGATAGGCTAGGGGAAGGGCAAACAGCCTTAACTAATCTGGATGTGGCAATGTGAGCCTTTAATCCTAGCTCTGGGGAGGCTGAGGAGGTGATTGCCTGGGTCACATAGTGACCAGGCTAAAATATATAGTAAAACGGGTGGGGGTAGGGAGCTGTGGGGATAGGCATGGTGGTTTTGACTGGAATCCTAGGACTTCAGTGGTAGAAGCCGATCCATCAGAAGTTCAAGGCCACGTAGCAAGTACCCAAAAACTATTCAAAGGCCAATCTGGGCTACATGGGACCCTGCCCACACCAATATATATATATATATATATATATAATAAAATAATAGTAAAAAACAAAACGCTGGGAAGGGAGGCAAAAGGCAGTCTTGGCTAGAATTTTCACATTTCCAACCACTGGAAATAGGTGTAGTGCGAAGCAACATAGATACAGGCTTCTGTTACCTACCCTTCGACCCACGTTATTTTTTTTGTCCCTTCCTAGTGCCCATTAGGTATGGGGTGGTGTTGGGAGCCGTGATCGGGGGCATCCTCGGGGTGGTGCTGTTGCTGTTGCTGCTTTTCTACCTGATTCGGTACTGCTGGCTGCGCAGGCAGGCGACCCTGCAGAGGAGGCTCAGGTAAGGGGCGGAGCCTGACCCCCCACCTTCTATCCAGGACCCCCCCCCCCAGACTGATTCAGAGGTGGGAGGGCGAAAGAAAAGAGTAAGTGCGTTCGCTAGGAATAGGTTCCAGTGAGACCAATCCTGCTGCAACCCCTCTTTCCACAGTGCCATGGAGAAGGGGAAATTTCACAAGTCTTCTAAGGACTCCTCGAAGCGCGGGCGTCAGGTTAGCGAGATGTGAAACTGGGGAGTGGAACGCTGGGAACCCGGGACACAAGCGAGGGATGGGTGGGAGAGGTCAAGACCTAAGCTGATGTGTGCAACCCTCCCCGCAGACGCCAGTGCTGTATGCCATGCTGGACCACAGCAGAAGCACCAAAGCTGCCAGTGAGAAGAAGTCTAAAGGGCTGGGGGAGTCTCGCAAGGATAAGAAATAGCGGTTAGCGGGCCGGGCGGGGGGTCGGGGGTCTGCAACGGAGTCCTCCAAAGGCTCTCAGGTGGTGGTCATCGAGATGGAGCTTCGTAAAGATGAACAGAGCTCAGAACTCCGGCCTGCAGTCAAGTCCCCCAGTAGAACCAGCCTCAAGAACGCCCTCAAGAACATGATGGGCCTGGAATCGGACAAGTGACGGTCACTTCTAGGCCCTGTCAGAGCAGGGGGACCTAGGCTCCTCTTTTCCCAGGTCTAGGTGCATTCCTCTTGCTCCTCAGCCCTGCCCTGCCCTTACCTCCCAATGAGATGTAAAGTTTCATTTCAACCTTCCTTTCCAAGTTCTTGTGTTCCTCCCTCATCTTTACCCCTCGGCTTTCTCGGAGCCTAGGGACTAACCCTACTCCTCGCCTGCCCCAAGGGCTGCGTGTTTGGTGCCTGTCCCTCAGGCACCGAGAAGAAAGAGACCTTGCCCAACAACAGGCCACTTGACCTTCCCATCCCCCCCCATCTCCACCCCAGCTGATCCCCCTGGCTCTTTCCTGCTCTCTCTTTTCCTTCCCTCAGAGGCCCAGCTCCACACTCTTGTCTTTGGGCTCAAATCCACATCATCTAGACCAGACTCTCCATCGGGGTTTATCTAGGTTGTCGAGTACTTTTTATTTGTTCACCATATTTTTTTCTGTTTGTTTATCTGAGCCCATGCTCCCATGACTGAGGACCAATGACGTCATGTGGCTTTTGCAGTTCCCCACTCCCTGCTAAGTCTTTATCTCTTCTGGAGAGCCAGCCAGCCCACGCAGTGGGACCCCTGATCCTCAGACCTCAGCTACATGATTGATGCCCTCTGACCACCCTGGAGCAGAGTTCTGAGACTCAAGATTTGGGGAAGGAGAGAGAGAAAAATGGATCCTCACGGGTCAGGGGTGGTGTAGGGGGCTTTAAGAAATAAATAAAGAGACAGCAAACAGCAAAACCACAGGAGAACAGGAGGGAAAGGAAGAGGTTGCGCTCCCAGGCGCAGGGGATTGTTAGGATTTTTCCACATTCTGTACATTTCTTCTACCACCTCCAAATGTCCTTAAATGTTTAATAAACACTGACATTTCCAGACACCGCTGCCTCTATCTTGAATTTTCTAGTCCTCATAAGAATCCCCATCTCTTCTCTCATTCCCAACCCACATTTCTTCCTCATTAGCTGGTTTTAGTTGTCAGGTTTGATTTTGTAGTGTTGGCCCATGTAGCATAGTGGGGAAAACTCTGATCTAGGCTCATAGACACATATTTATTTATTACAAACCAGCCAGCGAGCCTGTACTGTGCTAATCTGTGTCCGGCTCTGCTTGTACATGGGTGGGAACACAATAGCTCTCTTTCCCGAGACCTGAACTCTAAAACATGCC
Organism: Arvicola amphibius; assembly: GCF_903992535.2. Classification (NCBI taxonomy): domain Eukaryota; kingdom Metazoa; phylum Chordata; class Mammalia; order Rodentia; family Cricetidae; genus Arvicola; species Arvicola amphibius. The sequence goes on along the minus strand of NC_052058.2, from coordinate 22,745,862 downwards.
AGCTGCTCACTGGTTGTGCTCCCCAGGCTGGTTATTTGCCTTTGGTAAGTTTTGTTTTGCTCTTCATAAACACACAGGACCATTTTATCCACCCTGTGTGATTCCCAGACCTTTTGTAAGAATCAAGTAAGAGGCAGTGGAACCCTCCAAAGCTATAAGCTTAGTTGTACATAGTATAACATTCTGGCCTCTGTGGGCAACGGGTACTCATGTGGCACATAGACACACATGCAGGCAACACACATGTACAAATAATAAAATAAAATTAAAAATAAACGAGTGTACTTCATAAACTAGCACAAATCTCATTCACCTTTACAAATATACATAGAACTTTAGGCTAAGCATGACAGTACATACCTATAACCTCAGCACTTGGAAGGTACAGTCAGGAGGATCAGAAGTTCAAGACCAGTTCTGACTAAATATCAAATTAAAGTTCAAGGCTAGCCTGGGCTACAAGAGACAATGACAACAGCAACTTCATTTTCTTTGTTCCCTATTCTAGAAACACTATTAATAACTGACTAGACAGTTTGTTGATATATCAATACACACATGCACACACATATATATCACTGATATATTAGAATCCTTAGATGACTGTGGAAACATGTTTGCAACAACTTCCCCTGAGTCAGGGGGAATCCACTGGTTACAAAAGAGAGAAAACAACTATATGTCATTCCCCCTGTAAGCCAAAGACATAATTGACACTGGCTTTGTCAGAGATGAGAGCGTGTCTATTCACTTGATGATATGGTTTACATATTTGAACTAGCTCTTGTAGACCAGGCTGGCCTTGAACTCACAGAGATCTGCCTGCCTCTGCCTCCCGAGAGCTGGGATTAAAAGCGTGTACCACCACCGCCCAGCTTGCAGATTTTCTTTCTTTCTTCTTTCTATTCTTCTTTCTTTCTTCTGGCTTCTTTCTTTCTTCTTCTTTCTTCTTTCTTTCTTTCTTTCTTTCTTTCTTTTTGGATGGTTTACATATTTAAAATTTTTATTTATCATTAGTTTTTAAAGTGAGGTGTGTGTTCACACACGTGTGAGTTCTGCTGCTTGAGGAGTCCAGAACTGAGTATTAGATTTCCTGGAGCTGGAATGACAAGCCGTTGTGAGTTGCCTGATGTGAGTATTGGGACTTGAACTTGGGTTCTCAGCAAAAGCAGCGCACAGCCTGTCTGTGGAGCTATCTCTCCAGCTGCTCAAAGGGGTTTTTCGTAAGAGACATCGGCACAATGTCTGAAGGAAAAAGGAGATTTTATTTCACACTATATTAAGAAAATTGAAACGTAGAGGTAAGAAAGTGTGGTGGTCCACTACTGTGGCCTTCAGAAGGCCGGAAGGTGAAAGGATTGCGAGGAGTTCAAGGCAAGCTAGAGCTGTGGAACAAGACCTTCTTTCAAAAAACAAAGACAAACAAAAAGAAAAACAATCAAAAAAAACAAAAACAAGCAAGAAAACAAAAAACAAAAAAAAACTAAACAAATACACATATGAATAGCACTAAATAGACCCAGCATACACACACTCTCACACACACTCACACGCACACACACACACACACACACACACACACACACACACCATTAGTTAAAGAAGAGTTTATGAATTTGAGAAGGAGTGGAGGAGACAATTATTAAAAACAAGTATTTGTTTAAAGTCTGACAAGTTGGCAGGTGCCTGCAGTCCCCACTTTTGGGATTTTGCGGCAGAAGGATGGCCTTGAATTCAAGGCCAGTGTGGGAGTGGAGAGGGGGTGGGGGGGGCACAGGATATTTGCTTAAACTCCTTTAAGCAACACAGGGAATCTAAAAATCACACAGGAAATACTTCAAAATTTTAACCTCTTTATTGGCAGAATATACTGTAATAAATATTATAAATAAAATCCAAAATTGAATTGGTAGTGACCGAGAAAATACGAGGCATTTTAATAGCGTCCATACTTCCACTCTATCTACAGTGTGTTTCCCTGTATAATGAACCCATTTGAATATGTCTATTCTGGTGTGTTATCTGCAGTATGTCCCACCCTCTCCCTTCAGCCTGCTCCTCTTTCATGTCTCCATTTCCATCTACCCACTAGAATTGTGCTTCTCAAAGAGCATTAATAATGTCCATGCTAACTAAATATGCTTCTAGCATAGCATAGCGTGTATGCATGTGCATGCGTGTGCATGTGTGTGTCGTGTATTATTGGTGATTGAACCCAGGGCCTTGTGCACTTGAGCCTAGTGATCTACCTCTAAGCTACATCACTAGCCCCCTGTTGTCAAACCAGTGGTCACTTTGGGTCTTTGTCATCTCTCAGCAGCGTTCAACATTATCAACCATTTCTTCTTTTTGATAATGGTTTATCTCTTGACTTCCTTGAGACATATTATTCTGCTTCTTTGTTTTTAATCTATTTCAGAAAAATGCTTGAATTAACTTCACAGCAGAGACTGAAACATTCTCTTTAGCTTCTTTCACACACTGTGTATTCATTCACATTAATGCTAAAATTTCCACAAGGCTACAGTCGATTAGAGGTGAATATTCTTTTTACCCCTTAACTTGTTATTTTTAAAGTTTTGCTTTTAGATTTATTTACTTTGTGTGTATGAGCCTTTTGTCTGCATGTATGTATATGTACCACGTGGATTCCTGCTGCCCAAGGATTTCAACAGGGGGCACTGGATCCCCTGAAACTGGAGTTAAGGATCAACAAGTGTTCTTAACTACTAAACCATCTATCCAGCCTCCCTTCCCCCCTTTAGATGGAGCTTTGTTTGTTTGTTTGAGACAGAGTTCTGACACTATATCCCAGGCTCATCTGGAACTTACTACATAGCCTAGGCTTACTTCAAACTCTTCAAGAGATCATACTCAAGTCATCAGTCTCTGAGGTGAGCGCCCTCAACCGCTGAGCTATAGCACTAGACCCACTGAGGTTTTAAAGTATGTGAGATAATTCTTTTGCATTTCCAAGGCTATTGTATTATTGTCTAGCATCCTTATTTTCCCTAGACCCTTAACTACCATACTACCATGTTCTTCCACTCTGTACAGCCACACAAACAATCTTTTTTTTTTTTTTTTTTTTTTGGTTTTTCGAGACAGGGTTTCTCTGAAGCTTTTTTAGAGCCTGTCCTGGAACTAGCTCTTGTAGACCAGGCTGGCCTCGAACTCACAGAGATCCGCCTGCCTCTGCCTCCCGAGTGCTGGGATTAAAGGCGTGCACCACCACCGCCCGGCTACAAACAATCTTTTTAAGTTAATTTTAAAAAAGACAAACAACAGAGGCTGGAGAGATGGCTCAGTGGGTAAGAGCACTGACTGTTCTTCCAGAGGACCTGGGTTCAATTCCCAGAACCCACATGGCAGCTCACAACTGTCTGAAAATCCAGTTCCAGGGGATCTGACACCTTCACACCAATGCACATAAAATAAAGATAAATAAATAAAAAAGACAAACAACAAACTAAAATCTTCCATAGATTCTTGATACTCTCCCTAGAGGACAGTACATCCTCCTGTTGAGAACTCTCTAGAGGTATAGATAAGGCTTCAGGCCCTCCCAAGAGTCAGAGAAAGAACTTGTACAAGTCAGTGTTACACCTGATATGAGTCTCCTGTTGCCTCTCTCCCTCCAGGCACATCAGTTCTTCTGAGCCCCATTTCTCTATCTAGTTCACTTCCAACTACTTTTAACTTGAAAGAGCCTCATTATATGCTCCCTGCAGCAACAGGGAAGGCATTTGGATGAGACTGAGGCCCAGCTAGAAATCTGGGAGTCAGGTAAAGCCAGGATGAGGTCTTCCTGAGAAGGAAGAAAGAGGGTCTGGTATGTCTCAGGTATTCTGGACCAAATAGGTATTCTAGGGCTCAGTTAAAGGGTAACCTGCCACACCCCTTTGCCTTCTAAGCTAGGCTGGACTCTAAAATAACTCTAAAGCCATTTCTGACAATTCTGAAGCCATGTCTGAGGCCTCTCAGCAGTAGTGCTCCCCACCCCCACCCCGGGAACCAAGGACATAACACGTGCACGTACTGAGATGTTGGGAACTTCCCATCTCCCTGAATAGGGGCAAGATAACCCGTAGGTGTTGACTCAGTTCCTGGTGTTTTGACTCAGCCCCTGGGAAAGGGGCAAAGTGATCCTCAGATGTTTCCTCTTACCTCGTCTGATCTGGCAACCGCTCTCCAGCCAATTATTGGTAATAGCCCTTTTAAATAAGCCAATCATAATAGTTAAAAAACAACCCCCAGATACTCCCTTGCTTCTGTGGCTTTTTCCTTTAAAAGTAGCCTGTACCAGCTACTTGGGGTCTTTCTGGCTCCTCGAATACTGAAAGACCCTGTCATGACAGAATCAATAAAATCCTCATGCTTTTACATCAGCTGTGGTATGAGAGATAGTCTCTTGGAGCGACTCCTCCTTAGTCATTGGACTCTAGGGTCCAACACCTGACAACCAACCTTTAGTTATCCATGTGATATAAAAAACACAAATTTGTTAATTCCAGCACTCGGGAGGCAGAGGCAGGCGGATCTCTGAGTTCGAGGCCAGCCTGGTCTACAAGAGCTAGCTCCAGGACAGGCTCTAGAAACTACAGGGAAACCCTGTCTCGAAAAAAAAAAAAACAAACAAAAAACAAAAAAATCCCACAAATTTGGGAGTCAAACAGCCTGAGTTCTACCCCTACTTCAACTACTCATTTGTTTTGGGAGTTATTTAGTACCTTGGCGGCTCGTTTTCTTCATTTGTAAAATGGAGATGCCAGTGCATTGTAAGAATTTAATGAATCCTGCACAGTTAACCCAGCACTCAGAAGGCAGAGGCAGGCAGATCTCTGTGAGTCCGAGGCCAGCCTGGTCTACAAAGCAAGTTTCAGGACTGGACACAGCCAGGTCTGTTACACAGAGAAACACTGTCTTGAAAGAAGAAATAAGAATGAAATGAGTTGTAATAAGTTAATATATGTGAAAGCTCCCGGAATGGGGACTAACCCAGAGTGGCTCCCAGAATGGGGACTAACCCAGAGTGGCTCCTGGAATGGGGACTAACCCAGAGTGGCTCCTGGAATGGGGACTAACCCAGAGTGGCACTTTCCAAGCCTTCCTTGCCACTACTCATGTCCTCTCTGTAGCATAAGATGAAGAATCACCCCAACTTCTGCTGGAAGTTACAGGCAGTGGTGAGCTGTCTCACTTAGAAGGTAGGAACCAGCCGGGCGGTGGTGGCGCACGCCTTTAATCCCAGCACTCGGGAGGCAGAGGCAGGCGGATCTCTGTGAGTTCGAGACCAGCCTGGTCTACAAGAGCTAGTTCCAGGACAGGCTCCAAAGCCACAGAGAAACCCTGTCTCGAAAAACAAAAAAAAAAAAACAAAAAAAAAAAAACAAAAAAAAAAAAAAAAAAAAAAAAAGAAGGTAGGAACCAAGCTTGGGTCCTCTGCTAGAGCAGCAAGTGCTCTTAACTGTAGAGCCATCTCTCCAGCCCCACCTACTGTACTTCTGTCTGAAGTGTCTATTTGTCATGAAATTTTAACATTTTAAATCTACGGAATGAGAATCCCAGAGCAGCCCGACTATGAAGTCACCGAAGTCAACAGAGTTCAACCTAGCAAAGACTATCTGCAGACGACCTAGAGGACCTTGTCTTCTCACCCGTGACCTTGTCTTCTCGCCCGCCCGCTGGTCCTTAGAGTCCGACACAGCAGTCTCGCTTTACAAAGGAAGAAACTGAGCCACAGAGACATTTATTAACTTTCCCAAGGCACACAAGTCATTGAACTAAGACTAGAACTCAGGACTAGACCTAGAATCGAGAGGACATCGAGGGGGCAGCATTTGTGCACCTGCATCTCAGGCTAGTGCCTGGATGTGTGAGCTTTGGGCCACCTTCGCCGTTTGACTGCAGGCATCTGGAAAAACCAGACAATTACATTGTGCTCAGAGACACAAACTATGCACCAAAGCTCGGATTCCCATTTTGTGGACATTTTTACTATATACATCCTTCATCTTCTGTTGGTCAGTCTCAGCTATTTCCCGGCATTCTATAGAAAGGAATTTTTACTGCTTTCCAATACAGCAGCACTGCTTGCCTGCTTAAGTCCCCACTTGTCTCACGTCTTTGAGAAGACACATTCAAGGCCGTCTGAATCTGGCTCCTTGGTTGTATTTCCTAAGACCCCCAAACGAAGTCCCTTAACTTCCACAGTCTCAATGATTGAGTTGATTGATTAACAGTCATGTCGGTAAATGAACTCTAAGGGAAGCTAGGATGCTAAGGGGGAATCAAGGGCTGCCAGAACTTTTCTATGACTTTCAGAAGGAACTATCCAAGGAGGGAATGAGGATGCTTTTCTTGTGGTCTTGTGAACAGGCTGACTTTCTGCCTCTCTGGAGACAGTGACTCTCTTGCTTTTCCAGATCTGGAGTCTGACCTGTCACTTAACCAGAAGAAAGAGCACCTGTGATACCTAGCAATATAAAAAGCAGAACTCCCCACCCTCAAACTCTCAATTTCCAGAAGCATAGACAACAGGGACTATATTTAGAGTGGTTATGACAAACAGGATGACAGCAGCTAATTAAAGTTAGTCCGGTGAGGCCTGATTCTCAAACACCGAACACATGGCAGGGACAAGGAAGCTACCAGGAACCACTACCTCTGCAAACAAGATCAGAAATCAGGAACACTCAGGAACAAGAAGCTAAGAGCTGGGAAGGAAGGGCAGCTCCTAGAAGGATATCAGCCAGGGATTCCCGTAAGAGGAAGCCAGTTCCAGGACTGGCTCTGAAACTACAGTGGAAACTCTGTTGCGGAAAAACCAAAAAATACAATTCTTTCCTGCAACACTGTCAAGTCTCTGAATGCAGCTTGAAATACTGTCCAGAGAGAATTCTTGTCTCTTTAACACCTCATTCCCTGTTCCCCACTCCTGACATCACCCAGACCTTTATCTGTCCAAGTCTGGTCTTTGGGAATGTAATTAAATGTATATCCCTAGCTTATAAGATCCCCAGGCTCCTTCCACTTTTGTCAGGGCTGCAACCTTAACTCTGTCATCCCCGCATAGCCGAGAAAGCTCCAGAAGAGAAGTCAGTGTTACGGATGTGATAACGTGATACAGTAAGAAATGTAGGGTCAAACAGGCCAAAGAGAAAAATCCATTTCTAACTGACAGATCCTAACTCTCTGGAGTCTGACCTAGTGACTTGTAATTCTTTAGGCAATTAGAGACCAGCTCCTAATGGCTTCTGGAGCCTCACCCCGAGTGGTGTGTGTCAAAGAAAACAAGTGTTGATCTAAGATTTACTACCTTGGGATTATGAGCTGCTCTCTGGATTTTATTCAAGTACGACCCTGTACAAATGGTCCAGGAGGCAAGGCTGAGGAGCTTCAAACCGTTGTTAAAGGATCCTGTTGCATCCTGGATCTCTCTCTCTCTCTCTTTCTCTCTCTCTCTCTCTTTATTTTTTTAAAGTGTGTGTGTGAGTGAGTGGGAGAGAGAGAGAGAGAGAGAGAGAGAGAGAGAGAGAGAGAGAGAGAGAGAGAGAGAGAGAGAGAAAACAGAGGCCATGAGAGCTTGTCAAATTCTCTGGAGTTGGAAGTTACAGGCAGTTGTGAGCTGCCTCATGTAGAAGGTAGGAACCAAGCTTGGGTCCTCTGCTAGAGCAGCAAGTGCTCTCAACTCTAGAGCCATCTCTCCAGCTTCACCTACTGTACTTCTGTCCGAAGTGTCTATTCTTCATGAAATTTTTATATTAATTCTAGTCTAGTAAATTCCTTCCCCCAACAAGCCTTGACTAGTTCCTACTAAACACATACGTTTTGTCTTCACCCTTAGGTCTTGGCACAGGAATCCTAGAACCCCCAGAATTTACTGTGTGCTAAGGGTGAGGGGAACAGCTTTTAATATTCCTAAACCCTTTAACCCCTGCTTGAGTCTCCCTACGTGGCTCAGGCTGACTTCGAATTCACTGTGTAACCCCAGGTTATTCTCCAAGTCAAAGCAATCCAGCCTCCTGAGTGCTGGGATTACAGGCCTGAGCCACCTCAGCTAGTTCAAAAGCACAATTCAGCCACACCAGAGCTGATGTTAGTTATGGCTCCAAGATGACTCCTAGAATCTGGCAAGGTCAACTGCCTGAGAAGCCAACTTTGTGATGTGAGGATTAGAGCTTTTAGCCCAACCCTATCTCTAGGAAGGGGATAGGGAGTGGAAATTGATTTAACTACCAACATCAGGTGACTTAATCGTGATTATGTAATGATGATTCTATTAAAAACTCTAAAACTGGGGTTCAAAGTTCAGAGAGCTTTCAGATTGGTATATCAGTGTGCCAGGAACATGCCCAAAGGCGGCACACAGATTCTGTTCACATCATCCCTTGCTCTGTTTATTTCTTCCACATTCATAGCTGTTCCCTAGGAGATAGGTAGGGGAGTTTTTCCATGTTTCTCACCTCTCACTAAGTCACTACTTAGCTCAGGCTACCCCTGAACTTCCAATCCTCTCTTGCCTCAGAACCCCAAGTGCTGGGATTGCAAGTGTCCCTCACCATAGTGGGTTCTGAGCTGTCTCCTATAGGACAAAGTGACAATAATAAGTAAGGAACTTTCCCGGGGCGGTCCAGCAAATTTCTGAGCAGGAGGAAGCATTCTGACCGGCAGCTGATTAGCTAGAAGTGCAAGCCACAAGTGGCCTTAATTCTGGATACCTGGTGTCGTAACTACAGGATAAGATGTCGAGCTGGAGAACAGCTTTATGTGAGAGGAAGTCACACGTGTTGTCAGAAGTAATGTGCAAACGTTTCTTTTTTCTTTTAAACTTTTTTGGGGCGTGGAGGTTGAGACAAATTCTCACATAGCCCAGGATAGCATTGAACTAAGTATGTTGCCAAGGATGACCTTGAACTCCTGATATTCCTGCTTCCACCTCCCAAGTGCTGAAGTTACAGGCACACCCAACCATGCTCTGTGTCTTTTTTGCCTTCTGTTTATCTTTTCTGTTAAGATCGTCAGTTTTTGTTCCACAAGACAAAATACTCGAGAAAAAAAAAAGTCTCTCTGTGATTAGCATTCAAAGATCATTTCCTTGGCAGAGTTTTAGGGCTCCAAGGAGAGCCCATCAAAAGTCCTGGACCTCAAGAGAGTGTTCCAGGAAGGCAGAGAGAAGCAACTCAGTTAAGCCATAAGGAACGGCAGGTGGAAGAGAAGCAGCCCTGAGAGTGTTCATTGAGAAACACCACTGATTTAACTGAGGATGCCCAAGTCTCTGTTTTGGGTCAGAATTATCTTTCCGAAATCAAAGGGGTTGGGGCTGTGTCAACAGGCTCCACATTAGTGAGGCAAAATGATTCATCAGATCCCCTCCAACAAGCAGGTCTACAGAAACAGCCTGACAACAGAGAAATCACCACTGCTTAGCACCAGCCACACAGCCAGGACCAGGAACTTCTGCCTGGCCTCAGCGTCATAGAGGCAGATCAAGGTACATGCCGTCAGTTCTCATCTCATTCATAGACCAAAGGACAGGGAGTATTTTAAAAGGTTTATTATTATTAATTAGTGTGTATGGATGTGTCTTTGTGTGAATGTGTATGTGCATATGTATTTGAGTGGTCACAGAGACTAGAAGAGAGTATTGAATCCCTTGGAGCTGGAGTTACATCTGACCTGGGTCCTCTGGAAGAGCAGCAAGCATTTTTACAGCTGAGCCATTTCTCTAGCCCTGGGAGTACTTATTTTACATCCCAGCAGTAGCAATGGGGTCCTTTTTTATTTGCCTACGAGGCTGAGATTTAAGACTACCATGATTACTCTATTGTACTCATATCAGATTCCAAACATAACAATGAAACTTCCTTCTTTTCTCTGGCATCCGGAAGAAGTACTTCCTTTTGCAGAGGGCCTTCCTATGACTTAGTATTCGATTCTATTAATATTCCATAGCCATGGGCTCGCTAGGAGTGAATACACTCTGGAATACAGGCTGACTTCCAGAGATACCGTTGCTTGTTTCTTGCACTTGGTTGCTGTGTGGTTTTGATTCCTATATTCGTGCACCAAAAAAAAAAAAAAAAAAAGAAGAAGGAAGTTATATTGTGGAACATTACTTTAACTATGTGTTACATTTGTTTCTATTGCAGAATATTACTTTAACTGTTTAAAGGTGTGTTACCTTTGTTTCTGTTGCATTTGTTTAGCTATGTAAAGATGTGTTACATTTGTTTCACCATGCCAGCCTAAGGCACCTGATTGGTCCAATAAAAAGCTGAACAGCTGATAGCTAGGCTGTAGAGGGACAGGCAGGGCTGGCAGGCAAAGAGATTAAGTGGGAGGATGAATCTAGGCTTGAGAGAGAAGAGAACAAGAGAGAAAGAGATGGAGATGACCAGGGCCAGCCAGCCAGCAACCACTGGTCAGTCAGACATAGAAGAAGCCGGAAAAATAAGAGATACAGAATGAAAGAAAGGAAAAAAACTCTGAGGCAAAAATAGATTAAGAGACACAGTTTAAAATAAGTTATAAGAGCTAGTGGGACAAGCATAAGATAAGGTTGAGCATTCATAATTGATAGTAAGTCTTCATGTCATGATTTGAGAGCAAGTGGGTGACCCAAAAGAAGGCCTGCTACAGAGTCACAGATGGTGGTTTTTGTATACTCCTATAATCTCAACCCTCAAAAGAGGATCTTAAGTTTCAGGATAGCACCAGCTGCATGGTAACACCCTGTCTTAAAAAAAAAAGGAAGCCAGAGAGATGGGCAGTAGAACCATAAAATTCACAGAGGCCAGGAATAGAGGGTGGGAGTTGTTTAAAAGATAAAATTTGGGGACTGGAGAGATGACGCTGCTCTTGCAGAGAATCCAAGTTCAGTTCCCAGCACCTGCACGGCAGCTCATAACCACCTGTAACTCCAGTGCCAAGGAAATCCAGGTCTGCCTTCTGGCCTCTGTTGACACCAGGCAAGCACATGGTGTGCGTGTATACATGCAGGAAAATACTCACATACATAAAAAAAAAATGAACTCAAGGATGGAGTGATGGTTTAGCTGTTAAGAGCACTGGCCATCCCTCCAGTGAACCTCGGTTTGGTTTTCATCACCTACATGGTGACTGACAATCATCTATCTATATTCCCAATTCCAGGGAATCTGATGCACTCCTCTGGCCTCACAAGGCACACACAAGGTACACAGACATATATGCAAGCAAAACGCCGATATACATAAAATAACTAACTCAAAACCCCCAACTCATAGTATATATAAAGTAAAAACAAATAAAAATGGGTAAAATTTATGTTTTACAAAGTTTACCAAAATAAAAACCATTAGCTGGGCATAAAGGCTGTAATCCAAGTCACTTGGGAGGCTAACGCAGTAGGGTTGTGAGTTCAAAGACATCCTGGGCTACACAACAAGTGCTAGGTTAGCCTGGACTACAAAGAAAAACCATTTTGTTTTGTCATGTTTTTCTCGAGGCAGGGTTTCTCTGTGTAGCCCTGGCTGTCCTGGAACTTGCTCTGTAGACCAGAGTGGCCTCAGACTCAAGAGATCATCGTGCCTCTGCCACCTGAGTGTTGAGATTAAAAATGTGTGCCACCAAGCCCGGTTAGTGCAGTGAAACTGTTTTAATCGCCACTCCCTGCAAAAAAAAGTAAAGAGAAGCGTGGCAGGTATAGATGACTTTTCACGCAATCTTCAGTCATGTTAACATGTAGAGCCCATTGCTCAGCAATGCTACCTCACTTCAAAATCATTTCTGCTTGATTTCTGGTTAAAACCCTCAGTGTAAGAGTGATACTCTTTTAGTGTCCAGAGCCATTGTCTCCGCCTCTTAATTTTATAATCGCTAGGAGGGGAGGGGATGATCTGGGATGAAGACCAAGTAGGAGGGAAATCTAGAACAGGTCATTTGGGGATAAGAAGCAGGGAAGAATAGGTTTGTTTTCAGAGATGTGTACCAAGGGTGATCATAGCTGGCAGGAGAGCAGGAAGCCATTGTCCTTGCAGGTGTACCTGGGGGCGGTGACAGCAGCAGAGCATTGCCATGTGGGTGTTGCATCAAGGAGAGGCCAAGGTCAGGAACAGGAAGGCAGGACTAGCTTCAGCGGAAATTTGCTCGGGCTGTGTTAATTTCCTGTGCCACCCTGTAACCCATGCAGTTTCTCTACTGCCCTCCCTGGGCCAGTGTAGGCTTACATTCGTGCTCAACCCAAGAAAAAACACTAGTAGAGCTTCAGTGGCCCCATTTGAGGGCTTTTTTTATTGTTATGATTATTAAACATGCTAAAATCACATTACAGTGGCTATTTTTGCCCTGACTCCACAGTGGGGTGGCTGAGAACTATAGGGGTGTCACTTGGCTCATGTGGCTCTGGGGATGACTAGAGATGGGGTAGATTAAGAGGTAGGCAGATTAGCAATGGCCAGAAAGCCCCTCATGTAGTGTTTATTTAACAATTAAATTTAACTTCTAGCTTCAGACGTCTTTCCCTTCTCTACTTTTCTTTCCTTCCTAAATGTTTTCTGGCCTATGGCCTCTGGGCCTTCTGCCATCTTTGGCTCCTCTGGACCATGAAGGAAGATTTTCCTGTCTCTACCTGCTTTCCTTCCTTGGAAGGAATCTACTCAGCATGCACTAATTTATTAAGCTGCTTTTTGGGGGGGGGGAGGTGCAGGGTTTTTTGTTTTGTTTTTGTTTTCGTTTTTTGTTTTTTGAGACAGGGTCTCTCCCTATGTAGCCCTGGCTGGCCTTGAACATACAGAGATTCCGCTGCCTCTACCTTCCAAGTTCTGGTACTAAAGGCATGCACCATCACATTCTGCAAGCTCCTTGTTTTATGTCTGCCCAGGGGAAAGGGCAGCTGCATTGTGGCTGAGTCATGGGAGATGGGAGGGATGGTGCCGAAGGACCAGAAAGTGTTACCTGAAGCGTGAGTGCTGCATCTGGCAGAGTAATCTACCCACCCTCAGTCACTGCACCCTGAAGGCTTTCCCATCCTGCCCTCAGCATTAGGGGTAGGGAAGGGTCAAACCTCAAAACCTTTTGTTCTCTGCAACGCACTGATCCACCCTTAGCCTAGTGACAATCAACTGGCGTCTTCTCAAGTCCTGTGTCTCTACTACTGTGATGGCTTAAGAGAGCCTGAGAAAAGAATATATAAAGGTTTAAGCTTGCCTCTAGGAGAGGCCAGAGGGATAAAGGGACAAGACATGTGAGAGCCAGAGCTGTGGAGGGGAGAGAGGAAGTAGAAGGGTGAAGGGAAGGCTGGCCATTCAGGAACTGGAATCCTTTTTCCTTTTCTGAAATCGCCTGAACTTGCCCTGAATCGCAAGGGCAGCCTTCTCTGTCTCTGGAGCTGTCAGGTCGATGTCAATCTCCTCCTCCTCCTCAGCCTTCTTGATGCTGCCAGCCTTCCCTGTAGACAGAAGGAGACAGATTGATGACTCAACCCAACCAATTCCACTTCTTTCCTCAAACCTCAGACCCAGCACCTAGAGTCCACGTTGAGCTAGACTCTTTGAGGTCCCCCCAGTCTGGAGATGACAACTGATGATTCTAAAAGTTAGGGTGCTAGGCTTAGAATTAGCATAATTACCACCAGATGTTTTGCTATCCTTGAATCAAATGACAAACGTCTTCTATCATTACTTATTCCTAAATCATATGGTTTAAATCCCAAAGCACATACCCTTCAGTGTCTGATGGAGAACAGTAGCTTGGATTATCTGAGAGGTTTCTTTTTCTCGCTCAATGTTTTATGGGGCTGGAGAAATGGCTCAGTGGTTAAGAGTCCTTAATGCTCTTGCAGGAGACCAGGGTTTTAGTCCCAGTGTACACATCCGGTGGCTCACAACCACCTGCAATGCCAGTTCCAGGGGCTCTGAAGCCCTGTGGCCTCTTTGGGCACCTTCAAGCGTGTGGTGCACATAAGCTCATACAGACACACATACACATACATAGAAACAATTTTTTAATAAACAAATCTTTTAAAATACATCACTTTTTTATTTTCAGAATCTGTATGTGCCCTGTGTGTGGAGGTCAGAGGACAACTTGTGAGTGCCACTTCTTGTCTTCCATCATGTGGGTCCTAGAGATTGAACGGAGGTCATCAGGCTTGGTAAATAAGCACCTTTTCCCAGCCATCTTGCTGGCCCCTTATCACTTTATAAGTCTTTTCTAACCATTCACAGTTCTTTTTTTTTTTTCTTTTTTCTTTTTTTTTTGTTTTTCGAGACAGGGTTTCTCTGCAGCTTTTTTAGAGCCTGTCCTGGAACTAGCTCTTGTAGACCAGGCTGGCCTCGAACTCACAGAGATCCGCCTCCCTCTGCCTCCCGAGTGCTGGGATTAAAGGCGTGCGCCACCACCGCCCGGCTCCATTCACAGTTCTTATATCACGTTTCTCCCTTCATTAGCTCCGCTAATGGCCTAGCCCGGCCTCACTTACCTTTTTCCTCAGGGTCAGACACCTGGTTGCTTGCTGGGGGTGTTTTTGTGTTCAGCTGGAAGAGAAGAATCACAGCGTGAGATATGCATGGAGGGATGAAGGCACCACTGCCCCAGATCGCTCAAGCACATTCAAGTTTTCCGTGACCAGGCAGATTTCCCACATCTTTTGAAGAAGTAGGTCTTGAGATCAGATGAAAAAATCATCAACATTCATTCAATAAGCCCAGCATGATAGAGAGTGCTTGTAGTCCCAACATTTGCAAGACTGAGGCAGGAGAACTACCATGAATTCCAGACCAACTCGGGCTATGTAGCAAGCCACTTAATAAAAACCTTTTCAAAAAGAATTAAATCAATGGATATTTATTTATGTCAGAGATTGTAGAGGATAAAACAGATAAAGTAACCCGCCTTCACAGAGCTCATTCGAGGGATATTCAGACAACAAGGTGACTGTGGTGTAAGACGGTAAAAAAGTAGCCAGGCGGTGGTGGCACATACATTTAATCCCAGCACTGGGGAGGCAGAGATGGGAAGATGTCTAATTTTGAAGCCAGCCTGGTTTACAAAGCAAGTTTCAGGACAGCCTCCAAAGCTACAGAGAAACCCTGTCTCAGAAAAAAAAAAAATGGTAAAAAGTACCAGAGATGAGGGCAAGGTGGAAGTATTGAGTGCTAGCTAAGGACAGAGGAATAGGCCTTAACATAATCATCAACATAAACCTATCTGGTCAACTGTGGGGTCATCATCATATTATTATGATGATATAATGATGATGATGATGATGATGATGATGACGATATACTGGGGATTGAATCCAGGGCCTCATGCACGCTAGACCAGTGCTTTAACACTGAACTATATCACCAACCCTGGAAAAGTCTCTCTGAAAGGTCTCTCTTAAGCAAGCAGCTGTAGGAGGTAAGTTGGTAAAGACTGCGGAGATCCGTGGCAAGACTCTGGGGTCTTCGCCTCTTTGAAGACCATCAGGATCCAGGCATAGCTGAAGTGGAGAGAGGAAAGAAAGACGGACGGACAGAGAACTAGCTACGGGTGGGAGCAGATTATGTAGGGCCTTGGGGAGACTCAGTAAGGGATTTCTTGGACTAGAAGTAAAAGCCATTTGTAGAACTCTGATTTGCACAAAAGGCAAATGAAAGAGGAAGCAGAAACCCTGTGGGGAGGGCGCAGGACTGCTGCAGTAAACCAAGCAAGAGAAGATGGTAGCTTGAATCAAGAACAGTGGCAGTGCAGGGGGCACGTGGTGAGGTTTTGAGTATTATGTTCAAACTACGATCAAGGTGACTTTAGTTGTATGCGTGGTATTGGGATAGAGGGAGTTGATTCTCCTCCTGAGAAGGAGAATTGGCCTGAAAAACAAAAAGGATTTCTCATCTCCTGCTACAGAGACAACAGCTAATGGCATGGGTTTTAGGGACAGGATCAGGAGGGGTTTTTTGTTTGTTTGTTTGTTTTTGTTTTTAAAACAAGTTTGGGATATCTTTCAATTATCCAAGAGGAGACTTTTCTTGTTATTTGCTTGCTTGTTTGACATGGGGTCACTATGCAGACAGGGTAGCCCTTGACCTAATCCTCCTGCCTCCAGCCCTTCACCTCCCAAGTTCTGGGATGACAAGTGTGTGCCACAATGCCTGACTCTGGCTTGTTTTTTGTTGTTGTTTTGATAGTGAGGGTTTAAGGAAGGATATAGCCCCTCGTGGCTGAGGAGGCGTGGCAGAAGGTGTGTGAGGAGGCAGCCTCTCTATCAGGTGTTTCAGGGCCGAGTGTCTGACAGAGATTAAACTACGGAAGAGAAAGAGAAAAACCGTGGGGGAAATTGGGAGGTTCTGGCATTGTTGTAAGCAGGACAGTGGGTGTTTAGACTAGGATCACAGTGATGAAGAGAGAGAGTATCAGCCTTCAAAAAAGTTTTGTGGTAACAAGCTAGATTGGCAGGTGTGATTTTGAGCACAGAGAACTCTGAAAGAGCTTTCTCCTTAAAGACAGAAGAACTGGGCAATAGTTGAGGATGGAATGAGGTTGTAGAAAGGAGTCGGTTACAGTAGCAGATCTGAATGCTGATGGGAATGATTTAGTAGAGAAGGAAAAATTGATGGAAGACAGAAAGGATAATTACCAGAGAGGTATCTCAAATGAGCAAGAAAGAAAAGGATTCAGCACAAAAGTGGAAGGGTTGGCTGTAGACAGGGTCCTAACACAGCATTTACAGATAGGAACGAAAGCATGCAACGGATGCAGATGTACAGATGATCTCTATCGAGTGTTCCCATTTTCTCAGTGAAACAAGGACAGTTGTCATCTGAGAGTTAAGGGCAAGATGTGGAATATTATTTTAACTAGGCAAAGACGTGATACATTTGTTTATGTTGCATTTGTTTAACTAGGCAAGTATATGTTAAATTTGTTTATGCTGCATTTGTTTAATTATGTAAAGATGTGTTACATTTGTTTTACCTTGCCCTGGCCTAAGGCACCTGATTGGGCTAATAAAAAGCTGAATGGCCAATAGCTAGGTAGTAGAGGAGTAGGTGGGGCTAGAAGGCAGAGAAAAGAGAAGGAGGGAGAAAGAGAGGGAGCTACCTAGACAGTATTTCTCTATGTGTCAGCCCTGGCTGTCCTGAAGCTCACTCTGTTGACCAGGGTGGCCTCAGACTCACAGAGATCTGGGATTAAAGGCATGTGCTGCCACTGCCCAGCACCTCACTGGAATTTTATGTTAATATTTTTTAACTTTAAATTACTTTCTCATTTTTGTTTAGAAGTAGAGTTGGAGTTAATTTAAAGAGTTGTAGGAAAGATGGCTCAAGAGGTAAAAGCACTTGACCAGCAAGCCTGCCTGACAACCCGAGGTCTAGCCTTGGAAACTCTATCTCAAAAAAACCCAAACCAAAACAAAACAGTGAGGTATGGAGTGGGAGGATAGCTCAGTTACTAAAGTGTTAGCTTGTATGCACGAAGACTTGAGTTCAATACAAAGAAGCAGTGTAAAAAAACTCAGGCATGGTGGCACCCATATGCTAGCCCAGTACTGAGAGGGCAGAGACAGGAGGGCCTCTGGGCTTGCTGAGTGTCAAGTGTCAAGTCAACAAGAGACCCTGTCTCTCCACCCATCCCGAAATAGGTGGATCGTGTTCAAGGAGTGACACCCCTCCCGAGGGATCCCTCCCTCTGGCTTCTGTATGCACGCACACCATGTGCACATGCACACCCCACCATGTAACACACACACATGCTCACACAAATGGTGACACATTGTTATTTAGCACAGGAAAGTGTCTTTAAAAGTAGGTCATAGCCAGGTATGGAGATGCACACCTTTAATCCCAACACCTAAGAGACAGAGGCAGAGGCAGGCAGGTCTCTATGAATCTGAGGCCATTCTGGTCTACAGAATGAGTTCCAAGCCAACCAGTGAAACATTGTCCAAAAAAAAAAAGGCCAGAAACCGGTACTGACTGGGCGAGGATTTATCTCAGTAGTAGAGTATGTACTTAGCACGTTCGAGGACCTGGTTTCTATTCTGAGAACCAAATAAACAATAAACTGATTTGGTGATTTGAGTAAGAATGCCCCCCATACACTTCTATATTTGAATGGTTAGGGAGTAGCATGAGGAGGTGTGGCCTAGTTGGAGGAAGTGCGTTGCTGGGAGTGGGTTTGGGGTTTCAAATGCTGGAGCCAGGTCCAGTGTCAGTCTCTCTTCCTCCTGCCTTCAGATCTGGATGTAGAACTCTCAGCTCCTCCAGCACCATGTCTGTCTGGGTGCTGGCACGCTTCCCTCCATGACAATAATGGACTAACCCTCTGGACTGTCAGCCAGCTCCAGTGAAGTGCTTTCCTTTGTAAGAGCTGCTGAGGTCATGATGTCGCTTCACAGCAATAGAAGCCCTAATGAAGACACTGGTAGAGTCCAATATTTTTTTAAAGATAGTATTGTTTACCCATTATATCTTTTCTTTTCTTTTCTTTTTTGGTTTTTTGAGACAGGGTTTCTCTGTGGCTTTGGAGCCTGTCCTGGAACTAGCTCTTGTAGACCAGGCTAGTCTCGAACTCACAGAGATCCGCCTGCCTATGCCTCCTGAGTGCTGGGATTAAAGGCGTGCGCCACCACCGCCCGGCTATATCTTTTCTTTTTAATCAGAGGATGGGTCTGGAGAGATACTTTAGTCCAGAAAGTGCTTGCTGTGTAAGCTTGAGAACTTGAGTCCAATCCTGAGTAACCACATAAAGAAACAAGATAATCCTAGCACAAGGAGAGGGAGAAATGGGTGCGTCTCTGGGGCTTTCAACTACCAGTGAGTTTCAAGTCAGGGAGAGACCCTGACTCAAAAAACCAAGTAGACAGAGCCTGAGAAATAATAGTCAAAGTTAGCCTGGAGCCTCAACATATAGGTATACCTATGTGCTTTGAAATACACACACACATACATATAGTGAATAAAAAAATAAAACTTTAAAATCTGAGGCTGGATATGTAGACACAAATGTATGATACCAACATCTGGGAGGCCAATGAATAAGGATTATAAATTCCAAGACAGCCTGAGCTACAGAGGTAGTGGTGGGTGGAATTTAAAAACACACCAAACCAGGCATGGTGGTACACACCTTTGGTCCCAGCACTTAGAAGGCAGAGGTAGGTGGATCTCTGTGAGTTCGAGACCAGTCTGGTCTACAAAATGAGTTCCAGGATAGCCAGGTCTGTTACACAGAGAAACCCTGTCTCAAAAAAACAAAAAGAGGTGCTGGAAAGACGACTCCATAGTTAAGAGCACTGGCTGCTCTCCCAGAGGACCCCAGTTCATTTTCCAGCAACCACACGGTGGCTCACAGCCATCTAAGGCATCTGCATGCATGCAGACTGAGCACTCATAAAAAAATACATACATAAATAAAAGTTTAAAAAAGAAGAAGAAAAGACACCAAGAAAGCCCTTCTAGTCTCTTGTAGACCAGAGAGCTTCATGGGAGGAAGGATTATTTTTTGAAACTCTAGGATGACTGACACAGTCATTCTTCTTTTTCTCTTTTTGGGTTAATTAATTTTTACTTTATTTTTGCACATTGTAGGGCCCGGGTCTGCCCCTGCTCCTGGGGTTCATCTTGAGGACAGTTTCTAGTCAGCCAGCTAAAACATTCTGTTTGTTCCTGTGCTCCCTCTGCCCTGCCTGGTGATTACCTGTAGGGCATTGTTTACTCCATCTTTGGTGTGGTAATTTCACACCTGCCTGGGTGGAAATCCTTGTGCAGCAGCAAGGTATATAAGGATTTCCCCAAGGTTAAATAAATGGCATTCGTCTGATCTCCTTTCGAATGACCCAGGTCTCTGTGTGTTCTTTCAATCTCCAGGCCCTTACCCGGCTCGCTTACTGGTACAGTGGTGCGTAAACTGTACCGAGGGGGTAACGCAGAATCGGGTGTTACAGCACATGATCAAAATAATGGTCTAATCAGTTATACCTTACACTGTGCCATACTGCCGTCACAAGAAATTTGCTCATGCTGTAAATGTATAGCAAAGATCATGTGTAGTGAGAGATTTTTTTTCTTTTTTTTTTGGTTTTTCGAGACAGGGTTTCTCTGCAGCTTTATTTTTAGAGCCTGTCCTGGAGCTAGCTCTTGTAGACCAGGCTGGCCTCGAACTCACAGAGATCCGCCTGCCTCTGCCTCCCGAGTGCTGGGATTAATGTAGTGAGAGATTTGCTGGCCAATTGTCAAGACACGAGAGTCATGGAGCAAGAGGCAAGTCCAAAAGTTGCATGTTCTCTAACTCAAATCTTACTTTTTGTATTTGTCAGCAAATCTCTGTTATCCTGTCTTTAACCATTATCCCTCTGTCTTACTCCAAGCTTAGTGCCTTAACCCAGCAAAACTTTCCCTTCTTCCCAAATCCTCCCTTTTAAAAATAAAAAATTGGAGTCCCATGCTAAATGTATCCCCTAAGGGGATTTTGTGATGATTTCAATGAGAAATGTTCTCTAAAGCATTGAATACTTTGTATGTATTGTCCCTGCACGTGTTGGCTAGTTTTATGTCAACTTGACACAAGGTAGAGTCCTTTTTTTTTTTTCTGAGGCTGGCCTTGAACTCAGAGATCTTCCTGCTTCTGCCCTTGAGTGCTGAGATTAAAGGCTTGTGCCACCAACTTCCGACAAGGTAGAATTCTTTTAGAGGAAGGGAACCTCAATTGAGAAAATGTTCCCACCAGATCATCTGGGCAAGTCTGTGGTACATTTTCTTCATGTGAGGGGACCCAGCTCATTGTGGGCAGTGCTATCCCTGGGCTGGTGGTCCTGTGAACTGTAAGAAAACAAGCTGACCAAGTAATGAGGAACAAGTCAGTAAGCAGCACTCCTCCATGGCCTCTGCATCAGCTCCTGCTTCTAGTTTTCTGCACTGACTTCTCTGGATGATGGACTACAAGCTGCCACATGAAATTAACCCTTACCCCCTGAAGTTACTTTTGGTCATGCTGCTTGTGACAGTTTGAAAGAAAATGGCCCCCAAAGGGAGTGGAACTATTAGGAGGTGTGACATTGTTGGAATGGGTATAACCTTGTTGGAGGAAGTGTGTCACTGTGGAAAATGGGCTTTGTGGTCTCATATATGCTCAAGCCACACACAGTGAAAGAGTTCACTTCCTGTTACCTCTGAATCTAAATGTAAAATTCTCCAGCACCATGTCTGCCTGCATGCCGCCATACTCCCAGCCACCATGCTCCCTGCCATGATGATAATGGACCAAACCTCTGAAATTGTAAGGGAGCCACCTCAATTAAATGTTTTCCTTTATAAGAGTTGCCATGGTCATGGTGTCTCTTCCCAGCAATTGAAACCCTAACTAAGACAGTGCTTTATCACACACCAGTAGAAACCCTTACTATGACACTGTATTTGTTACTTTTTTATTGCTGCAATAAGACGCTGTGACTAGGGAGAGTAAGAACAGAAAGCATTTAATAGGGCTTATGGTTCCAGAGTGTTGAAGTCCATGATGGCAGGGTCAAGCCATGGCAGCAGGAACAGTTAAGGGCTCACATCTCAAACCAAATCACAATCAGGAGCCAGAGACACTAGGAAACCTCAAAGCCATCCCCCAGTGACAAACCTCCTCCAGGCCACATCTCCTGGTCCTTCCCCAAACAGTCTCACCAACTCAGAACTAAGTATCAAACCTAAGAGTCTCTGGTGGGGGGGATATTCTCATTCAAACCATACAGTTACAGATGGTAACGCTGGCGAGACTCAAGAAATGCGGGCTTGTTGAAGTTAGCGTGTTACTGGAGGCAGGCTGATTGTGTGAGACTTTGAAGACTTAACACCATTTTCTAGTTTATTCTCCCTACATTGTGCTCCTGATTTAAAATGTGAGCCCTCAGTGTTCAATCCCTAACGCCAATGGCCTCCGCTCCGCTATCACAAACTCCAGCTATCTGGAAACATAAGTTGTCCTGGTCAAAGCACTTTACCACAACACTAGAAAAGTAACGAACACAAGCTGTTTCCTTCTCGTGTCAGCTGATCTTGAGCCAAATCCTCTAAGCAAGAGATGTGTCAGGGCTGAACCACACAGGCTGCCATGTTCATCCGCTATGCCAGCGTTCCTCCTTCCTGAGCCTGTCCTGGCCTCAGAATAGAGCGGTGGCTATGATCTGGCTCCCTAGGGGTTCCCAGCTCCATTTGGGTTATATTTATGAAAGGCCATAACCTAAGATCAAGAGTTTCCACTGAGGAGGCCAGAAAGGGGTACAGTAAGGTCCCCACTGCTCACAGCGCCCCGTGAAATCTCCCTCACACCATCAGTTGAAAAGTGCTAGAGGTTCTTCTTCCTGTCCCTCCTCTCTCCATTCTTTCTGGCCAGTTCTCAAAATAGCTGCTGTGGGCACTGCGTTTCTAGATTTAGCTGTTTGTGACTTGTTGGGGGTAGGGACAGTTGGACTAGCCTCTATATGGTCCTCTGCTTGCTCACAGGTCCCTGTCCTCTACTTCAGTGCTCTGGGCTGTTTTCTAGAAAACCATTGGTTTTAGACGAATCAGGGTGGTCTGGTACATGTATAGGCAGGCATCAGACTCCATATTTCAAGTTCGTCCAGTGCTCTAGGAGAAAACCCCTCTCTCCGAAGGAGCAGTGTCAACTCAAGGGCCGCAAAACAGACCTGCGCTTCTCAGCCTCTTCAGCCCCTCCTTCCGGGTGGGTGTGGATCACAAACCTCTCAGGTTCTGGTGTTTTCTGGTCAGAAATAGCAATGGTAAATGGTTTAGCAAAGTGTTTATTCTTCTTACAGGATCCAACAAGGAGAGCTGACAGAAATCAAGGACTTGGGAATGTTACCTTACCTTGTTAATTATTATCACATAGATATTACTAACCTTTTTGTTTGTTTGTTATTTTTGTTTGTTGGTTGGTTTTTTGTTTGTTTTTTTTTTCAAGACAGGGTTTCTCTGTGTAACAGTCCTGGTTTGCTCTGTGGATCCCCTAGAACTCACTTTGTAGACCAGGCTGGCCTAAACTCGCTGAGATCCGCCTGCCTTTGCCTCCCAAGTGCTGGGATTACCTGGCACTACTAGTCTTTTGCATGCACATTAAAAACACCAATATGCTGAGTTATTCTGATAGATGCATCAAATAGGTATTGTTATGTTTTCTGTCACTTTAAGAGGCAAGCCATGCCCACTCCCAGCGACCCTTAACCTCTCGTCGCCATCTTGGATTTCTCTCTGTCCCTTCCCCTTCCCCTCCCTCCTCCTCCTCCCCCCTCTCTCTGCCTCCCTTTTCTCCCTTTCCCCTCCATAACCCCCTGAATAAATATTAAGTCTTACTCTACATGTTGTGTCTATCCATGTCTCTGTCTCCTGCCCACCCGCCATGTGTCTACAATCCAGCCGGGGACCACAGCTGCTATGTGGGGGATCTTGCAAGCATTTTTAAAAAATCATAAAAGGTGCCGGGGGGGGGGGGGGGTCGCACGCCTTTAATCCCAGCACTCGGGAGGCAGAGGTAGGCGGACCTCTGAGTTCGAGGCCAGCCTGGTCTACAAGAGCTAGTTCCAGGACAGGCTCTAGACACTACAGGGAAACCTTGTCTCGAAAAACCAAAAAAAAAAAAAAAATCATAAAAGGTATTGTTATTTTAATTTTTTAAACCAGGAACTGAGGTCAAGAGTGGTGGTTAGTTTTTTTGGCCTAAGGTCATAGAGGTAAGTCACAAGATCAGGGTTTAAAGTCAGAAAGGCAGTCTAACCTTAGAGTCCAAGCTCTTTTTGTTTGGTTGGCTTTTTGTTGTTGTTTTTGCTTGTTGTTTGTTTTTCAAAACAGGGTTTCTCTAGGTAACAGCTCTGGCTGTCCTAGAACTCACTTTGTAGACCATGCTAGCCTTGAACTCACAGAGATCCCCCTGCCTCTTCCTCCCCAAGTGCTGGGATTAAAGGCATGCGACATGCGACTAGAGTCCAGGTTCTTGAACATTATGTTATGTGACATCTAGTTTGACAACTAAAGTATGATGTTGGCACACACATGCCTTCACCCACATGAACTTGAGGAAGAAATCTAATGTGAGCAACTTGACCATTCAGATTATCCCATACAGCACAGCAATCCCCAGGTAGGAAGGAAGGTCTCAGGAATTGTGATCTAATTCTATACCCACAGTTAAGCAGCTGACTCCAAAGTCCAGCTTCTCAATGCACATCCAAAACACCTTCTTCACATCTGCTCCACAGGGAATGCTGCAACCTGCCTCCTCCTTATGGTGTCATCTTCCGTGCCCTGTGAGGACTTCATCCCCCTCTAATGCATACCCACTCAGGTTCCTGCTCTGCTTGTTGATCTGACCATCCGGTTTACCCCCTTCTCCCCTCCCCTGCCCCGCCATGCTTGCTCTGCGGGTCTCCTAACACACCAAACTGACCTCCAGGGACTAGTCACATTCTTCACTCACAGGGCCAGATCCTGGCCCTTCTGAGTGAGTCTGAGACTTACATGTGCAAGATCACCCCACTCTTTTCCACAGCAAATGACTCCCTTGCTTACATTCAAAACCGTTACTCCAGTTCTATCGGGCCTGGAGCTTGGTTCAGTTCGGTGTCATTGCCCACACAGGACCAATTGTTTCGTACTCCTCAGTACCAAACACTAATTAGCAACTGTGAAGCCCATCAACTCCTGCCTTCCCTAGAGAGCCCTAGTTCCTTTCCTTGCCTACCTTCTTGTATTCCTCTCCGCCACTCTCTCCTTTGGGCCTGATGTATTCCAGCAATGTTCCATTCCATCATCTTGGCAGTAGGTGCCAATTCCCACGAGCATCCTTTTGTTTTCTCTGCGGCTCCAAGTTGTGGACTCTCCCCTCCCATGGGGGGTGGGGCATAGAAGATGAAAGGCCTGCTGGGTTAGGGAACTTTTTTCTTTAGGCTTTATGATACAGATGGAGACCATCTTCTCTTTCTCTAGTATTTCTCTCCTATAAGCTTTCTACCCATTTTAGTTCTTCCAATTCCAGTAGAGGAAAACATATACTTTGCCCATCTCTACCTTCCCAGAACTTTTTTTTTTTTTTTTTTGGTTTTTCGAGACAGGGTTTCTCTGCAGCTTTAGAGCCTGTCCTGGAACTAGCTCTTGTAGACCAGGCTGGCCTCGAACTCACAGAGATCCACCTGCCTCTGCCTCCCGAGTGCTGGGATTAAAGGCGTGCGCCACCACCGCCCGGCCCCTTCCCAGAACTTTTATCAGCATCCAGATGATGTCCGGTCCCATCTGAGCTCGCAGCTCATCCCTCTCTCTCTTCTAGGAATCAGGACAATCAGTTCCTTTTACTCTCAAACATAAACACGCCCTTTCTCTGCCTGTTCCCCCGCTTTGATGTGAATTCCTTTTCCGAGCACCATTAGAAAGACAAGAAGCAGGGTGGGCCTGGGACCAAGGTCTAAGGAACAATACTATTAAAAGGATAGGGAAGATCATTATGGTAAGAGAAATAAACCAGACTCAGAAAGACAAATAGCAGGTTTCTTTCACATGCAGACTCTAGACGGGAGGGAGTGTGTATGTCTTGGGCAATGAGCAAAAATAGAAAGGGGACCTGAAGGGGAGGAAGCGATCTGAAGGGAGAGGAGAAAATGATGGAATACAAGTGACACGGGACAGAAGGGGAGACGCTGGTACAGGAAGGGGAGGAGGAGGGATCTTCTTTCCAACAAACAGGGAACAATAGGACAGTTGTTTGCAAAACCAAAGAAGCCCACCTCAAACTATGCTTGCACCTTCCAGAAATTACCTACAAACAGATACAAGACCTAAACTTTGAAGAAGCAGAGGCAAGAAGACCAACACAAGTTTAAAATCAACTTGGTCTACGCAGCACTGCAGGGCTGCCAGCAGCACAGAGAAATCCTGTCTCAAAGCTAAGCATGGTGGCACTCGCCTTTAATCCCAGCACTCAGGAGGCAGAGGCAGGTGGATCTCTGCAAGTTGTCTACAGAGTGAGTTCCAGGACAGCCAGGGCTGTTCCATAGAGAAACCCTGTCTTGAAAAAACAAACAGGAAGAAAAGAAAGAAATCCTGCCTCAACAAGACAGCAGTAGCTACAATTAAGTGTAAATTTTTAGAATAAAGCACAGGGAGAAAGTTTTTGCAACCTTAGGATACAGAAAAAATTTTCTTAGATATACCAAAAGCAAAACTCATAGAAAAACATTATAAACTGAATTTTTCCTAAGAGAGCAAAGGAGCAAGCTACAGGCAGAAAGAAATATTTACAAATCCCATATCTGATAAAGAATTTGTATTCAGAGACTTTTTCATTGTTTGGTTTGGGGTTTGTTGCTTTTTTGAAAC
Organism: Arvicola amphibius; assembly: GCF_903992535.2. NCBI lineage: Eukaryota > Metazoa > Chordata > Mammalia > Rodentia > Cricetidae > Arvicola > Arvicola amphibius. Next base: position 22,719,547 of record NC_052058.2, on the reverse strand, counting down.
ATGGTCTTACACTGTGTAGCTGAAGCTGACCTAGAATTCACTAGGTGGCCCTGGCTTATATCAAAATCATGGCAATCCTCCTTAACCTTTTAAGTGCTAGGACTGCAGGCATGTTTCACCATAGAGTAGGTTTTATTTATTTATTTATTTTTTCTTTTTGGTTTTTTTTTTCGAGACAGGGTTTCTCTGTAGCTTTGGAGCCTGTCCTGGAACTAGCTCTTGTAGACCAGGCTGGTCTTGAACTCACAGAGATCCGCCTGCCTCTGCCTCCCGAGTGCTGGGATTAAAGGCATGTGCCACTGCCGCCCGGCTAGAGTAGGTTTTAAAACAAATTTTTAAAAATTTCTTATTAGAACTAAAGAGATGACTCAGTGGTTAGGAATACTTGCTGCTATAACAGAGGACCAAGTTCGATTCCCAGAACCCACATGCTGGCTCACAACCACCTGCAACTCCAGTTCTGCGGGGTATAGTGCCTTCTTTTGGCTTTCTTGGGCACCAGGCAAGCTCACGGTTCACTTGCATACACAAAAGCAAAACCCTTTTATACACATAAAAATAAATCTTAAAGGGGCGGGGGAGGCTGGAAAGATTGCTCAGTGGTTAAGAGTTCTTGCTGCAGCCAGGTGCCTTGGAGCACGGTTCTAATCTCAGCATTCAGGAGGCAGAGTTATGTTCGCGGAGGCTGCTTGTTCATTCCTGGCTGCCCAGAACCGAAATAATCACACAGAAACTATATTATTTGCAATACTGTTTGGCCAATAGCTTAAGCATATTTCTAGCTAGCTCTTATATCCTAAACTAACCCATCTCCATTAATCTGTGCATCACCACGAGGTCATGGCCTACCAGCAAAGTTCCCAGCTGGAGGCTCATCTCTTTCTCCTAGTGGCGGCTACATGGCTTCTCTATGACTCCACCTACTCTCTCTATATATCTCTTTCAGTCTAGCTTTTCTCTGTTAAGCCATTGGCCAAAAGCATCTTATTTATTAACCAATGGCAATAAAACACATTCACAGCATACATCACCTCCCACATCAGAGTTAGGCATATCTCTGAGAGTTTGAGGCCAGCCTGGTCTACATAGTAAATTCTAGGACAGCCAAAGCTACGTAATAGAGAGACCTTTGATTAAGAAAAAAAAGAGAGAAAAAAGAAAAAGAAAAGAAGAAAAAAGGGCACTGATTGCCAATTCCTGGGACACCCAACCCAAGAAAAAAACAAACAAACAAAAAACCCAAAAGATTATTGTGTTCAAGCATGGTATAGCATGCCTGTAATCTCAGCACTAGGGAGGCTGGGTCAAGAAGATCATGAGTTTGAAGCCAATATGAGCTATATAATGAAACCATGTCTTTAAAAAAAGAAATAAAACAAAAAAAGAAAAAAAAGAAAACAAAATCCCAAAATAATTATATGAGTCAGCATTGTCTTGCTTAGCTGCTCCTTCCCAGCTGCCACTACTGAGGAGTAGGTACCCCCACTTAACTCAGTGTTATACAGAACTAACTCACCCTGACCCCTTCCCTTGTTTCTTTTCTTCCTTTGTCGCTTTCCCTTTTAGTGGTGTTAGTTACCACAGCAACCATTATCACCAGAAGGGGAAGACAGGGTCACCCCCCCTTCACACCCCTTTCCCAAGCAGCAAGTTAAAACCAGTTTGGGGAAAGGTAAACTCTACAGCTTTTTCTGTACTCTTCACACTCCGGGACTCTTTAAAGCGGGATCGCAGCCGGTGGGGTTAATAACAGCAATCCTCAGAAGCGAGCATCAGTCCCTTGTACCCGGGCCAAGTGCACCCTGTATTTGCATGACGTGACTTGGGTGCTGTGCAGATGGAAACACAATCACGTAACTTCGATGAGCAGCCACGGATACCCACAGTTCTGTCTCTGTAGACCAGGGCAGAGAAACCCAAAAAGAACTTGAAGCCGAAAAAAATTCTAAATAATAAGCTTTAAAAGAGCCCCGCCTTTTGTTTTTGTATTGTCGTGAATCGGAGACTTCACCAACTCCATTTTCAGGAAGTAAAGGGGAGCACAAATCAGTGGATATTTTAAAGTGGGTACGAGTTAGTGGATCGTTTTCCAGGCGGTGGTAAGAGACTTTGTTCCTCCCCGCCCACGGGGGTGTGTCTATGAGTGCTGAATGTGTCCTCCACCAGGGTTAAAGGAAAGTCATGGTTAAAGGCCCGGACAGAAGCCGCTGGGATCCCGTGCCCCGGCGCGACCCTGGACTGCTGTTTTTGGAGTACTGTTGGAAGTGTTTCAACTCTTCCAGCGCAGCAACCAGCTGCAGTCCTCCGACTGCTTTAGAAAGATTTGCTCAAGGTCACCCTCAAGATAATAACAGAAAAAGAACTGGGAACCTGTACTCTAGTTTCTACAGATGCACATTCCTCATACAGAAAATATAGACCAGGCGCCTGATATCTCAGACGCCTTTTACCCTAAACAGCCCCAGTCCCCTTGTTGGTCCCTCTCCCTTTAGCCACCCCACCCTGTTTCCTGGAACAGTCCCCTGGTTTGTACCTCTCCCCTCAGCCACCCCCCACTAGAATAGCAGGAATAGCAGTACCCCCCACTAGAGTCAGGGGCAGAGTTCCCTGCCCATGCCAAATCATGGTTCGCAGTGAATCAGCAACCCCTGCCCATTCCTCCCAGCCCAGGCTGGGCTGCCACAGTTTAATAAGTGGTTATTTGTGGCACTCTGCACACAGCTTGGCGCAGTGCCTTTACCCCATACTGAGGACTAGGGGAAGGGGAGAGAGAGAGAGAGAGAGAGAGAGAGAGAGAGAGAGAGAGAGAGAGAGAGAGAGAGAGAGAGAGAGAGAGAGAGAGAGAGAAATGCCAAAGCTTCATTTATTACTCTAATCTTCAATGTGCATCCCACCCATGGTGTTAACGTTCTAAAATAACCGCATTAATCCCCCCCACAGCCTACAAAGCAAACACTCAGCTGGAGGGCTTTGTGTGGGAGGGAGGCAGCACTGAGCACAATAGAATGGTAAATGGCACCCCTTCCCCTGGGTGGAGGTTGGGAACCAGGTGAGAAAGCCTTCAGGGCTCACCCAGTGGGAAGCAGAAATCAAGCTGCTGAGTGATGTTCACCCATGTGGTCGCTCACCCCTGTAGCAGCAGTAGTCAGGAGGCTGAGCCAGGAGCATCTCTGAGTTCGAGGCTAGTCTGAGCCAATAAGCCCTAGGCCAGCCTGGGCTAGCAATGCAGGAAGGAAGGGAAGAAGGAAGTGAGGAAGGGAGGATAAAGGGAAAGAGGGAGGGAGAGAACTAGGCTTGGGTAAGTCTGATCAGTGAGATCACAAGGTCTAAATCCATTGTCTAGCTTTTTTGTCGCTGTTTTAGGTTTTGGTGGTGTTTCTGTGTCTTGAGTCAGGGTCTTATGTAGCTCAGGCTGATTTTGAACTCTGTATGTACTGAACTCCTGATCTTGCTATCTATCGCCTCCTAAGTACTAGGATTATAGGTACACACCACACCTAACCACAGAGTCTAGGCTTCTAGGTATTTATTTAAGGGCACTTTGAAGGAATGCAGATTTTGTGCAAAAAAGGGGGGAACATTTGATGTTTTGTTTACTCTTTCTCATTTTCTTTATCTTTCTCATTTTCATATTCTTTCTCTCTGTATCCATAAATTCTCATGTAACACAGCCAGGCCTCAAACTCACTACTTGGGGAGGATCTTTTCCAACTTCTGACCCCCCTGCCTCTAACTCGGGAGTGCTAGGATTACAGGATCCTATTTTGTGCAGTACTGGAGAGCAAACGAAGGGTTTTGTCCATGTTAGGCAAGCAATCCACCACCTGAGCCACAGCCTTAGTCTTTGTTGGTTTATTCATTTATGTTTTGATGGAGGATCTCCCCTCAGACCTAAGACCAGCGCTGAGCTGGCTACATAGCCCAGGGGGCTCACACTAACCATCCCCCTCCTGGGAAAGGAAAGCCTCACCACAGTGTGGCACTGCTAGGGAGGGACCAGGAGGTGTGGCCTTGCTGGAGGAAGGGTGACACTGGGGTGGGCTTTGAGGTTCCAAAAAGCTTATACCAGGCCCAGCATGGCGCTCTCTCTCCCTCCCTCCCTCCCTCCCTCCCTCCCTCCCTCCCTCCCTCCCTCCCTCTCTCTCTCTCTCTCTCTCTCTCTCTCTCTCTCTCTCTCTCTCTCTCTCTCGTGTGTGTGTGTGTGTGTGTGTGTGTGTGTGTGTTTATGGATCGGGTTTTAGCTCTCAGTTACTGCTCTATCACATACCTGTGTGCCACCACGCCCTCTGCCATGATGATAATGAACTAAACCTCTGAAACTGTAAGTCAGACCCCAATTAAATGTTTTCAATTAGAAAAGTAGCCTCGGCCAGAGTATCATTACAGCACCAGTGACTAAGACATCTAGTGTCCTACCAAAATGTACCCTATTAATAAATACGGAGGTCTTGTGGGTCCAAAACGTCTTTCTATCTTCTTTCTCAGTCTTTATTAAATCACAGTTTCTGTTGCTTATAGAAAATATCTATAATATATTCATTAAAAATTAAGCCGGGTAGGGCCGGGCGGTGGTGGCACACGCCTTTAATCCCAGCACTCGGGAGGCAGAGGCAGGCGGATCTCTGAATTCGAGGCCAGCCTGGTCTACAAGAGCTAGCTCCAGGACAGGCTCTAGAAACTATGGGGAAACCCTGTCTTGAAAAAACAAAAAAAAAAAAAAAACACCAAAAAAAAAAATTAAGCAGGGTGGTGGTGATGTACACCTCTGGTCCCAGCACTTGGGAGGCAGAAGCAGGAAGATCTCTGTGAGTTCAAGGTTAGCCTGGTCTACAGATCAAGTTCCAGAACAGCTGGAGCTGTTACACAGAAAAACCCTGTCTCAGAAGAAGTAGTTACAGATAGGGACTGGTAATGTAGTTCAGTTGGTAGAGGGCTTGCCTAGCATGCAAGAAGCCCTGGGTTTTATTCCCAGGGCTGCATAAAATCTGATTTAGTGGTGCATCCTCATAATCTCAGTACTAGGGAAGTAGAAGCTGAAGGATCAGAAGTTCAAGGTCATCCTTCATCACACAGGGAGTTTGAAGCCAGCCTGGGCTACAATAGACCTTGTCTCAGAGAGACAGAGAGAGAGAGAGAGAGAGAGAGAGAGACAGAGACAGAGACAGAGAGAGAGAAAGAGAGAGACACAGAGAGAGAGACAGACAGAGAGAGAGACAGACAGACAGACAGAGACAGAGAGAGAGAGAAAGAGAGAGAGACAGAGAGAGAGAAAGAGAGAGAGAAAGACAGAGACAGAGAGAGAGACAGAGAGAGAGAAAGACAGAGACAGAGAGAGACAGAGAGAGACAGACAGACAGACAGACAGACAGACAGAGACAGAGAGAGAAAGAGAGAGAGACAGAGAGAGAGAGAGAGAGAGAGAGAGAGAGAGAGAGAGAGAGAGAGAGAGAATATTACAGGTGGGCAGGGTGACACATACCTGCAGTCTCAATACTTGGAAGTCAAAGAGGTTAGAAAGTTCCAGACCAGCCTACATAGTGGGATCCTGTGACAGACACCAAGGGAAGTGGGGGAGCAAGAGTAGAATTGCAAGATTAAGGCAAGTATGGTCAACCTAATATGAGCCTGTCTCAAAATAACATACAAAAGGAGCTGGGTATGATGGTGAATGCCTGTAATCTCACCATTTGGGAGGTAGAGGCCATTATGTGAGGAGGTCAAGGTAGAAGTATATGTCTCCATAAATATATTAACTAATTAAAAATGAAAACTTAAAGGGGAAAGATAGCTTAGTGATAAAGTATTTGCTCTGAGCTCAATCTCCAGTGCTGTACTTTTTAAAACTCTGCATGTGAATCAGATTCCTCCGGATTCAACAGAGTAACAAGTTAAAAGAGTCCTGAAGAAAATTCATTTGGAAAGAGACAGCAGCAGTAAGCCCTAGCCTTTTAGTATACTGCACAAACTCAATGAGATTTGGGCTCAGGTTCTTCACCTGTAAAATAAGAAGATTGGGCCAGATGATCTTTAGAGCTCTTCAGCAAATCTAAAACTCTGTCACTATACCGTCTAGATAGTTCATTTTGGGGTTATCCTGCAGAAGATATACCTGACTTTCTACTTTCAAGAATTTTTGCAAAACAAAGTTTTATTTTTCTATGATGAACCAGACTTTAAAAAATGACTTAGAAAATTAGAAAAGTAGAACATAAAAAAAAAATCAGTAAGCATTCACAGAATCAAGTTTGAAAAGAGAGCTGTTGGTTTATCTTCTTCCCCTTAGCCAGAATTACAGTCTCCATATGTCCATTGTTAGGACCCCCCACAGACGGGCAAGAGAGATGCATCAGACACACCCACCACACCTCTATGGCAGATGGGCAGGAGAGATGCATCAGACACATCCACCACACCCCTATGGTCACGTGCCCCACAGAAACTTGACATTCTGTGAGATGGTGGCTGCCATTTGGGAGAATGAGTCATCTTTAGACGCCTGCCCCCCCCCCATCACAAGATGAGAAAAACATCAACTCCTTACCACCAGAAATTCTTATTCAAGTCACTAAAGCCGGCAACCTAAATGGGTGAGCAAAAAAAGGACGAACAAAGTTGTGAACCAAATTCTGGTTTCCCTGTTTTGAAATACAGATTTCCAGAAATTAAAAAAAAAATCTAATAATAAGTAGCCCGTCCTATGTTGTTTGTTCAACTTAACCACAGTAATAATAAACCATCAATGAGAGAGAGAGAGAGAGAGAGAGAGAGAGAGAGAGACTTGGATGACAGGCTCCCTAACAATTGGCTCACAGAAGATGCTCTAATTGAATGCCCTTTGTGAGGAAGGTTGCAGGTGAAGAAGGATGTACATGGCCGGGGGTGGGATGAGGGTGGGGCAATCCCTAAAGAGCAATATCTGTTTCCGTTAGGTAAGAACACCGCAAAAGAAAAACAAAGGAGAGAGCAGCAGTTTCAAGTTCTCTCCTAATGATCTAGAGGATCTGTACCTTGTTTGGTCCCCTGCCAGCTAAAACTCAGGAGAGAAACTGTGGGGGATTGTCACAAGAAGCCGTGGCTCCTATTTCAGGAGAGTGACTGCTGGACCAGAGGATTCTTCCGGTTAAGTTTCTCACAGATGAGAAAATGCAACATGTAAAACCCTGCAGTTCTGCTCCGTGCAGCCAGTTATGCTGCATAAAAAGGGATTAGAGGAAAGAGCCCCTGGGGACTGATGGATTTCCTATAGCCAAGCTTCACAGGAACCAGGGGAAAGTTATTAAACGACAGGAGACAGACTATGATTCACAGCAATCAAGTCCTGCCTCCAGCTGTGAACACAGACAAGCTGGCGATGGTCCCCGCAGCTCCTCAGCACAGGAGCGTGGAGACACAGGGAAACGCTCTGCTGCAGTACTGAGTGACAGCAAAGAGCCACCAAGGGAAAACAGAGCGAGCAGTCCTACTCAGCAGCTCTACCAGGCCCCTCACACTTTCAGTCGTCTGGTCAAGAGCCCCCGCCCCACCCCCGCCCACCACTGAGGCATTCCTCAGTTGAGACGTGAGTCTCTTAAAGTCATCCCAAATCTCATTTTGTGCAGTGTCTCTGAAGCAAGGAAATAAGCAGGTGGGGGAGGTGAAACTTACATAAGATTCAGGGTACAGGGCTTTCCTGGCCCAGGCACATCAGCTTGAAGGAGGAAAAGTAAAGCCCTTTGGAGTCTCCCCAGAGCTCCAGAGCTCTGGGCAACACTTCCGCTTTTATCAGAGTTTTTTTTTTACAAGAGGAAGAAAACAGACCGGTTCTTAGACTGTGGGGAAACAGAGATCCCCCCCTTGGGGCTCTGATTTCAAAACAGCTGGTCTCTGTGTACACCCAGGTGGCTGCCTCTGGATATTATAAATAATCATCCCTGAAGCAAGGCTTCTCTCTGCGGTAGGAGGCAACTTGGATGGCTAAATTGCTAGCTGGAACCGGTTTTCTCTGACAGCTTAGGAGGCTGGGCAGTCTTACATATAGAGTTCCCACCAAAGGATCCCACTCTTCTCCTGCAGAGTCCCTAATTGAGGCTAGCCAATTTCAGCTGCTGTCTAAGAGCGGCCCCAAGGTATGAGTTCCCCGAGCACACGCCAGATTGTCCTCCTTACCGTGCAACACCACTGCCACTCCCCTAAAGATCCCTTTCTAAGCCCTCTAACGCCTGTCCTACCCAGGGGCCATGTGTCTCTCCTCATACACACAAACTAACCACAGACCGTGTCAGCAGAGCCTCAGATCAACTCCCAAGGGGGATGGCTTGGATTCAAATGGTCACATTTAGAAGCACGATGATGGGAGGAGTGGTTTGCGCCCTAGACCTTGGTTGGGGGGGGGAGGGAGAAGAAAGCCCCTCTTCTCTTGGGAGAGCTAAAAAGCCAGAGAAAGTCACTCCTTTCATTTTTATTATTATTTTCTTTCTGCAAGATTGCCACGGTCACAGCACAACCAGCTGAGGTATGTGGAAGCTACCGTCTTTCCTCTGCAGCCCACCAGACTCGCTGGATTTCCCAGGGTAAACTCAGTGGACGCCGCAACCAAGACAACCTAGCAGCTGGCACTAACGGACACCCGAGGTGATAACTTTTGGTAGGAGTCAGCAGAATTACTGAAAATACTCTTTCCTATCTAAACCGGGGCCCAGGCTGCAGGGAATTCTCTCTGTCTCTGGCTCTCTGTCTCTCTCTGTGCCTCTGTGTGTGTGTCTCTGTTTCTCTCTCTCTCTCTGCCTCTCTCGCTCTCTTCCCCATATCTTTCTTCCTCCATCTTCTTCCTCCATCTCTCTCTCTCTGTTTCTCTCCACCCCCCCTCATTTCTCTCTTCTCTCGCTCACTACTGGAGATTGAATCCAGAACTTCACTCATACTAGAGGCCAGTTGCTCTATCACCAAGCGATCTTGGGAATTCTTATGCTGGTTTCTGCAGCTAACTTGAAACACACACACACACACACACACACCACAATAGCTAATCCAGACTCCAGATTGAACGCCTATTCAGAGCCAGGTAGTGCTTAAAGTACTTTGCACATATAATTTAATCTTTTAGAACAACCAGAATTACCTTCTTTTTACAGAGAAAAAGTAGAAGCACAGACAAATCCTGTGATGCCCCTAAGGCCTCATACTGAGTAAGTAGCAGAACAAGGCACTGGATGATTCCTGAGAAACAGATTGAACACAAGGACATGCTCACTAGGAAAGTGGGCACAGATGGAAAGCATGAGATGTTACTGCTCATACCAACATCACCTGGGGACGACAGTCCTCGACGTAATATGAGGATGTGCCTGGGGTGCCACAAATCAAGTCTGACAATAAGACAGGTCTTCTCAAAGTCTTACCATGGACAGTGTTCTTTGAAATGAGTCAACCAATTAAAAGGACTGGGTTGGCTCTAATGAACACCACAGAACCTGTCCGAAGACTTCGAGATGTAGCAGGCACTGAAGATGGAGGTCTACTCTGTAAGGGACCATCTCCCCAGGGATTGGACTTGCTACTAGCCCAATGCTCGTGGGAGGCAGGACAGGTACCCCAACGTTCCTCACTGAATGAGTGAAAAGTGCCAGGGATGGAGCTCTTGGCTGCTGCCTATGGAGAACAACACAATGCTAGGGTAGGCTGGACAGAACCGAAGTGAGGACAGCAAGGAAAACCATGGAAACCTCGGAGCAATAAGATAGATGCGGAGGACTAGCACCCCAAGAGACAGCTTATCACCCCGAGAGCTCAATTCCCGCCTACAGCCCCCTCCCCAAAGCGTTATCGACAGTTGGTAGGCTAAAAGCACCCCCTTTCCAGTAGCTTCAGGAAGACGAGAGATTGAGAGCTGTCCTAGAGGGGCAGTGGCGTCCACTCAGAGGGTACCCCTCGCCTCCAGGGGACCTGGAGCCGCAGCCTCCTCCCCGGTGCGGCACGGCTCACCTCGCTCATCCCGGCGGCCGGACGGGGCGTGGCAGGCGCAGGTGAGGCGAAGGGTCCTCGGGGGATGCGGGGACCGTGGCCGAGAGTTGTCGGGCTCCGGGGCAGGCGCCCTAGCGGGCTCGGAGGAGAAAGTGCGCGCCTCGAGCCGCTGCTTCGTGCTGCCCTGGGCGCTCTGGCTGAAGCTCTGCTAAAGGGACCCCTTCTGACCAGGTCCTGTCAGCAGCTCCGCGCGCCTTGACCGGGCCCATCTTTTATAGTGAGCTCCGGTCCCCGCCTCCAGTCCAACCAATAGAAACTCTGCCTACCGCAGACTGACAGCTCCTAGAACCCAGTGGTGGCAGACTTAGAAATCTGCTGCATTTCCAAACTAGGGTAAGACAGAGAGAGCGGGAAGGAGGGGGGAGACCGTCGGGGGATGAGAAGACAGAAAACGAAGTAGGAAAGCGGTGAAGGAGAGAAAAGTAGTATCCGAAGGAACTGAACTCTGGTCCTCTGTGCAAGAACAGCAAAGGCTCTTGAGCTATCTCTCTAATCCCATATGTTGTATATATATTTTAGGGGAATAAACAGGGAGGAAGAAAAAATAAACAGAACACAGGTAAATGCATGAACCTTCTGGTAACTTTAGTTAATGTAGCTCTGTTTATCTATATAGTTTCATCCCTTTAAGGAAATTCTTTACATTTTCACGCCTTTGTTACTTGTAGGCATTGTACAATCTCTTACAACTTCAGTCAGCCAAACCCAGATACTTTTAACTTTCACAGATATATTCTTTGGTAGAATATAATACCTTCACAGCCTACTAAAACCATAACTGCGCTTGTCTCAACCATTCAGTGGTTTGGCCTCTTCTCAACAACCGAATTCCAGTAAGACTTCAAATAGTCTCTTTTTTCTAGCTTGCCTCTGCGGTTACACATTTCCCCTGGAAAGAAGATCCACCTGAGATCCTCTGGTTCTGTTTCTATTAGGAATCTGGTTGCCTCGGTTACTAAAGTTCTAACTAGGCTAGCTCCTACTCCCTTTATGCAACCTCTGGAATCTTTCTAATGAACAATTAATTAGCTTTGAAAGGGTTGTCTTTAGTGAAACAGACCTCAATTCTTAAGCTGTTGTGAAGAAATTCTAGTGAGAATTCAGCCTCCAGGTTAGGGACCAGCTAGTTTTTGCAGGTAGCAATCAAATTAATAAATGCTCTTGTCTTTGACGGACATATGTACTGTTAGTGAGCCATCTCCTATTATGTGTGAATATAGACACAAACAGTTATGTCAACAAACAGGTTTGACTATGGCTGATAATAAATGTATTTGTGATTAATGAAGTCTGAATCTTATATTAATTTCATGAGCTAAGAAAGTTCTTTAAGTTTTAGTGGAAGATCTGGAAAGATGGCTTAGCAGTTACGAGCACTTGCTGCTCTTCCAGAGGACCCAAGTACAGTTCCTGGAACCACATCCAGTGGCTTAGAAATGTCTGTAACTCCAGCTCCAGAGAATCTGGAACCCTCTTCTGGCCTCCGCAAGCACATACGTGACAACATGGCAGATACTCACAAATACATTAAATAAATTTTAGTAAAAAGTTTTCTTCTTCTTTTTTAAGGTAAACTCCCAAAGACGCTAACAACACCACTTGATGGGAATAAATGATCTAATTGTAGGGTTTGTTTTTTTCAATTATTTAACTTTTTTAAAGATTTATTTTCACTGGGTATGGTGATGATGCACACACCTTTAATCCCAGCACTTGGGAGGCAGAGGTAAGCAGATTCCTGTGAGTGTGAGGCCAACCTGGGCTACATAGTGAATTCTCGAACACAATAGAGTGCCCAAGGAGGCCAGAAGAGGGCATTAGAACTGGAGCTACAGGTAGTTGTGAACCTCCATGTGGGTGCTGGAAACTGAATTTAGGTCATCTGCCAGATAGCAAGTGTTCTTAACCAACCCTCTAGCACTGGTTTTTATTTATTTATCTATTTATTTATTTGGTTTTTCAAGACAGGGTTTCTCTGTGTAACCACCTTGGCTGTCCTGGAGCTAGCTCTTGTAGACTAGGCTGACCTCAAACTCACAGAGATCTGCCTGCCTCTGCTCAAGTGCTGGGATTAAAGGTGTGTACTACCAATGCCCGGCAGCACTAATTTTTTTTAAATAATGTATTTATTTTTATTTTACCCGCATTTGTGTTTTGCGTGCATGTATGCCTGTGTGAGGGTGTCAGGTCCCCGAGAACTGGAGTTACAGATAGTTGGAAGCCACCACATGATTGCTTGAAATTGAACCCAGGTCCTCTAGAAGGGCGGTTGTCACTGCTCTTAATCACTGCTTCATCTTCCCAACCCTAATTTATTTCTTTTTTTTTTAAAATTATTTTTAGGCCGGGCGGTGGTGGCGCACGCCTTTAATCCCAGCACTCGGGAGGCAGAGGCAGGCGGATCTCTGTGAGTTCGAGGCCAGCCTGGTCTACAAGAGCTAGTTCCAGGACAGGCTCTAAAAAAGCTGCAGAGAAACCCTGTCTCGAAAAAACCAAATAAATAAATAAATAAATAAATAAATAAATAATTTTTACTTTTGCTTATGTGTATAAGTGTTTGTCTGGGCACCATGTGTGTGCCTGGAGCCCACTGAAGCCAGAAGAGGGCATTGGATCCTCTGGGACTGGAGTTACAGACAGTTATAAGCCACTATGTGGGTGCTGGGAATTGAACCTGGGTCCTCTGGAACAGCATCCAATGCTCTTAATTGCGGAGCCATCTCTCCAGCTTCTGATTTATTTTACTTTTAATTATGTGTATGTGTGTGAGGAGGGGACACTATACATGTACGTGCAGGTGCTGGTGGAGGCCAGGAGAGGGCACTGACTTGCCGGGAGCTGGACTGACAAGTAGGTGTAAGCAACCCTGATGTGGCTACTGGGAGCCAAACTCTGGTCCCCTGCAAGTGTCGTCCATGCTCTTAACTCCTGAGCCTTCTCTCGGCCCCAGTAAAACCATTCTTACCTATATAGCAACCTATATTTGGCTCATAAATCAATCCCTTAGATGATTCATAGGACAATATAAATATGCCTAAAAGTGTGCTATAATAGTAGGTCATATAATGATAAATAGTAGTATGTCAAAGAAGAAATACATTAGTTAGGACTAGCTGGCCTAGTTATTAGTTAGGTGTCACATGCCCTTAATCCTAGCATTTAGGAGGCAGAGGCAGGTAGAACTCTATGAGTTCAAGGCCAGCCTGGTCTACAGAGTTCCAGGATAGGCTCCAAAGCTACCAGAGAAACCCTGTCTTAAAAAAATAAATCAGTTAGGACCAAAAAAGTCAAAAGTTTCCTGGGGAAGATAAGATTGAAATTGGGCCTTACAGGAAGGAAAGAATATAGACAAACAAAAGAAAGAAATCTGAGTAACAACAAGAAAAATATAATTAAGCTAGATATGGAAAAATATATAAAGATATATGGAAGGGTTTTCCACTATCAGAAGAATTTTTTAACTTAGCTCCCATACAAATAGCATTGCTATGGCTGAGAAAATGGTTCATCAGCTCAAAGTGCTTGCCACGTAAGCCCGACGATATCAGTCTGCTCCCTGAAGCATATATAAAGGCAGAAGGAGAGAATTGACCCCACAACGCTGTCCTCGGACTGCCATACATGTGTCATGGCATGAGTTCCTGCCATCATACACACAGTAATACATAAAATCAATAAACAAATAACGTTTCTAGATTATTTTATTTTTACAGAGGAAACAGGATTGGTTTTATAAGAAAAACACTAATAATAAGAAGGCCAGGATAGGAAAACTGCAGTTGTACAAAGTATAAGAGCCTGGGTGACAGTTACAGGAGAAAAGGGACAGCGTCAAGAAACCAACAGCAGGTCAAGAACTGGTGCGTGCCTGTAGTTCCAGCATCAGAGAGAAGGTAGACATAAGTAACGTGAGTTACAGGCCAGAGGAGCTAGACATCCTTTCTCAGAAAACAGACATCCTCGTGCAGCGCGATCTTTATAGTCTAATGGGAAAGATACTGGCATGCCACAGAGAGGCAGTGTTGGAAGTGCTAAGAAGGAAGTCTAGGGAAGTGAGGAGTCTCATAAAGTAATAAAAGTCATTGAAATTGCTGGGTGTGGTAGTCCAGGCACAGGCCTTTGACCCCAGTGTTTAGGAGGCACAGGCAGGCAAATCTCTGAAAGTTCGAGACCAGACAGGCCTACATAGTGAGACCCTGTCTCCAAAGAATGAGAGAGAGAGAGAGAGAGAGAGAGAGAGAGAGAGAGAGAGAGAGAGAGAGAGAGAGAGAGTTAACGAGAAAACAGCAGAGATGACTTTTAAGAATAGCAATTTTAGTTGTTAGGTTTTTGTTTGTTTGTTTATTTGTTTTGTAGCCCTGCTGTGGCTGTCCGGGAACTCAGAACAGGCAGGCCTAGAATTCATAGAAACCCACCTGCCTCTGCCTCTGCCTCTGCCTCCTGAATTCTGGCAAGAATCGCAATCTTTTTGTTTGTTTTTTATTGAGCTATATATTTTTCCACTCCCCTCCCTTCCTCCTCATTCCCCTTCCTCTCCCATGATTCCTCCCACTCTCAATTTACTCAGGCGATCTTGTCTTTTTCTACTTCCCATGTAGATTAGATCCATGAATGTCTCTCTTAGAGTCCTCTTTGTTGTCTAGGTTCTCTGGGATTGTGAACTGTAGGCTGGTTTCTTTAATTTATGTCTAAAAACCACTTATGAGTGAGCCAATATGATATATGTCTTTCTGGGTCTAAGTTACCTCACTCAAGAATAGCAATCTTAAAAAAAAAATTACAAGTGTTATGGTGTATGCCTTTAATCCCAATCTCCGGAAGATGAAGCAGGCAGAGCTCTACAAGTTCAAGACCAACCTGGTCTACATCTTAAATTCGAGACTAGCCAAGGACACATAGTGAGACCCTGTCTCAAAAACAAGCAGGGGCTGAAGAGATGGCTCAGCGTTAAGATCACTGCCCTCTCTTCCAGAGGACCTGGGTTCAATTCTCAGCACCCACATGGCAGCTCACAACTGTCTGTAACTTCAGTTCTAGGGAACCTGACATTCTCACACAGACATAAGTGCAGGCAAAACGCCAATGCATATAAAATAAAAATAAGCTACCTTTAGCCGGGCGGTGGTGGTGCACACCTTTAATCCCAGCACTCGGGAGGCAAAGACAGGCGGATCTCTGGGAGTTCGAGGCCAGCCTGGTCTACAAGAGCTAGTTCCAGGACAGGCTCTAAAAAAGCTGCATAGAAACCCTGTCTCGAAAAACCAAAAAAAGAAAAAAAAAAAAGCCAAGCAAATAACATGATTCTGTGGAACTAGTTATAGATTTTGGAGATCTTCACTCGCTAAGATGAGGACAAATAAAGCATATAAAGGCACTTTGTAAACGGTTATCTTATCTTAAGCTGTTAGGTATTTTCTTTTTTTTTTTTTTTTTTTTTTTTTTTTTTTGGTTTTTCGAGACAGGGTTTCCCTGTAGTTTCTAGAGCCTGTCCTGGAGCTAGCTCTTGTAGACCAGGCTGGCCTCGAACTCAGAGATCCGCCTGCCTCTGCCTCCCGAGTGCTGGGATTAAAGGCGTGCGCCACCACCGCCCGGCTGCTGTTAGGTATTTTCGCTTTTTACTGGGAATAGATGGATCTTTAGGGAAGAAGATAGAAGATGGAAGGAAGCAAGGCTGAGCCTGAGTAGAGAGTCTACATAGTTGTTCTTAGAGTCTTGAGAGAAGAAGCACCTCTGAAGCAGGAGGAACTATAGAGCTGTCGGAACAGAGGGGACAGGGCTGGAGGTGTGGGGGGCAGGGCTGGAGGCGTGGCTCCGGCTAAGGAGCAGGGTTCTTCTCTGGTAGTTTAACTCCCAGCACTAGGGGACAATGAAGAAAGAATAATAGCATGGAGGTTAGAAAAGGAAGTGTCACAGAAGACAATGTGGCTATCAGGGTTCAAAAATAGTAGAGATATTTTTTTTTTTTTTTGGTTTTGCGAGACAGGGTTTCCCTGTAGTTTCTAGAGCCTGTCCTGGAACTAGCTCTTGTAGACAAGGCTGGCCTCGAACTCAGAGATCCGCCTGCCTCTGCCTCCCGAGTGCTGGGATTAAAGGCGTGCGCCACCACCGCCCGGCTAGTAGAGATATTGAAAGGGAAAAAAACATAAGAGAAAGCCCACTGAATTCAAGAGACTATTAGAGATCACTGGTGAATTGAAAAAAAAAAGGATTAAAATCAGATTATGATCAGATGAAAGGATCTCTTCCCGTTCAGAGTGTTTGTGCCAGTACTTGGGAGGTCAAACAGAATAGAGCAGGCCCAGACTGGAAAGTTGACTCAACGGACCTGAGGAAGGTCAGCCAATATCAAATGCAAACACACGGAAGGTAGGAACAGCATGTAGCAACAGTTCAGAAGTCAAAAAGGAGTCTGGAATCAGTATGAGAGAATAATAGGCATCTGGCCAGAGAGTCGGAACAACAAAGGATAATCAGGTCTAACAGACAGCAGCTAAAAGGAAAATAGGAATGTTTCCAGATGACATGTTGGGACTTCGGTGTAGCAAAGTGCCCCACACAGACAAGACATCCATTAAACGTTTATTGTAAAAATGAGTACATTCACTCAATGTTTACTGAATGAACGAATAACACAAATAATTTCGTATGGAAAGAGTGTAAGTTTAGAATGAGACTGTATTTTATTTTATGTTATTTTATGTGTATCAGGGGTTTTCCATCATCTGTGTATATGTACCATGGGTCTTGCCTAGTATCCTCTGATGTCAGAAAGGGGGCATTGGATCCTCTGGAACTGGAGCTGCAGGTGGCTGTAAGCCAACAAGGAGGGACTGGGAATGGAACCTAGGTCCTTTGTAAGGGTAAAAAAAGGTAACAAGTGCTCTTAACCACTGAGCCATCTCTTCAGCCACTGGAATGAGACTTTAATTCATTTCTTACTCAATTGGTTTAGCCTGAAACCATTTATATGTGCCTGGAGGACTTAAGACTATGTATGTCCCACCTAGGTATCATGGTTCATGGCTTGTTTTTCTTTTTGTTTGTTTGATTGATTGGTTTTCTATAGAGGGTTTCTCTGTGTAACAGTCCTGACTGTCCTGGAACTCATTTTGTAGACTAGGCTAGCCTCAAACTCACAGAGATCCACCTGCCTCTGCCTCCCAAGTGCTAGGATTAAAGGCGTGAGCCACCACTGCCTGACTCATGGTTCATGCTTGTAATCTTAGCATTTAGGGTGCTGAGGCAAGAAGATAGCCATGAGTTTGAGGTCAGCCTGAGCTACAAAGGAAGACACTATCTTAAAAAACCAAAAGCCACATCTCAAAGCCTCTGTGAATCAAAAAGTAAAAGATGCAGACTTTAGTCTGACTCACTGG
Organism: Arvicola amphibius; assembly: GCF_903992535.2. Classification (NCBI taxonomy): domain Eukaryota; kingdom Metazoa; phylum Chordata; class Mammalia; order Rodentia; family Cricetidae; genus Arvicola; species Arvicola amphibius. The sequence goes on along the minus strand of NC_052058.2, from coordinate 22,702,172 downwards.
TTCATAAAAGTTTGTTATCATGGTACTCAGGAGGCTATAATAAATCTCAAAAAAAAAAAAAAGAAAAAAAGCCGGGCAGTGGTGGCGCACGCCTTTAATCCCAGCACTCGGGAGGCAGAGGCAGGCGGATCTCTGTGAGTTCGAGACCAGCCTGGTCTACAAGAGCTAGCTCCAGGATAGGCTCTAAAAAAGCTGCAGAGAAACCCTGTCTCGAAAAACCAAAAAAAAAAAAAAAAGAAAGAAAGAAAAAAAGAAAAGGGGGCTAGAGAGATGGCTCAGTAGTTAAGAGCACTTCTGGTCTTCCAAAAGACCTGGGTTTGATTCCCAGCACCCACATGGCAGTTCACAACCATCTATACAATGCCCTCTTCTGACCTTCATGGCATCAGGCTTATAAGTGGTGCACAGACATATATGTAGGCAAAATACCCATACACATAAAGCAAAACTTGGAAAGAAAAAAGGAAAAGAGGAGCCAAGCAATGATGGCACCTTTTAATCTCAGCATTTGGGAGGCAGAAACAGGTGGATCTCTGTGAGTTCGAGGCCAACCTGGTCTACAAAGGTAATTCTAGGACAGCTAGAGTTGTTATACAAGCGAACTCTGTCTCAAAAAACAAAACAAAAAAAAAGAAAAGAAAAGAAAAGGAAGAAAGGAAAAGAAAAGGAAAGGAAGGAAGGAAGCAAAAAGAGCAATCCTTGGACTGAAGAGGAGGCTCAGTGGTTAAGAGCTTATACTATTCTTGCAGAGGACGCACATCAGGGGGCTCACAACTGCCTGGAACTCCAGCTCCAGGGGATCTGGTACCCTTCTGGTCTCCTACACGTGCTCCTGCATACACATACAATAAATAAGGATTAAATTTTTAAGGAAATGTTTTTTTAAAGCTCCATTTTAAAAAAGCAGTTCTTGCTGGGCAGTAGTGGTACATGTCTTTAGTCCTAGCAGTAGTGAGTCAGAGACAGGCAGATCCCTATGAGTTCCAGGACAGCCTGGTCTACAGAGCAAGGACCGGGACAACCAGGGCTACACAGAGAAACCTTGTCTTGAAGAAGAAAAAAAAAAAGCCATGTCTTTAATACAGAAGCTTACAACTGATTGATAGTCAGAAGCCTGCAATTGTTCTTCAGATAGTACAGTGACAAATTTGGGTGCAGATGTAACTTAAAGGCTCCTAGAGGCTGAAGGGCCAGGAGGACCAAGAGAGGAGGGACTGAGAGTGGCAGGAGTTGGGTGGGGAGGGCGGGTATGTGAGGTGATTCCATCTGAAAGCAACAACAAGGGCGGATGTCCAGGTAAGTGAGCACAGCCTGTTCAGGGCAGTCTAAATGTTTAAGCACATCTAGCGCCAAGTGCGATGTACTGGGTCAGGGCGGGGAAGTGAGGACAGAATAGGAGAGGCCAGCGTGATAAATAGAGGTCAGATCACAGAGGACTTTGTGTTACATGCTGAAGAGATTGGATTTTTTTTTCCCCTGAAGGTGATGGAAATCAAATGAGGAATTTTAAGCAGGGGAGAGACATGATCAAATTTGCATTTTTGAAATAGCAACCGCGGAGGATGGGTTAGGAGTTGAGGCTGAGAGCAGGGAGAATAATTTAATAGGCTACTGCAGAGAGAGTGAAAAATGGTGTGGGCCTGAACTCAGCTGAGAGGTGGTGGGCGTTTAGAGGTCAGGGGACAGCAATGACAAATCACGACTGCTGGTCAGTTTTAGGGAGCAAAAAGAGGCCAGGTACTCCATCTTCCCACTTAACATCTGGAAGAGGGTAGGAATGGAAGAACAAAGAAGGAAAACAGTCAGGGGATGAACACGTACAGACCCCTCCCATCTTTTAAGCACTGTTCAAAGAATTTTATATATTACTTTATTCTTTACAATAAAGTTGTCTGGTAGTTCCCTGACCCCAGGTAAAAGGAATAAGAATTTAGAAAGCATAACACTCAGGTCTCAGTCAGCATTTTTCTAGATCCTGGCCTGGGGTAGGTATGTAGGGAGAGGGTGAACACATCAATGAACTGAAATCCTACTTTCCATGGATGCCCATGACCCATGCAGAAGATTCCACTTTTGGTCTGGTCCACAGAAGAGGTCGTAAGGCTGGAGAAGCTGTGCTGTAAATAGGAAAGTTAGCTCAGAGAAGTCTGTTTCCAAGAAACCCTGTCTCAAAGAAGTATAGGATGTCCTACGCGTGGTGCTATGTGTCTATAATCTCAGCACACAGGAGGCAGAGACAGGAGGATAGGGAGTTCAGTACCAGCCTCAGCTACATAACAAATTCCAGACAAGCTGAGGCTACATGAGACCCTGTCTTGAACAACAGCAGCAGCAACAACAGAAGTACAAGGTAGACTTCTCCCTCCCCAAAAACCAAGGCTCAGAATAATTTCTAGACCCCAGTGAATGAACAGCCCCAGGCTCAAATGTTTCCTCCAGTTGACCTCTCCCTAAGCATCCTGTACTGTTTAAGTCAAGGTTCTATCGCTGTAAAGAGACAACATGCCATATCAACTCTCATAAAGGAAAGCATTTAATTGGGACTGGCTTATAGTTTCAGAGGTTTAATGTTGGGATCTTTTTGTAGACTGTGTAAAGATGTGTCTCTGTCCTTCCTCATTTGTCTAAGGCACCTTCTGATGGTTTAATAGAATTGAAAGACCAATAGCTAGGCAGAAGAAAATAGGTGTGACTTCAAGGCAGAGAGAGGAACTCTGGAAAAGAATCTAAGGCAGAAGATTCACCAGCCAGACACAGAGGAAGTTGGACTAATGGTACTGAGGAGAGGTAATGAGCCATGTGGCAGAACATAGATTAATATAAACAGGCTAGCAGGGCGGCGGTGGCGCACACCTTTAATCCCAGCACTCGGGAGGCAGAGGCAGGCAGATCTCTGTGAGTTCGAGACCAGCCTGGTCTACAAAAGCTAGTTCCAGGACAGGCTCCAAAGCTACAGAGAAACCCTGTCTCGAAAAAACCAAAATATATATATATATATATACAGGCTAATTTAAGTTTTAAATTAAACTTAAATTGGTTGGGTTGTGGTGATGGAGCTCTATAAATTTTAGGCTAGCCTGATCTACAAAGCAAGTTCCAGCACAGCCAGGGCTGTTACATGGAAAAACCCTGTCTTGAAAAAACAAAACAAACAAACAAACAAACAAGCCTAAGCTAAGGCCAAGTTTCCTTTTTCTTTTTCTTTCTTTCTTTCTTTTTTTTTTTTTTGAGACAAGGTTTCTCTGCAGCTTTGGTGCCTGTCCCAGAACTAGCTCTTGTAGACCAGGCTGGTCTCGAACTTCCAGAGATCCGCCTGCCTCTGCCTCCCCAGTGCTGGGATTAAAGGCATGCACCACCACTGCCCAGCGGTAAGAGCTAAAGAGCTAAGGTCAGAACTTGAACTTAAGTTCTTAGAGTCTTGTTGCAAAATATTTGGCTAACAATGTAAAGATGTGTTGTTGTTTCACCTTGCCTGCCTAAGGCACCTGATTGGTCTAATAAAAAGCTGAATGGCCAATAGCAAGGGAGAAGGTAGAGGTGGGACTTGGGGGTGAGGAAAGTAAATAGGAGGAGGAATTAGACTCAAAGGAGAAAGCAAAAGAGATGACAGGGAGATGTAGAGGCCAGACAGACAGACATGGAGGAAGCAGGAAAGCAGGACACACAGAATGAAAGAAAGGCTAAAAAGCCCCAAGGCAAAACATAGCTGAACAGAAACAGGTGAAACTAAGTTAAAAGAGCTAGTGGGATAAGTCTACGCTAAGGCTGAGCATTCATAATTAATAATAAGTCTCCGTATCTTTATTTAGGAGCTGGTTGGTGGCCCAAAGAAAATTCCAACTACAGGTCTCTCACTTTCCCTCTCTCTCCCCCGACCCTCTGAAGCAGGGTCTCACTATGTAGCCCTGGCTGTCCCGGGGCTCACTCTGTAGACCAGGCTGTCCACAAACTCACAGAGATCCACCTGCCTCTGCCTACCAAGCGCTGGGACTCCTGGGTGGTGGTGCATTCTAGGCTCTTAGGGCTTTATTGCTGTCGTTAAACAAAAGTGAGGAGAAAAGGGTTTGCTTCCGCTTACACTTTAGTCAGTCATTAGGGGAAGCTAGGATGTGGCCTGTTTCTGGAGCTCCTGCCTTGCCTTCCCTGGACTGAGGAATTGGAACCTGGAATTGCAAGTTAAATAAATCCTTCCCTCGTATATGTTGCTTTTTGGCCAGGGCATCCTATCACAGCGACAGAGAGAAGCTAGAGCAGGTCCATAATCAGATTCCTTGTCATAGGACCTCTCTCTGTGTGTCTCTCTCTCTCTGTGTCTGTCTCTCTCTCTCTGTCTCTCTGTCTCTCTGTCTCTCTCTGTCTCTCTGTCTCTGTCTCTGTCTCTCTCTGTCTCTCTGTCTCTGTCTCTCTGTCTCTGTCTCTCTCTCTGTCTCTCTCTCTCTCTCTCTCTCTCTCTCTCATTCTTCCTCCTCACGCTGTCTAACCGCAGAACAGGTGCTTGATAGTAGAGTGCTGAAAGGCACTGTCACTATGGAAGAGGCTGGGGGACCAATGGAGGACATTAGTAGCTCCAGTAGCCTCTTTGCCCCTCTGTACCACCATCTTCCAATCAGCCATACAGGACACCAGAAGGGTTATTGACTTCTCTTCTTCTCTTTCAACCCGATGATTTCACTTCCCATGTATTTTTTCGACACTCCTCTTCCTATACGTACTGCCACTATTCTCCAGTAGACTTAACCTCTCGCCTGCATTATGACAATCGCTTGCTGGTCTCTGCTTCCAGGGCCTCACCCTCACATTTATCTGTCAACCAGCCACCAAAGCGAGCTAACCAGAATACAGTTCTGGTCATATCTTTTCCCAGTTTGCGCTTTAATTTTTCTTACATCGGTTCATTTGTGTGTATGCATGTTTACCTCGGGACATGTGTAGAAGTCAGAGGACAACTAGCAGAGGTTGGTCCCCTCCTTCTGTCCTGAGGGTCCTTGGGACTGAACTCTGGGTATCAGGTTTGGCAGCCAACACCTTTAATACCAAACCATCGCTCCAGTCTCAAGCTTACCACCTGAAGTTCTCTCTGAAAAAAAAAAAAACTACCAGCCATGGTCCTATACTCCTGTAATCCCAGCACTGGGGAGACTGTGGAGCAAAACTGCAAGAATTCCAGCCTGGGCTACATAGCAAGAGCCGAGACCTGTATTGCAAAAGCAAAAGGAAGGAAGGAAGGAAGGAAGGAAGGAAGGAAGGAAGGAAGGAAGGAAGGAAGGAAGGAGGGAGGGAGGGAGGGAGGGAAGGAGGGAAGGCAGTCAGGCAAGTTTCCCAATGGATTCAAACTGCTTAGTCTGACACATGAGATGTCCCAGTCTGGTCCGCACAAATCTCAGCCTCATATTGCTTCCCTCTCGCCCTGTCCCTTCTCATTCTCAGCAGAAGTCCTGTGCTTCAGCAAGAAGCCTGCTCGTGGCTCTGCTACATCTGCCTTCATGTTTCTGGCTTCTTGAACATCTGGGTTGCGCTTTCTGATTGAGTTTGTTTTTGTTTTCTCCCAGCTAATTCTTCATTGTCTTTTAGAAATCAACTCAGTTGCCACTCATTCAAGAAGGAAATGGAAAACGGTATCACTCTGCCAAATCAGGATTAAGGTCCCCTCTTTTGATCACATAATCCTCTAAACATAGCTCTATCAGGGGTCTGAATATATTTCTTTATATCTGTTAAAAGGACTGTCTGCTTAACAGGTTTAACCCTCATGAATACAAGAGAGTGTCTTACTCATCTTCTTTATCATTCTATCTATGGTATGAGACCCTATGGTAGGGTCTCAATCAGTATTTGTTGTTTTGAAGTTTTTTTGTTTGTTTGTTTGTTTGTTTGGCTGGTTGGTTGGTTGGTTGGTTTTGGTTTTTTGAGACAGGGTTTCTCTGTGTAACAGCCCCAACTGTCCTGGAACTCACTCTGTAGACCAGACTGACCTCAAACTCAGAGAGATCTTTCTACCTCTGCCTCCCAAGTGCTGGGATTAAAGGCATGTGCCACCACTGCTCAGCTTCAGTCGGTATCTGTTAATAGAAATAATTACTATACCATCTTCTGAAGTTCATGGATGAATGTATACATGTGGTACACATAAAAACACTCTGGCATGCACATACACATAAAATAAACAATTTTAAGGCCAACTGTTGTAGAATAATATTTTTGCACACTGTGATGATGTGTCACTCTAATTGGTTTAATTAAAAGCTGAACAGCCAATAGCTAGGCAGGATTTCCAGGCACAGAGGATGCTGGGAAAAAGAAGGGCAGAGACAGGAAGAAGCAGGAAAGCAGGATAGACAGTGCATAGATGAGGTAAACGAGCCTCAGGCAGTACACACATTAATAGAAATGAGTTAATTTAAGTTAAGCTAGCTAGAAACAAGCTTAAGCTAAGGCTGAGCATTCATAATTAATAGTAAGTCTCCATGTCATGATTTGGGAGCTGGTGGTCCAAGAAAGCCTGCTACAAATGGGGCTGGGCTTTAGGGTTTCAAAAACCCAAGCCAGTCCCGGTGTTGCTCTCCTTCTTCCCCCTGCCTGCAAATCTGGGTGTAGAAATCTTAGCTACTTCTCAAGCACCAAATCTGCCTGCATACCACCATGCTTCCTGCCATGGTAATAATGCACTAAACCCCTGGAACTGTAAGCAAGCACCAATTAAATGCTTTTTTTTTCTTTAATAAGAGTTTCCTTGAACTAGGCGGGTGGTGGTGCAGGCCTTTAATCCCAGCACTCAGAAAGCAGAGGCAGGTAAATCACTGAGTTAAAGGCCAGCCTGGTCTACAAAGTGAGTTCTAGGACAGCCAAGACTACATATAGAAACCGTGTCTTAAAAAAACAAAACAAAACAAACAAACAAACAAAATCAACATGGCAACAATAAAATTGAACCAAGTATGGGAATCCTCTGATTGCTAGGTCCTGTGTGATCGATCACACAGGTCACACACAACCCACAAACTCAGCTCTAGGACAAGAGTTCCCAAATCAAGTTGAACTCCTTCTAATTTATTAGAGTCGTGTGTGTGTGTGTGTGTGTGTGTGTGTGTGTGTGTGTGTGTGTATGTGTGTGTAGGCACATGTGTAAACCAGAGGACAATCTTGGGTATCATTTATTATTCAAGTGCCATCCGCTTTTTTTGTGAGGGGTTTTGCTGTTGTTCTTACATTTCTTTATTTGGGAAGGGGTGGACATATGCCACTGAGCATTGATAGAAGTCATAGGACAACTTGCATGGGGCCAGTTCTCTCCTTCCACCATGTGGATTCTGGTATCAAAGAGGTCATCATGCCTGGCAGCAAGTGCCTTTCCCCACTGAGTCATTACGCCAGCTCCACCTTTTGAGACAGTCTGTTGAGACAGTCTCTCACTGGTCTGGAATTCACCAGCTAGGCTAGACTTACCCCAAAGAACCACCTGTCTCTGCCTTCTTGGCATTGGGATTACAAGTATGTCCCACTGTAATGAGTCTTTATCTGCTCCACCAGCTCCCAAATAAGGACTCGAAGACATATCATTAATTATGAAAGATCAACCTATAGCTTAGGCTTGTTCTTAACTAACTCTTATAAAAAAATTAACCCATTTATATTAATCTGTGTTCTGCCACATGACTCAAGGCTGTTACCTCTCCTGCACATCCTGTTTGCTCTGTATCTCCTGGCATCTCTGCCTTTCTTCTTCGTAGAGTTCTCTCTCTCTGTCCATTATACCTAGACCTCCTGCCTAGCAATTGGCAATTTAGCTTTTTATTAAACCAATCATAGTGACACATCTTCACATGGTGTAAAGTAATATTCCACAACATCCCACTGTGCCTTTTAAAACAATATGGGTTTGGATCTGATAAGATGGCTCATGGGTTAAGAACATTGCTGCTCTTCCAGAGGACCTGGGTTCAATTCCCAGCAACCACATGGCAACTCAATATTGTGTGTATAACTCCAATTCCAAGGGTCTGGCACCCTTAAACAGACATGCATGTAGGCAAAAAACTGTCATGTTTTGACCAAAAAACAAAGAACACAAAATAAAAAAAAAATAAAACTTTTTTTAAAAAAGTGGGCTCTAGGATTTAAACCCAGGTCTTTGCTTGCTTGTATAGTAAGCACTTCAATGACTGAGCTATTGCTCTACCACCTAGGGTTCACTTTTATTTATATCTCAGTCATCCCAAGTAAGGAAGAGGTATCTCTTCTGACTTTATGCCTAAATTCTTGATCTCCTAAAGTCTTTTTAAAACAAATTTCTGGAGTTAGAGAGAAGGCTCAGAGGGTAGGAGCACTTAACGCTCTTGCAAAAGATTCAGGTTCAATTCCTAGTACAGAACATTGTAGCTCACAACCGCCTATAACTCCGGTCTCAGAAGACCAGACAATGTTCTCCAGTCTCTGTTTGTATTAGGTGTACACATTAAAAGAAAAGCATTAATAAATCTTTTTTGAAAGAAAGAAAGAAAGAAAGAAAGAAAGAAAGAAAGAAAGAAAGAAAGAAAGAAAGGAAGAGCGAGCTACGAGATGGTGGTGCACACCTTCAATCCAAGCACTTGGGAGGCAGAGGCCGGTTGATCTCTGTAAGTTTAAGACCAACTTGGTCTACAGAGTGAGTAACAGGACAGCTAAGGCTACACACAGAGAAATCCTGTCTTGAAAAGCCAAAAGGAAGAAGGAGGAGGAGGAGAAGGAAGGAAGGAAGGAAGGAAGGAAGGAAGGAAGGAAGGAAGGAAGGAACGAAAGAAGGAAGGAAGGAAAGAAGGAAAGAAAGAAAGAAGGAAGGAAGGAACGAAGGAAGGAAGGAAGGAAAGAAGGAAGGAAGGAGGGAAGGAAGGGGGGGGGGCGGTTAAGAGCACTGGGCTGGTCTTCCAGAGGACCTGGGTTCAATCCCCAGCACCATATGGCAGGTTATAACAGTCCTGTAACTCCAGTTCCAAAGGACCCGACATCCTCACACCCCTCACACAGACATACATGCAGGCAAAACACCATTGCACATAAAATACATAATAAAAAAGAAATTTCTTTGAGAGCCTTGTATAATTGGCATACCACATGTGAAAAACCTTGCCTTCTCTCCCTCTTCAGCTCTCCTCACTCTATCCAGGATCCACGTAAAGAGAGGGCTGTAGATTTAGCCTAAAGCTCACCAATAGGGAAAACAAGTAGCAGTTTTCAATGATCAGTGAGGGCCCCACCTATCACAGCCCCTCCCCATCTGCTACCAACCAACAGCTGGAACATGCCAGGAAAACCTCCCGCCTCAGGTCTTTGCCCTGGGTCCAGAGTCTGCATCCTACCTACTACATATGGCACAGAGAGTACCCGGAGGTCACATGCATGAGACCTAGAGACAAGGTACCGAGGATAATCCCAAATTCCTGCAGCTCCTGAGATCACAAGGAGAGTAGGGTCAGCGTGGAGGCTTGGGGAGAGATTCTGTGGCCTGTATGCAGCACGCTGCCTAAGAGAAACAGGTGGGTAATCTGTGGAAGGCCGGAGACCGAAAACAACACTTTTGCTTTTGGTGCAGACAGTGCTGGTATCGGGTGGAGGGTAGGTAGTTTTGGGAAGGGATCTCGCAGAAGAAGAGGAAGAGAGTCTAGTGTGTTTCTGAGCTGACTGTTAACTCCCATACCCAGGAGACCATGACAGCCATGCTAACACTTGAAACCATGGCCAATGGAGAGGAATATGAGCCGAGGAACTGTGTGGTGTGTGGAGACCGAGCCACGGGCTATCATTTCCATGCCCTGACTTGTGAGGGCTGCAAAGGCTTTTTCAGGTGAATGCTTTCTCCCCATCAGAAACAACCCCCACACTCCTATCGGGCCGCCTTGAAACACTGGCCCATCTCCAAGCTTATGGGGCTGTAATACTCTCACAGCTAAGCTGTACTGTCCTGTATCTAGCACCCTCAATCGTGCTGCCAACACTGTATAGAACCGGTGACATAATAGAACAGCAGGCCAACCATTTGTCCTGGAGGCACAGCCTATTAGTCAAGAGCACTTGTGTAGTACACATGATCTGCCCAGGACCAAGTTAGTACCACACAATGAGGGCTCCTGAGTGGCCTCACTTCCCCATGAAAACGCTCCAGCTGCTTCTGAGGACCTTTGGACACAACTCAGATTAGCCTGTTGTTAAACCAGCTACCTTTTCATACCCTTCCGGTCTCCTCTTACGCTCAGCTGCCTGCTTCGCTGTCATCTCAGATCCTGCAGTGTCTCTCTCTGTCTCGCAGACGAACAGTCAGCAAAAACACTGGTCCCATCTGCCCATTTTCTGGAAGCTGTGAGGTCAGCAAAGCCCAGAGACGCCACTGTCCAGCCTGCAGGTTGCAGAAGTGTCTAAACGCTGGCATGAGGAAAGACAGTGAGTTGGCCCCCTACCATCCCAGGAAGCCATTGAGTGTGCTTCTCTGCTGTTTAGTATACCCAATAGCTCGTGTTCCACATAGCAGGCAGAGTAAGCTTTTTGAAACTTAATTAGATTATGCCACGGTTCCCAAAACTTCCAGTCTCTTTTTTTTAAGTATTTTTTTATTTTTAATGTGTATAAGTGTTTACCTGCATATATGTCTGTGCACCTTGTGTATGCCTGGTGTTCACAGAGGCTCGAAGAGCATGTTGGATCCCCTGGAACTGGAGTTGCAGATGACTATAAACTGCCATGTGAGTGCTGGGAATTGAACCCAGGTCCTCTGCAAGAGCAGCCAGCGCTTTTAACCCTGAGCCATTTCTCCAGTCTCTCCCCGCTCCAATCTCCTTTAAGGTATATGATTTCATACATATCCTACTTCAGACTTTGTCTCTTAAGCCCCTTCAGCACATTCCAGCCACAATGGCTCAGTGCTGTCCTCGAGTACAGCAAGCTTCCTCTTCCCCAGGACTTCCCATTTCCTCTCCCTGGAATGTCCTTCCCCTTCAACGTCACCTGGCCTGCTTCTTCTCTTCTATCTCTGGAGTACGTGGTACCCGTCTTCTTGTAGGAACTTCTTAGTTATCCATTGCTGCGTTCCCTGTGCCAGGTAACTGTGCTGTGCTCCCAACAGATAATGCAGCTGGCCTCCCACAGCTCCAGCCTGTCAGCTAAACAGCACAGTCACACTTGGGCATCAAGCCCGCCCGCCTCTCAAACTCCAGCACTTCCATATCACTTTCCTTCCAGCATGGAGCGGGTGGAAAGGACACTGTAGAAGCCAAATGGCACTGCCTTGAGTTCCGCCTGTCTCACTTATTTTATGGCTGTGGAAGTGTTGCTGGAGTCTACGCTTCTGAGAAATACGAAGCCTGCCCTGTCTGATTAGAGTCGCTACAGCCAGTGAAATCTAGCCGTAGAACCTTTGAAAGTACAATGCTATGCGAATCTAAAGTGACATTTTCAAAATGAAGACCCTTCTTCAACGTTCCCAAGGAGCCAAACATCTCCTCTTCCCACTTTACTCTCCACCCCTCCCTTCTTTCCCATGGTGCACTGTTTCCTGCTGCAGTGTGTCACCGATAAATACGAGGTCGGTAGATGTGTGCAGACACACTGGTTCAGTGAAGTCCACGGAAGCCTCAGAAACCTTCCTTTCTTCCTCAGTCCTCACATGGGGAGACTGAGTAGCCTCACCTCAAGGGGTGGAAGAAAGGGGCTCTCTGCTGCTCTCAACTTATGTCGTCTTTCTTGCCTGCCACAGTGATCCTGTCAGCAGAAGCCCTGGCATTGCGGCGAGCCAGGCAGGCACAGCGGCGGGCACAGAAAGCATCCCTGCAGCTGAGTCAGGAGCAGAAAGAGCTGGTCCAGACCCTTCTGGGGGCCCACACTCGCCATGTGGTCCCCATGTTTGGCCAGTTAGTGAAGTTCAGGGTGAGAACTTACAGGATTTGTCCTGGGTGCCTGAGGAGGTGACCTGAGGGAGAGAGCTATTACCATGTCCTGAGAGAGGACAGATCTCCAGAACCCCAGAGTGGGCAGGTTCCTCAGCCAAAAACCCTTCTAAGGCTGGTGAGAGCCAAAGGCCGGCCAAGGCTGAGGCCTCTCACTCAAGCTCTGAATTCTTCCAGCCTCCAGCCCACCTGTTCGTCCATCACCGGCCCTTCCCCACTCTGGTCCCCGTGATGCCCCTGCTCACACACTTTGCAGATATCAATACTTTCATGGTGCAGCAGATTATCAAATTTACCAAGGAACTGCCCCTTTTCCGGTGAGTACCACGTGGTCTTTCAGGAAGTAAATGCTTCATAAACCATACCAGGCTCTGATAAGTCACATGTCCGCCGGCCTTTCCGAGCACTAGGCCTTCAATTTTCAGCACTAGGTATGTCAGTCGGGCCTTTTGATGGGCAGGCCTAAGTCTAAAGTGCCCTTGTTTTCTGCCCCACACAGGGCCCTACCCATGGAGGACCAAATCTCCCTCCTCAAGGGAGCTGCTGTGGAAATACTGCACATCTCACTCAACCTTACTTTCTGTCTTCAAACGCAGAATTTCCTCTGTGGGCCTCTATGCTACAGAATAGAAGATGCTGCCCATGGTAAGATGGTAGGATGGCACAGGCTGTGTGTCCTTGGGGTATAAAGTATGAAGTGCCACCGGGAGGCTCCTAAGCCTACTGCCTCTCACAGTAGGGTTCCAGTGGGAATTTTTGGATTTGATCATGCGCTTCCATGGGACATTGAAAAGACTGAAACTCCAGGAGCCCGAGTATGTGCTCATGGCTGCCATGGCCCTCTTCTCTCCTGGTGAGAATCATCTAAAAGCCAAGGAACTAACTCTCAACCCCTTTAATCTATCCCTGACTATCTTGCTTCCCAGCCCACAGTGTGGATCTATACCATTCTCAGTCCCTGTACCACATGAGGCTCCCCACCTGTGTCCCTGCCACTTGACCTTCCCACTTTCCTATTTCAGACAGGCCTGGAGTCACCCAGAGAGAAGAGATTGATCAGCTGCAAGAAGAGATGGCACTGATTTTGAACAACTACATTATGGAACAGCAGAGGCCCCAAAGTCGGTAGGTAGGAGGCTGAGGACTCACAGGCTGCACTGGGGGAAGGAAGAGATTGGAGAAACATTGGGATCAGAATGAATGCATTTACTGTTGTTTCCTTCGGGAATCTAGATCTTCCCTTGGGCCACCCCTATCACACATAGTTCCAGTACCCAAACTGCGCACACTGCTGTTCCTTCTCACTTTTCCAAGGTTTTTTTTTTTTTTTTTTTTTTTTCAGTAGAGATGCAAAGTAGTAGCTCATAGCCTGTGTTTGATAGCATTCCTGAGACTGGTGAGCCATCACCTCACCTCTCCAACTTCATTCTTCTTCTTGGCCCTCTCCTTTCCCTTGGGTCAATTCCTTGAACTTTTCAGTTCCACTTGAAGCCATGGTCATTCACAGTTTCAGGGACAAAGCCTGTCCCTGGTTCGAGAGTCCAGGCTCCGAAGTTAATGCCACTTTTGTTCTGTTCATTCCTTGATAAATCAGTTTGCTAAGAGGGGGATGTTTTATGCCATAGAACAACACACCCGCCTTCTAGAACTCCATCTAAAAGGTTCCACCTTCAGGTTCTATACAGTTGAAGTGTTGGCCAAGTCTAGTTCTTTACATTTGACCTCTAAGCCCTGGGTTCAGGAAAAACTAGGCACAAAGAAGGAAGACAGTGCTGACAAGAGGCCCTCTTGGGGACTTCTGAACATTTTCAAAATGTAGTATGTGCCATCCACAGCAGGATTTTCTAATGTTCAGACTTCCCTCCTGGAGGGGCAGTTTAGGGGACTGGGGCCTCAGGACAAGACTCCCAGCTGCTTCATTTCCCTCTTCTTTCCCTGGTAACCCTACTACTCCTTCCGAAGGTTTCTGTATGCAAAGCTGATGGGCCTGCTGGCTGAGCTCCGGAGCATAAACAATGCATACTCGTATGAAATACAGCGCATCCAGGGACTGTCTGCTATGATGCCACTGCTTGGGGAAATCTTCAGCTGAGGCCCAGGCTGGCCTCCTTCCCCAGACCCCCTGGGATACATTGGACTGGCTAGGGGAAATTACTGGTGCCCAAGATGGGGACCAGCTAAAAGGAGCTCATTGGCCCCAATGAAACACTGAACAGCAACTGTCTCTCCGTGCGGTCATCCATGGGGTGTGGACAGGGCAGGGGGCAGAGAGTGGGGAGTTGGGGTGACCACAGGACCAAAGTGGCTCTCTGGAAACACAGAAGATGGGAAAGGAGGAAGTCTCAGGGCTAGGAGGTGACGGTCCTTCAGGGAATGGGTGGGCCCATTCTTTGGTCTTTCTATGGCCAAAGATTTAGCTCTTTAACCCTATTTTCCCAACCTTGGGAGGCTGAGGGATGGAAAATGGGAGAAATGGTATAGGAAGTGAATCCCATGCAGATCTTTCTGCTCTGAAGAAGGAGCTAATACCTTAATCAAATAAAAATAATAAAGAAGAAAGTAGGGTGAGGGAAGCCAGATACATCCCTTAATCCTTCTCCTTCAGTCCAGAGCCATAGAGATATGGAAAATTATAGTAGGGCTGATGGCAGAATTGGGAACCTCAAACCACTGCCTCATGGGGAAGTGATCGTGTGGCAGCTTCAGTTCTGAGGAGGACATGGTCCTGCCCCCCACTCTGCCCATGGGACCTAGAAGTCATCAGCAAGGTAGGCTCTGGAGAGGGACCTAGTTAGTCTCTGGCCCTAGGGCATCTGACTCAGAGGTTCCAGCTGCTGTGTGGAGATCCCTCCAAAACCACTTCAGCCCACGGTGATGCTGAAGCCACAATGGAATCTGTTGCGCCAGTGATTGAGGAAGGCTCCCAGGGCGAGAGTGACGGGCAGGGGGGGCATCTTCTTCTCCAGCACAGCACCAACACACCAGTTACTGTCCACCAGGCCTGCCAGGGAAGAGGACACTGGTCAGGCTGTATAGCAGGACTTGGAGTAAGGAGTCAACAGAAGCAAGGTAGAGCCTCCTACCCTCCCTGTATAACCCCAAATCCCTCACCTCTAAACACCATATTGGCCTGGGGCAGAGTCAGGTGGTAACCAAAGGAGAAGGTTGTATCTTGTAGCCTTGTATTTGCCTCAAACTCCACTCCAACCTGAACCTGAGAAGCAGGGACAAAAATGAGAGGAGGAACCGTCACCACGAATACCAGAAGAGTCCCAACAGGGTAGCAGCAAGCTGGGCGCATGTGTGGAAATGTATACCAAAGTGAGGGTTGGAAGACTAATAGGCCAGGAGCCTGGGAGGACCTGAGGGGCAAAGTGACTAGGATAGCGGATCAGGTCAATAATCTTACCTGCTCATTTGCCCTGTGGTAATAACTTGCATGGGCCCCACCTGACCCAACATTCAACGTAGCTACCCAGTGTACAGCTGGGGGGGGGGGGGGGAAGTACAGAGGGAAAAGACAGTTACTGTAGTAGACAGGGGCAAGGAACCCCAGAAAAGCCCAGAGTCGCTCCCCTTCACCACTATCTCACTTGGCTCCATACCTGAGTACTTCCCAGCCAGAGTCAAGATGGCCCCCTCTTCGCCCGGTCGCCGGTGATAAACGAGCTCTCCTCCTAGCACCAGCCGTTGGGTGATGCTCTGCAGGAAGTGAGCGACCATGATCACTGTGGGGGAGTAAGGAGAAAAGAGTCAGGTTTGCACCCCTGCCATCCAGTCATCAAGTTCCTTTTCTAACCCCCAAACTACATTGAAGATGAAACGGCGTGACCGACATTGTTTGCAAATGGACAGGCAAGAAAGGACTCCGTCCTAGTTCCCCACCTGACTCCCCAATCAGGTCAGGATTCCCCAGGGTCAGAGTGGCTGTGTAGTCATCTCCCCGATACTCGCCATCAAACTGCCATGTCAGGAACTTGGCCTGCTGTGTCTGGGGAGGAGAGTAAGAAATAAAATACCCTTCCCCCTTTTCATGTTCAATATTGCCTCTGCTCCTCCCCCTGGACCCCCGAGGCAGGATACCCATGGAAGAGAGAGAGAGGTGCCTCAGCGGATGGAGGCAGGAACTGTGGGTCACCTGGAAGACAGCCTTAGCTCGCAGCCGCTCTGCCAACAGAAGCAAGACCTGGGCGTTGAGACTACCACTGCTGTCCATATCCCCCACCACGGTGGGGAACACCTGTTAAGGAGTGTAGACAGTAAGGCCGAGATGGGCAGGTAGTTTTTATAGACCTAAACAGGAACACTAGGATTTCCGTAACAACACACAGTGCCCCCTGGTGGGCCTCAGAGACAAACGCGGGCATCTTTGCACAGGCGTCTCTCTCTACCCCGTCCCATTCAGAAGAGCCGCAGAGAACAAAGTTGCTGAATGATCTTCCTGACAAGCACATACATTTCCTCCTCGAGACCTACGCCCACGTGAGGGTCTAGGGAGTTGACACAAATGTGGTGGAGCCCTCACCTCAGTGGGGCTAAGCTGCCAGTCCCCTGCGTAGGCGGCATGGAGATGATATCCTGGCAAGCCCAGGGCACTCATGTGCACAGTATGAGCCACCTGAGGAAAGAGGAGACAATGGAGAATACAACATTCTATCCCACCCTTGATCTTTTTCCATTCAGCGGGTGTTTCTAAAAACCTCAACTGTTCCGACATATGAAGAGGGTCACTGGATTTTAAGCAACAAGTCCCACAGGCAAAGAAAGGAAAAGGGACCCCCACATCGTCCCTCACTTGTCACACCTAGCCTGGCTAAGACTGGAGTAAGAGGTGTGGAGAAGAGAGTCCAGGGACGGGCAGGGAGGTGAAGTGAGGAGGGGCCGGAGAAGTGGGAGCACCTGGAAATGGCTGCTCAGAACCTTGTTGACAACCAGCTTCACGCCCTCCATCTGTGCTGGAAATACATCTGAAAGGAGTGAGGGGAAGGGAAGGAATAAGTACAGATGAGGACCCCTAGCCAAGGAGATAGACCTCCCTTTCATCCCCACATGAAGCACTGAAGGAAATGACCTCCTTTCAAATCCTGCAACAAAAATGCTCTGCTTTGGACATCGGATCCCTCTTGACAGCTGGATGCTCCAGCTGTGATCTCTCTGTTCACATCACGGGGCATCAGCGTTCGAGACCCTCTCTACCCTCTACCCCTTCCACCTAAGACACCCAAACACCACGTCCTCACCTTTGCACAACCGGTGCAGCCCATCGAAGCTCCCGGGGTTGGGCAGCGGTTCCTCTCGACGGGGGGTCCGGCGGGGTAGAGTCCCCAGCGGTGCCAGGCCCAGGGTGTTACCCATTTTAGTCCAGAGGACAGGGAGGGGTCGGGGTTAGCCTGGGGAAACAATCTATTGCTCCCTCTATCCCCCACGAGCTCCACCCCCCATCATCAGGCTCCCCAGTTTCAGAAACTTCCATAGGGTTCAATGCTAGACCTGCAACAAGGAACAGTAGGGGAAGAGAGCACCGATGGAAAAATTGAATCCCAGGCACAATCCCGCCCCATTGTTGATCCTTCACCCCCACCTGTCACCCCTGTCCGCTCTCCCATTATCTATTCTTAACCACCACCACAGGCTTCAGCTAGCTCCCTAGTTTCTCTATTCTTCATTCCCACGTCCCAAGGCTCTGCCCGCAATGGAACACTAACCCTTACCATCTCAAAGCATCCCGCTGCCTCTTTCCCCTAGGCACACCCCGGTCATCTTGATGGGGGCAGCCATCTTAAATAATGGCAGAACTATAGCTTCAACCTGCATTCTAAGCATGGCCATAAGCGCCATCTTGGAAATGGGCAAAGGAAGCTCAAAGACCCAACCCACCCAATGATGAAAAAAGGTGCTTAAATTTCCAGTGACCAATGGGAGAGGAGGAAGCAGAAGAGAGGCAGCCCTGACGGCCCCAGAGCTTCAGTCCGCTGTTGCAGGGGCGAGTGGGAGTTTGTGGGTGGTACTTTAGACTTGAGTCGAAGGCCGCGTAACAAAGATCGCCCAGCCTCTTCAAGGTCGAGAAAAATTTGTGTGCGTTTAAGGCGCTAGAGGGAGCATTTTGCCCAGCATCGCTGGAGCTCCTTAAACCGGACCTGAGAAAAATGAAACTACAGTTTGAGTTTGGAGACGTGTCCTATGAAGAGACGCTCAGGGAGGGATTGTGAAGACACCAGTTCCCATTCCTCTCTACCCACCTAAAATCCTCTGGGGGATCCCCACAGCCCTCCCCCGCACACCTCCAGAGGGCTACTGCTCACAAACACAGCTCTCCCCTAGAAAATAGAACCCTATCACCACTATCTCCCGCCTCTGGCATTCTACAAGCCAGGCCTTCTTGTTAGAATAGGAAAGGCTGTGAGTTTGAGGGAGGGGAGCGGGTTGTGGGCAGAACTAATTTCTGAAGCTGCCCTCTCCAGTTACTCCTTCCTTGCAGACAGGACTAATAAAATCCAGGAATCCGACTACAGCCTGTCCTTACACTCTTCCCCCAGGGCCAGGGGAAAGCGGTAGTGTGACAAGAGAGCTACTTCACAAGAGGACAGCTGGAAATGGGAGAGATTTCTTGGTCATTGTTCGCACCCTGCCTCTCAGTAGTGTTCTGGTGCACACAGGGTAAATTTGGGGGGCCAAAGGGTGAAAGATAGCAATGTTTCCATATCTACTTAGCTAATTCCACTGGAGAGCTCTGGGCCTAGGGAATGTGCCTCGTAGTCTCCCCCCGACGACACTAATTAGAGCTTGGTCAAAGGGCCAGGACCTAACTGATAAGGTGATTAAATAACCAGGCATCTTCGACCTTTATCTGGACTGAAACCTCTTAACTGTTGCAGCTGGGAGCAGGAAGGAGGGCAGAGGCTATTTTTCTGAATTTGTTCTTTTGGGGGTAGGGTATATATGCACTGATGGGGACCCAGGAGTGTTAGTCCACATTCTCATTACACATTAACTCAAAAAGGGACAGAGTCAGCGGTATCTGTTCTGACTTGTATTCCCCTAAGCCCCATTCCCTGCCACTTCCTATTTCAATTCCTTTTTCCTTTTCTTCCTCTCTCTCTCTCTCTCTCTCTCTCTCTCTCTCTCTCTCTCTCTCTCTCTTTTTTTTTTTTTTTTTAGACAGGGTCTCTCTATGCAGCCCTGAAACTCACTATATAGACCAGGCTGGCCTCAAATTCACAGAGATTAGTCTGCCTCTGCCTCTCCAGTGCTGGGATGAAAGGCACATGCCATCACGCCTAGCTTCTTTCTCCTTTCTTTTGTTCCCAAACACCTCTTTGCCAAGTTGCTATGAAAGTATGAAACCTATAGGGTTGGGGGAATGAAGTCTATCCACAGTGAGGTAAAGATAACAAGGGCTACCAGCTTCATGTCAGAACTTCCCAGAGAAATAGCTTAGAATCCTGATTCCCTGCTATGTATCAACTCCGTTAACTTCAGCCCTCGATCCCAACAGAATAAAACATAAGCAGATCTTGGTCTTCCCCTGAGTTTATAACCCCTGCCTCTCATTCTAACACCAAGAGTCCCCTTTGCTTGTTCTTCCGTCCATCTCTGCAGCTTGTTTACTCCAGCATGATCTCTGCCCCTCTGGACTTGCCATGCTCGGCATCACCTGACAGGGGTGGGGAAGGAGAAGTGTATATAGCCCTGTTTCCATCCAGGCCCAGGGTAGATGCCAAGGACAGCAACGCTACAGGTATGACGAGGGAGCAAGGATGTGGGCAACATGCAGAGAGGATGGGGGCTTTGACTGTGGAATGGGAATTAAGTTAGCGTGGGCATTCAGGTGGGAGATCTCCGGAAGGGGCTTCAGCCCAATTGACTTCAGTGTCCTTCCCACCAGCAGCACTGTTCTGAGGCTACGGTCCCACTGCCACCATCATGAAGCTGCTTGCAATGGTTGTACTGTTCGTCACTGTCTGCAGCCTGGAAGGTGAGTTTGTAATACGGAGGAAGGAAACCAAAGGAAAGAAGGTGCTGGGGCTTGTGGCTACCCAACTCTCTGTGCTTCTACAGATGAGTGTGCCAACAGAACCCAAGAGGAAGATCGTTCCCTTTCGAAAGTCTAAAAAACAAAACAAAACCCCAGAAAACCAAGAAAACCAAAATACAAACCCCAAAACCTCAAATACCTAGCAGGACACCAGTTTGGGGAAGCGGCTGAAAGCTGGGATGGATCTTGTGGGGTGTGACGGGAGACTGGGATTCACTGCTGGGAATCCAAATGAAAAGATGGTGCATTTGTGTTTGTGTAGGGGCTTTGGTTCGGAGACAGGCAGAGGAGCCGGGTCTGCAGAGCCTGTTTAGCCAGTATTTTCAGACCATGACTGACTATGGCAAGGACTTGATGGAGAAGGCCAAGAGCACGGAGATCCAGACCCAAGCCAAGTAAGTTTCTAGGAGAGGGCTCAAGGGGCTCCAGAGCTGCAGAGAATAGGAAGATAGGCGTTCTCGTGGGAATCTTAACTCAGTGGCGGGGGTTCCTGGAGATTAGGCTTAAAAATCCCCCCTTACCCCAATAGATCCATCCAGTGTATTCCTCAGGTGGGGGCAGCAGGAAGTGGACCTTGGACTCTAGTTGCTAGTGTCTGATACCCTGCTTGCTGCATGGAGGGTCTACTCTTCCTCTTCTAGACTTTCCAGGGTACTTCAGGGTGCACCACTTAGAAACCTGGGTTGGGTCAGTCTGCTCTGACCTTCACCACCAACACAGGCCCGGTCAGTGACTAGGGCCCTTCACATCAACCTCTGATCCTTCCCCTCCCCAGGGCTTACTTTGAAAAGACACATGAGCAGCTGACACCCCTGGTCAAGAAAGCCGGGGCAGATCTGATGAGCTTCTTCAGCAACTTTATGAACTTTGAGAAACCAGCTTCTGAAGCTAAGTGAAGTGTGGGACACCAGTCTTCCTACCCCAGCTCCCCACTGGCCTGCCCTAGAGGCTCCCCTCCTGCCCACTGGCCTGCCCTAAAGCTCCCCACTCTACCTTCTGCCCGTGTTGTACAATAAATGCAGAAGGAATCAAACTGTGCCTCGTGTCTTTGGGTGACAGGGAAGAAGTAGCAGCGTGGGGGAGGAGCAGGAGGAAGGAAAAAGATTAACTGTTTCTAAAAGGGGAAAGGGACGAGAGTTTTGGCGTGACCTGTGAAGAAAGGGCTGAAGAAAGAAGTGGTGGACATGACAGAGTAGGTGCCTGTGATTTTCTCCACACTCGAGGAGTCTCTCCCGTGAGTGGCTCAGTAGCATCACTGAAGGACATGGACCTAAGCAAGGAATGAAGGACTCACAGCTTGGGGTCATAGGAAACAAGGGCAACCCTCAGAATTTCTTCTTAACTTTCTATGAATAGATCGTGAGGTGGTTGTTGTTTTGTTTTGTAAAAAGAGCCCAGCCTTGTGACTCAAGACCCCATCTTTCCCTTTGAACCTGGAGAACACTGTGTTTCCACCATCCCACAGTAAAAGATTAGGCTAACCCTTTTCTCCCAAAGCACTCTAGCTTCTTCCTTCAAAACCGCTCATTTAGCCAGGTGTGGTGGCACACACCTGCCTTTAATCCCGGCACTCAGGAATTCCAGGACAGCCAGAGCTACAAAATAGAGAGGCTCGGTCCCAAGACAAAGCAAGCCAGTAAACAAACTGCAAAAGGAAAAAGAAAACAAAACAAAAAGGCTAAGGATATAGTTTAATGGTAGAGTCCTTACCTAGCATGTGTGAAGCCCTAGGTTCAATCCCTAGCATTTGAATCATATAAAACCACCACAACAAAATGCAAAAACAAACAAATAAAAAACCTTTTTGTTTTATGTAGAACAGTGTATATATACAAGAAAGTCAGTCCCTACCTTCAAGGTGACCTTAGACAAGTTAATATTTTAAAGAAATTCAGTATAAATTTGTATAAATTTCTTATACAGGTTAGTGAGCAGATAAAATGATACAATGGGGAAATACTTTGAAAATATAAGTCACTATGCAATGCTGTGCTGTCCGGCACAGGGGATTGCTACATTGGACACTCTGGAGTGCTGTGCTGTCCGGCACAGGAGATTGCTAGATTGGACACTCTAGCCTTTCTGGAGAAGGCAGGCAGGTCAGAGACAGAGCTCACTGCACCCTTCAAGGCTTAAGTATCTCCATGAAGAGCTTCCAGGTGACCAGGAAGAGGACAGACACTGGCAGGGATTCCCTGACTACCCACCTTGTGGGAAATGACCTCCCATTTGGATCCAACTTGTTCCTCTTGACCTTTCCTACCTCCAACCTATCAGGTTCCCTCTAAGACCCTTCTTGCTCCCAAATCCCCTGAAATCCATTGTCCTTATACAATCTTCCACTAGGAGGGTCACATGATCCTTGCCATCCCATTCCTTCTGCATGCTTGGCCCTTCAGCGATGCTAACTCAAACGTGCACAAGCTGAATTGATATTATCTAGATTGGTGACTCCTCTAGGTTAGACATACAGGCTTCTCTACAAACCAATCAGGATTCATTTTCAGACACAAAAAGCCACACTGAGTACAGAAGTAATTTCTTAGGTTCCAGGGTCTCTAAGTACATGTATACTCCCAACCCAGGGTAGCGGGCTGTGGTAGTGCACGCCTTAAATCTCAGCACTTGGGAGGCAGAGCTCGAGGCTAGCCTGGCCTCCAGTATGAGTTCCAGGACTACACAGAGAAACCCTGTTTGGAAAAACAGACAAGCAAACAAAAGAGCCAAGTAGCCCTGGAATCCTGTGTTCTCAGGAGCTGAGTTTGCCTCACCCTAAACTGTATCTTCAGTACCCAGTCTAATGCTTAGTACAAGCTGAACTGTTCTATGACAGATGACAAAATGAGCAGAGTCACATCTGTACTGGCTTTATTGGAAGGTAATCCCTTTCCATTGTTTAGCAGGAGCTGGGGATCAGGGGAGGAAAGAGAACTGAAGCAACAGAGTATGTAAGGGAACAACCATCTGTGAGTAAGTCTTTAACGGAAACGAGTGACTGCAGGCGGACATTAACTTAGAGCCTGGCATCATAGGAGTAAGTCAGCTAGCATCAAAAGCACAGAGGTAGCATCGTGATGTCAGCTGTGAGGGCTAAGAGAGAACCAGAAGCAGAAAAAGAATGCAGCCAAGGACATATGCTCTAAAGCTACTGGGGTGGTTTCTCATGCTTCAGAGTCTCGTATGTCTCTTGGTTCCGGGTACTCAGGCCCTGCAGGAGAGTCAAAGGCTGATCAGGAGTTTGAGCTCATCACAGGGCCCCCATTCACCTCAGACCCCATTCCTATCAAGGTCACTCTAAACCCCAGCCTCTTTTTCTGACCCCTAAGGTAGGGAAAAAAGGTTCACTCACCGTGTAAACAGCATCTGATTTCTGTAGAGATGAAAGGAGCAAGGCATTAAAGACCTATACCTTCTTCGGGCCCTGCCCCCCATCATCTTCTTTCCCACCCAGGGACTATCTGGGTCAAGGTTAGCGTTCGCTGCCTTAAGCTGGGAGCACTCACATACTTGCTCCCGTACCCGAATGGCTACAAACACCCTTCAGTGCACCGCACAATTCTCGGGCGTTGTCACCTCTGCTTCATTCTTTCCTCTCCAGATATTTTATCTGCAGCTCTACTAGATGGCAGTGTGCTACTCATCCTGAGGTGAGGGGCAGGGTGCAGATCAGTCTCCAAAACACATGCCTTCCCCAAGGTCTCAGAGCTAAGGCTAATAACCCAGGAAGGCTGAGAGCCTGAAAAAAAAAAAAAACCATCGACGAGCAGGTGTGGGACTCCATACCTCATAGCTGGCTATTGCTGCCTTTCTGACCTGGATCTGGAGTGGGGGAAAGGCAATCAGTAAGGGAGAAGTTGGAGGCTCATCTCCTTCCCCTCCAAACAATGGCGAACCCCTTCAGTTTCCCTTCCTGAGACCTCCCACCCCTGGGTCTAGTTCTTCGACCGTCCCACCCCACCTTACCTTGAGTCGACAGTAGAGAAGGGTAAGGACAATACCATACAAAAACAGGATGGCGTCCAGGATATAGCAGAGCTGGGGCTCTCGTAGGGCAGCTGAGGGGATAACAGGATGCCCATGGGACCCGGTGCACAGGGAAAGGGAGGGTTGTTGCTCAGAGGAAGGGGAAGGGGTCAGAGAGGTGGGACAGGGTCTTGTGGGAAGAAACTAACCCCATCTTTAGACTGTAGTTCCTCTTACCTGCCCCTCTTCCCCCTCACACTACGGCAGGAGTCGGATCGAAGCATAAGGGTTGGGTTGTGGTAAGACTTAGGCTTACTGAGGGTTAGACTTCCCTCTTGGCCCCGACCTCTCTCTTCAGTACTGTGGTCCCTCAGGCATCATTGAGCACTTCTTCTACCTCAAGGACCCATTCGAGTTTACTGGGCTGAGACAAAAACCTCAGCCCAGTGGGGGAGGGAGAGAGAGATAGTGGCAAATTTTCAACAAAGAAACCACAAGAGTATGTCTCTGCTAAGTCCTGTGACCTGCGGCTGAGGGCTGGACAGGAAGGATGTGAGCTGGGGAAGGGAGGGAAGGCAATTACTCTATTATTGGTCATCCCAGCCTCTCTGCCTTCTGCCACCCAAGGCACTTAACTATACCAAAACAAATCAACAAAAACAAAAACAAAAACAAAGTGACTTCTATGTGAGGCCCCATAGGCAACATTGACTCTCCACGTAAAATTGGGTGGTGACCACAGCTCAAAGGAATGACCACAAACTAAATCTAAAATAAAGATTCTTCCTCTTGCTACTCTGCACTCTGCCCTGTTAATCATACTAGGCCTCTAAGAGGGGAAGTTTGTGCAACTGAAAAAAAAAAAAAAAAAAAAAACAAACAAATCACACAGGCGCTGAGAGTGGTGGGCCATGCCTATAATCCCAGCACTTGGGAGGCTGAGGCTAAAAGCGTTGGGTGAGTTTGAGACCAGCCTGAGCTATATAATTAATGAGTTCCAGACCAGCCTAGGATACAGTGAGATCCTGAAGGGAAAAAAAAAAAAAAGCCAGGTGGTGGTAGCACACGATGCCTGGGAGGCAGAAACAGGTGGCACTCTGAGTTTGAGGCCAGCCTGGTCTACACAGTGAGTTCCAGGACAGCCAGGGCTACACAGTGAAACCATGCCTTGAAACATGAACAAATAAAACAGGAACTCACAACAAACAACAAACGACAAACGACAACCCCCCCTCCAAAAAAGAGAAAAACCAAAAATCTAAGAAACAAAATTCCCCAAACAATAAATTGTACAGGAACTGAACATGGTAGCCCCACAATATCAGGAGGCTAAGGCAGGAAGAGTGTGAACGATGCCAGCCGGGCTACATGAGATCCTGCCTCAAAATACGGCACAGGATCTGGGCTGAGATTGCTCCCAGCCCTTTCAGAACCACAGGGGTGAATGTGAGCTACTGGGCCCCTGAGGTTTGCCTTTCTCATCTGATTCATGAGTCCCTAGGACTGGGACTTTATACCACCCATCCCCTCACCAGCTGACAAAATGGTGTGACCCCTGTCCAGTCCACAGAAGTCACTTCTACTTTTGCTTCTACAACACTCCTATACAATATTACAGAAATCTCACAACTACCTTGTGAAACAAACACCAACATCACCCTTTCATGGAGGATAAAATGCAGGTACCCAGAAAAGCTTAGAAACATTCAGGGCCAGCATCAGGCAACAGAATTGGAACTCAAATCCAGTTTTTTCTGCCTCCAAAGCCCATTCTTGTTTGCCTACAGTTTAAGCCCTACCTCTGTAAAAAGCCAACCCTCAACCAGCTTTTCAAACTCCCTGCTTGCTGGGCATGGTAGTACAGGCCTATAAACCCAGCATTTGTGGTGGAGGCAGGACTAAGAAATCAGGGTTAGCCTTAGCTAAATAGGGAGTTTTCAGGTTCGTCTGGGCTACATAATACCCTGTCCCCACCACACCAAGACAAACACCTCACACTGATAGAATGCAAAATGAGCCAAAGCTGAGGGGAAGTTCTTTGGCAGCCTAGAAGCTCAGAGCCACTGGATCTTGGGCTTTTACTTCTCAATTGATGATTGAGAACACGGAACTCGACCCTCTGCTGCCTACTGATGTCAGCTGACAGAATGGTATGGCCCACGCCATCCCCAGAAACGGAATTCATGTCTATTTTGAGTCCCCTGCCTTACTCCCAAGCTCACAGATAGGCCCTAGCCTATCTAGAGGGCATTGTATATAGAGATCAGCTCCCAACAGAGACCGAGAGCGTCCCGTGGCACTGCTGATCAAGACGGAAGTTTCCTAGAAAAGCTCTCCATGCTGGATGGCCCACCCTGACAGACCAACCCAGTACGGGAGGTAAGAAAGGAACAATAAAGATAGAATCAATGACAAGCGTCCAGGTGGGAACCCAACAGGGCTAACTTCAGAATCGGCCACAGCCCTGTGCCCACCCGCCCGGCACCAGCCTTCTCCCTGCCATCCATAACTCACGCCCTAGCTTCCTACTCAAGCACAGCTAAAACACACCAAACCCTTTCACCTACCTGCTTGTTCGACCAAAAGGAGCAAGAGCAAGACCACGGCTGGAATCATCTTGGGCAGGGCTTCAGGGCTGGGAACTGGCGATCAGACACTCTGACTGAACTGCGCAGCTGTGCCCACGAACAGCTCCCTGACCACAGTTCCCCCCTTCCTGCCACGCCTTCCCCCAACACTTTGGCCCCTTCCCCTTCCTGCACTAGAGACCAGGCGGCTCCCGGAAGGGCCAACTAGGGGAGCTGGAAGATCTGGCCTCTATGCCTCAGCCCTTTCAGGGACCAACCTCCTAACCCAACAGAATGAGCAGACTTTCATGTTTGGGAAAGGCTGTCTATATCCGCCATGTTTAACAGCCCCCTCATCAGGAGGAACTGAGGGGAAAGGGGAAATGGGGAATGGAGAAGTGGAAAGGGCAAGCAAGAGTCAGAGAAGGGGTGGAGATTCAGCTGGGAAAATCAAACAGAAATACAAAGTGAAAGACAGTAAGACACCAAGAAAGACTCACTAGAAGCTTGGTATAGGGGCCGCAAGGCGGCTAATTTAATATAATTTCTCTTTTTCTAGTACATGCACAGAAAGCCTGCACAGCTAAGTCGGCGTGTACATGTATGTTTGTTTATACACACGGAGACACACAGCTTCGTTTCCTATGAGGGACAGGCCTTGCAGGGGAAGCTGCCAGGCGTGGGAACACAAAGGCTGTGCCTCTGCTCATCGGTCTATTTCCCCAAACACAATATCCTGGGTACCTAGAAGGTGAGAGGATAAAGTGTTATTGCCAGAGATCCAGAGCACAGGACTGTGTCCGAGACACTCTGGCCTAGAGTCCAGGACACAGTCTACAGTGAACATGGAGCGTTTGGTTTTCTTCCCAAACAGAATCCCAAACTCCGTGCCTTAGACAACCTTACTGCATAACAGGTCTCATACCTATGATGGCTACGACATCTGCCAACATGTGTCCCTTAGACATCTTGTCCAAACCAGCCTGTGGAGATGGGGATAACAGCATGTTAATGTAAGTTTGCAGAGAAGAACGCTTTAAAATTCCACCCAAGGCAGGGTGTGACAGTATATAAAGTTAATCTCAGCACATGGGAAGATGCTTATGAGTCTGAAGCCAGTCTAGTCTACATAGAGAATTCTAGGCCAGTCAGAGCTACATACTGAGATCTCACCTCAAAAACAAAACAAAACAAACCACGACAAAAACCCCAAGCCGAAATCCTCACCTAAGTTGGGCACAGGAGCTCATGTCTGTAATTCTAGCACTTGAAAGTCTTAAGGCAGAAGGGTCACTGTGAATCCAAGGATAGCTCACACACATAGTGAGCTCCAAGCTTATCTGGGTTATTAAGCAAACTTCTATCTTAAACAAACAAATGTCAAAACAAATTCTCATCCAAGAGTTGGATGTGGAGGTGTGTACCTGTAATCCTCGTACCTGGGGGCTAAGGCAGGAGACAGTAAGTTAGAGGGCAGCCTTAGCTACATAGGGAGTTCTAGAAAACCATAGCAAAGTCCTATCTCAAAAAGCAAGGTGCTGGAGACATGGCTCAGCTGCTAAGAGCTTGGACTGCTCTTGCGGAGGATCCAAGATTGGTTCCCAAAACCAATTAACAGGTAGTTCACAACTGCTTGTAACTCGAGCTCCAGGGGATCCGAGTCTCTTTTGGCCTCTGAAGGCACCTGTACTCATGGACCATACACACATACACATACAAATAAGCTAAAAAGAACTTTTTTGTTTGTTTGTTTTTCTAGACAGGGTTTCTCTGTGTAACAGTCCTGGCTGTTCAGGAACTTGCTTTGTAGACCAAGCTGGCATCAAAGTCACTGAGATCTGCCTGCCTCTGCCTACCAAGTGCTGGGATTAAAAGTATGCGCCACCACTGCCTGGCTAAATAAAATTTTTTAAGCAGCTGAAAATAAACAAAAATAATTATTGATGTATTACAATTATACCATTGAGATTGTCTTACCAGGTGGGCAAAACCAGGGGCCTTGATCTTGCACCGATAAGGTCGGCTGCTGCCATCAGATACCAGGTATACCCCAAACTCTCCCTGTTCAAGGAAGAAAGTTGGACGCCCTATTAGTAGGAAGAGTGTTCTCTCTTCTACCAAAGCCTCTCTGGTTCATCTTTGAACTTTCTCTGTCACTGTCTACCTCCAGCCACCAACTTTTCTTTCCCCTTCTCTCCTCACCTTGGGCGCTTCAATGGCCGTATATGTGGCTCCAGGAGGAACTTGGTAGCCCTCAGTATACAGCTTAAAGTGATGAATTAGTGACTCCATGGAAGTCTGAGGGGAGAAAAAGGAAGCATCAAAAAAAAAAAAAAAAAAAAAAAAAAAAAAAAAAAAAAAAAAAACCAGATCCAGCCAGGTGGTGGCACATGCCTTTAGTCCCAGCACTCAGGAGACAGAGGCAGGCAGATCTCTGTGAGTTCAAGGCCAGCCTGGTCTACAGAGTGAGTTCCAGGACAGCCAGGGCTGTTACACAGAGAAATTCTGCCTTGAAAAAGAACAATAAAAGAAAAAGAAAGAAGTCCTATCTAAGCTCTTCCGTTGGGCTTTCCCCAGCAGAGAAAGCACTCTCTGCCCTTTGGGAGACTAACAACCTACATGTAAATAAGGAAGCAGTGAAGACAGAATAAAACTTGAGTGTGGTTAAACTGAAAGGCAGAATTTAATCCAAGGACTTTTCTCTTTCCCATGCCTGACCTCTCTTCCCTGTCCCTGCAGCCCACCTTCATCTCTGCTCGCTTAGGTGGGGACACTTTGGCGTCATCAACCTTGATCTCTCCCGGAGGCATCTTGTTCAGGCACTGTACAATGATGCGCAGGGACTGGCGCATCTCCTCCACACGACACAGGTACCTGACGTGGATGAGACAGACTCAGAACAAGAGAAAGTAGGCAGAGGAGTAAGCAGGAGTCTGGACGGACGCCCTTTGGGAGATCTGAAATGTTCAGTAAACATTCCTGCTTCTGCAGGAACAGTGTCTCTGCTCGTCTTGGCTGCCCATATAAACCCTGCAGTATTTTGATTCTACCACTGAGTCCTTCTCCAAATCCCTCCCGCAAGAATGTGGCCTGTAGTTTTTCCCTCCTTACCCCTTACCCTCTTAAACACAGTTCTGACTACGGAGTAAAGGAGTCAAATGGAAAGATAAACAGAGAACAACAGAAGCAAATCTTATTCAGGGTCAGTAAACAGGACTGGATTTTGAAGCTTAGAATCAAGCGGGAAGATCGCTGGGTCAGGAGGATTCCAGTCCTAATCACTAGCAGGCTAATCATGCTTCAGCTTTCTCAGCTACAAAAGCATCCAAGCTAGTTCTCTCTAAGGCAGGATGGTGGGATAAGGGGAAAAAATAAATAGCACTATTATTTGGCGTTTGTATTGGGGGAGAATACTAGGGGTTATGAATGCTAAGCACAACTCTACCAAGTTTGCACATTACACAGGCTCCTACAGACACTAGGAAACGGAGCAAAGAAACCAGCAAGGATTTGGGTCTTACCTGTCATAGCAGTCTCCTCGAGAACCAATAGGAACATCAAACTCGACCTGGTCATAAACATCATAGGGCTGGGTCTTCCGCAAGTCCCACTGGATGCCTGAGCCTCGGAGCATCACTCCACTGTAGGGCGTAACGAGCATAAGGACGACCCTCCACAGAAACAGGAAAGGACACGTGCGTGTCCTATCTGCCTCTCCCTGCCCACCACTCTGGTTATGGAACACAAACTCATGGCATGGAGAGGAGAGTAGCAAGCATGCGTGCAACCAAGACACTGGGCTGTAACCCTCTATAACTTTCCCACCCCTAAGGAAAGAAGCTGTATTCTCCTACCTGAATCCATAGTTAAGTGCATCTTCTGCTGATACAACCCCAATATCGACCGTCCTATTTCGCCAGATCCTATTGTTGGTCAGCATCTATAGTTGGAGAAATCCAGTGTGCTAATATTACATGACAATCTTCAAAAGTCTCTGTACTTACATAACACTGGGTACTAAAACTCCACAAGCCCTTTTAGGGGACCAGGATATTTTTTCCCGTTGATTTATATCTTACCTCCTCCACCTCATCAATCCGAAGAGAGAAGTTCTTAGAAAACTCGTAAATGTCATCCATAAGCCCAAGAGGTAGGTCCTAGAAACCAAGTGGCTTCTTGTTACAGCACCCTTTCCCAAGCAGAGTTAGTTCCGTTCCCTGAGCCCACACTGCCATCCAGTGGACAAAGAGGGAAGAGGCATGTGGAGGCTGAACCACTCACCTGGTGCACTCCTCCTGGTCGGATATAAGCAGCATGCATTCGGGCTCCAGATACCCGCTCATAGAACTCAAACATCTAGACAGAACGCACTGGGAATTAGAAACAAAGTCCAGCAACCCCCGAGTTCAGCAACAAGGTAGCCCACTGCCCTAACTCTGACTTCTTGTGGCTAATCAAACACTTTCTACAAATACAATCCAACAAAATATGCTTCTCCCCTATTTTCATCTGTCTCCTCCTTTCATCTTCTCCTTCCTACCCTCTTGTACTTCCTTCCCTATTCCTATCCACGCCTTTATCTTATACCTTCTCTCTTTCTTCAAACATCCAAAAGAAAGGAGTCATGGCACCAATGTCCAGGGCATGTGTGGTCACAGCCATGATATGGTTCAAAATCCGTGTGATCTCTCCAAACAGCACTGCAAGACGGAAAGACAAGAAGTGATGGACAGGGCTGGAAGGATGGTTCAGCGGGTAAAGACTCACTAACAAGTCTGGGGGCCACATGGTAGAAGCAGGGAACTGACTCCCAAAAGTTGTCCTCTGACCTCCCCACACATGCCTTGACATATGCTATTTCACATGCATCCATATACACAATAAACATACAAATCAAATATTTATAGTGTGTGTGTTGTGTTTTTTTTTTGTTTGTTTGTTTGTTTAAGAAAGAAGGACATAGGAGCCAAAGACTCATCCTGCAAATCAGTGTGGGTGGAATCTGGAGTCCAAATACCAAAGTTGCGTTCGATGCACTTAGAGGTCCTGTGGGCTTCCAGCAGAGATAAGGAGCTGAACATACCTCGGATCCACTGTGCCCGAGGAGGAGGCTGGATGTTTAGTAGCTTCTCCACAGCTAGAGAATAGGCCTGTTCGTTACACATCATAGACACATAGTCCAACCGGTCAAAGTATGGAAGGGCCTGTTGGAAGGGAGGAATGAAGATCACATCTAACAGGCCCAGAACTGCACTGTCTGCGGTTGGAAACCTTCCTCTTGTCAGACTTCAGAAGTCAATGCTTACCTGCAGAGTCTCAGGAGTCCCAACAAAACAACAAAAGCTCCCATAACAGCTTATCTAAAACTAGCATTAAATGTTTAAAAACTGGCTCTCTAAATGATAAGACCTTGATTTACCATGTTTGATAATTTCCATGGTGAAAATAATCCCACTGTGGTCAATTTTAAGCTATCAAAATGTAACTGAATGTACCCCTGAGACACGTGGCACAACATTATACAGTATTTTTACAACTCTACATAGTGAGTTCCAGGACAGTCAGAGCTACATAGGGAGACCCTATCTCAAAAAAACAAACCGAACATAGACACACACAGACACATACACACACAATGTATAATTTAATTTGTAATAATAACTTCAGCAACCAAGTCATAAAATTCCTAAAAACTTAGTACTCAGGCTCTTAAAAGCCAGCACAAGTTGACTTCAGCACTGTGACCTCTCTCAAAGAGTGCCCTGAACTTCTACGTCTTTCTCCTCTTAGTCCCTTGAAACTGAGATTATGAAGGAGAAAACAGTGTTACAGAGCTTTCCCCCAGAATGTCAAGAAAGCTAAGTTCCAGCTGCCTACCAAGCCAGTTCCAGCTTCCAGGAAGAAGGCGGAGTTAAAACGCTTCTCACTGGGACAGCCTGTTCTGGTCCTGATGTCACTTGTGACGCAGGATGATGCTACAGGGGTTAACCCACGAAAGTTTGAACAGAAACCACCACTGCTTAGGCTCCCTGGAGGAAGCACATTATATACAGTCACAGTCTAAGCCTTGACTCCACTCTGCTGTTCTCAGAGCCTTGCTCTATAACAGCAACAAGAAAAGAGCAAACAAAACCCAACCAATCAGACAGACAGAAAACCAAACAAACAAACAAACAGACAAACAACCAGACAGACAGAAAAACAACCAACCAACCAAACAAACAGACAAACAGAAAAACAACCAACCAAACAGACAACCAGACAGAAAAACAACCAACCAAACAAACAAGACAGAAAAACAACCAACCAAACAGACAGACAAACAACCAAACAGATGGAAAAACAACCAACCAACCAACAGACAGACAGACAGAAAAACAACATTTGGAATTGAATTCCAGGTCCAACTCCTTCAAATCTGACCTTCAACGAGTTAGGTCACACAGTTCTTCCAAACACGGCAAATTCTGTCACAAACCTCCGGTCACTCTGACTCATTGAGTGTTTCGAAAACAAATTTAAGAGAGTGGGAAGACACAAGAGTCAGCTGTTAATCCTGAAGAGCTGACGTCTCATTCCTCTGTCTCTGCCTTGAGGAACACTGGCTTTGACGCACTCGTTTTTTTTTTTTTTTTAAATATTTATTTATTTATTATGTATGCAATATTGTGTCTGTCTGTATGCCTGAAGGCCAGAAGAGGGTACCTCATTATAGATGGTTGTGAGCCACCATGTGGTTCCTGGGAATTGAACTCAGGACCTTTGGAAGAGCAGGCAATGCTCTTAACCGCTGAGCCATCTCTCCAGTCCCTGACACACTCGTTTAAGAGGAGGGAAACTGAGGCACTAAAGTAATGACAAAAGGGCCAGCCAAAAATCAGACAGAGAAAAGCTGGAGTGTGGTTCCAGCTATAAAGTACTGATGCTGGAAGAACCCAAGAATCCTGCATCCTTTAACACCGCTCCACGCTCCCAGCCAACAACGACCTCAAAGGACCAATGTTGTTATTTACTCTTTACTCTTTGGGGGACCGCCACATAGCTCCCAAATAAATACAAGGAGACTTATTCTTACTTATGAATGCCTCGCCTTAGCTTGGCTTGTTTCTAGCCAGCTTTTCTTAACTTAAATTATCCTGTCTACCTTTTGCTTCTTGGCTTTTACCTTTCTCCATTCTATATACCTTTCTGTCCTTTTCTTGAGTGACTGTCTGTGTGGCTGGTGGCCGGCCCCTGGCATCCTCCTTTCCTTCTCCTTTTCTCCCTCCTCTCCTTCTCCTTTCATTCTCTCTGCCTGGCAGTCCCGCCTATCCCTCTACTGGCTGTTCATTAGCCCAATCAGGTGTTTTAGACAAAGTAACACAGCTTCATAGAGCTAAACAAATGCATCATAAAAGAATGCAACACCTTAAATAACAACATCACTAAACAAATATTCCACATCATAAAGGAATATAACACTTCTTAAAATAATATTCCACAGCCGGGCAGTGGTAGCACACGCCTTTAATCCCAGCACTTGGGAGGCAGAGGTAGGCAGATCTCTGAGTTCGAGGCCAGCCTGGTCTACAAGAGCTAGTTCCAGGACAGGCTCTAGAAACTACAGGGAAACCCTGTCTCGAAAAACCAAATAATAATAATAATAATAATAATAATAATAATAATAATAATAATATTCCACAACACACTAACCCTTGCCACCCTCCTGCCCTGAAGCTTGGAGGCAGCAAAACCATCAGGTCTCAAGCTACAGATCAGACCCCATCAACAGAGCCCTGTTCACCTCCACACCTGCAGATAGGTCTTGTACTCAATGAGCTTCTCAGTGCCCCGGTGCAGGAGTCCGATGTGAGGATCGCACTTCCGCACCATCTCTCCACTCAATTCCATCACCAGTCTCAGGACTCCATGGGCTGCTGGGTGCTGGGGCCCAAAGTTCAGGGTCACATTGGAGACCATTTTGTCTTTCAAAATGTCCACATCTGAGAAGTGGGAAATAGTTCAGAGCCAAATGGTAATCCCCAAAGACAGCAAAAAATTAGTTCTTTCTACATATCTTCTGCCTCTCCACTCCACACCTTGTTAGCACCCTCCTTCCAATTAACTAGGAAGATGGCAAGAGGTGGGGAAAAGGGAAGGAAGCTCTAAAGTATCCAATAAGAGGGATCATGAAGTCCATATTACAGCCCCTAGAATAGTGGCTCTCAACGTGGGTCACAACCACTTTAGGAGCTGAAAGACTCATTCACAGAGGTCACCTAAGACCACAGGAAAACACAGATGTTTTCATTATCATTATCATTCACAACAGTAGCAAAATTACAGTTAAGAAGTAGTAACGAAAATAATGTTATGGTTGGGGTCACCACAAGAGGAACTGCATTAAAGGGTCGCAGCCTTAGGAAGGTTGAGAACCCTGCCCTAGAACACTTTTTATTTTGCTGTTGTGCTGAAGATTAAACCTAGGGCACTGCTTGTCCCAGGCAAGTGCTCTACCAGTGAGCTATACCCCTCCTCCTTTTAACTTTCAGACAGGATCTCACTAGGTTACCCAGGATGGCCTTGTAGACAAGACTAGTACTGATCCCTTAATGAGCTTCCTGAAGAGTTGGGCTTACAGGCCTGTGTCATGTGGCTTGGCTCGCTCCCTCCCTCCCTCCTTCCCTCCCTCCCTCCCTCCCTCCCTCCCTCCCTCCCTCCCTCCCTCTCTCTCTCTCTCTCTCTCTCTCTCTCTCTCTCTCTCTCTCTCTCTCTCTCTCTCTCTCTCTCTCTCAGCAGGGTTTCACTATTGTAGCTCCAACTGGCCTGGAACCTACTACGTGCACCAGGATAACTTTGAATTCAGAGATCTGCCTGCCTCTGCATAAGTGCTAGAATTAAAAAGATGTGCTAATACAGCTGACAAATATTTATTTTCTATTTTATTTTTCTATGAGTATGTGTCTGCCTGAGTGTACATATATGTGGCACATGTGTGCAGGAGCCCACAGAGGTCAGAGGGCACCAGATCCCTGGAACTGAAGTTATAGATGGTTGTGAACCAATCAGTATGGGTGCTGGGAATTGAACCTAAGTCTTCTAGAAGAGCCTTTAACTGCTGAGCCTTGGCTCCTTATCAGTAACTCATATCTAAAAGTATATGATGAATGGACAACCAGTGAGAAATATACACTTCAGCTCAGCGAGGGGGTACATGCCTTTAACGCAGCACAAAGAAGACAGAGGCAGGTATTTCTGTGAGTTCAAAACCAACCAGGACTACATAATAAGACCCATCCTTAAGAGGGGGGAGAAATATGTTCAATATTTAATATTAAATGACAGGATTGCTCATTGATTTTGAGACTGGGTCTCAGCTCAAGCTGGCCTCAAACTCACTACCACTATGTAATTGAAGGCGGTAACCTTAAAATTCTGATCCTAACAGGCGGTGGTGGTGCATGCCTTTAATCCCAGCACTTGGGAGGCAGAGGCAGGTGGATCTCTGTGAGTTCAAGGCCAGCCTGGTTTAGGACAGGCTCTAAGGCTACAGAGAAAACCCTTGTCTGAAAAAAAAAGATCTGATCATCCTGTCCCTACTTCCTGAGTGCTGAGATTACAGGAGTCTACAATCGCTCTGGTTTATTCCGTGCTGGGTATTGAACCTAGGACCTTGTGATTGTATGGATGCCCCCAAAATACAAAGGAATTTTGGGTGACTGTCTAGGCAGTCAGATGCCTCTGTCATTTCTAGAGCTTTTGGAAGTCATGTGCAACGCATTTTTGTTTATTTAAATAATATAATATTCTTCTGGTGCCTCTGATGAGGTTGAAGACTAGATAGTTATAGCTTCAGATTTTCTTAGATATCACAGAAAGTAAGTTAGGTATAAAAGTTTGGATTTACTAAGCCAGGATAGATTGTGACAATGTGTCACTGTGATTGGTTTAATAAAAAGCTAAATAGCCAATAGCTAGGCAGGAGGTATGGCCTAGACTTCTAGATGGAGAGAGCTCTGGAAGAAAAAAGGGCATTGCCACTAGATGAATGAGAAAGCAAGACATGTAGAAGGAGAGGTAAAAGCCATGAGTCATGTGGTGACATGTTGATAAATAGAAATGGATTAATTTAAGTTATAAGAGCTAGGGGCTAGCGGTGGTGGCACATGCCTTTAACTCCAGCACTTGGGAGGCAGAGGCAGGCAGAACTTTGTGAGTTTGTGGTCAGCCTGACCTACAGAGTAAATTCTAGCACAGCCAAGACAACACAAAGAAACCCTATGGGGGGGGGGGGCGCGGCTATGGGGACAAGGCTATGGCAAAGGCTGAGCTTTCATAATTAGTAAGTCTCCATGTTATCATCTGTGAGTTGGCAGTCCCAACGAGAAAGATCACCTACATATGGCACCCAAGGTCCAGCTACATATATCCACATAAGGCCTGATAAAGCTGGAAAAAAAAAAGTTCAGAACACAGAGTCAAAAATGACTTCCCAGTGTCCCTGGTCTCCTGGATAGGCTTGACGGTGAGCAGAGACTGTCTGTGGGCTGGAACCAGCCACCAGCCCCATGCACTAAGCTGAGTTTCGCAGCAGCTGACACAGCAGTTTAAGATTTGTCTCATGCGGTCAAAAAACGTGGCAGGTGCTTAGTCAAGATAAATTCAGATGGAAAAAAACCTCTAAGTAGGTTACAGTGTGTTTAAAAAATATGCATAGGCTTTAAAAGAAAATGGATATAGACACTCATAGAAAAAAATAATTTATAAATAATAAGATAAAGTCTTTAAAGAGAGGAAAATATGTGAAAAAAATAAGCCACATAAAGATAGAAAATATACAGAGAGCCTGGAACCTATGCAGTGTCTTCTTGATTTTCATTTTTTTGATTGCTAATGAACAAAGAACAACAGCTGAGACATTGGACTGTGGAAGGAACAAATCAGCCTAGATACTTTAGGAATGCCTTAACTTTAAAATGGAAGTCAGAAAATATATTGCTTTAGGGAAGAGGTTATGCTTCTGTTTCCACAGAAAACAAAAGGCTATGGATTCACTGCAGATTAGAGAGGATCAGGTTTGATTGGGGAAGGGCCCCTGAAAATCCTGGCTGCAGATAAAGAAACAAACCTAGAAAAAATACAAGACATGTGACATATATTTTACCTGCTCAAACATAAAACAAAAAAAATCATCTTTGGCTGGCTTGTGTTGTTGTAGAATATTAGTTGAAGATATGTTACATTTGTTTATGCTTTGGAATATCTGTTTAATGATGCAGAGATGTGTTACATTCTTTTATGTTGCATAAGTTTAAGTCTGTGAAGCTGTGTTACTTTGTCTGCCTAAAACACCTGATTGGTCTAAAAAAGGACTAAATGGCCAATAGCCAGGCAGGAGAGAAGATAGGTGGAGCTGCCAGGCAGAGAGAATAAATAGGAGGAGAAATCTAGGCTTGAGAGAAGGGGAAGATACCAGGGGCCAGCCACCCAGCAACATAGGCAGATATAGAATAAGAAGGAAAGAAAGAGATATAGAATAAAGAAAGGTAAAGGCCCAAAGTCAAAAGGTAGATAG
This sequence comes from Arvicola amphibius, assembly GCF_903992535.2. Taxonomy (NCBI): domain Eukaryota; kingdom Metazoa; phylum Chordata; class Mammalia; order Rodentia; family Cricetidae; genus Arvicola; species Arvicola amphibius. The sequence continues at coordinate 22,664,144 of NC_052058.2, read as the reverse complement.
GATAATTTAAGTTTAAGGCTAAGCATTCATAAGAATAAGTCTCCAAGTATTTACTTGAGAGTTGGATGGTAGGCCCCCAAAGAGAGAAAAAAAAACCAATTATGTTGTGTACATACTTGTGCTAATGTAGATATGTATGTTACCTTTGAAAGCTTGTGTGTTTTCACAGCAAGGGAACCAGAAACCAATAAAAATTGGTGGCCCAGCCCGCAGTTTCCTCAGAGTTCTGCCTCTAGAGCAGCTTCAAGGCTGCTGGCCGAGAAGGTCCAGCCCTACAGACTATTCCAGCCAGGACTACAAATAAGCCTCGAGTTTCCCACTGCAGAGACTGAACAACAAATGTTATGGCTAGTTTTCCCAGGACTTGACCAATATTTCAATTTTCTCAGGTTTCATAAAGATGCCATTCCCCAAGACAACAAGAAGCAGTCTAGAGAGCACAATGCCCACATTCCCAAGAGGTGGGATGGGTGGTTTTTGGTCACTGGGTGGGTTATGGATGAACGGGGATTGATCACAAATTGTTACTGGTCATAGGGAGAAAGCTAAGCTAAACAAAGGAGATTCACTGGGCTTTGGTGGCACTCATCTTTAATCTCAGCACTCGGGAGGCAGAGGCAGGTGGATCTCCGTGAGTTTGAGGCTAGCCTGGTGTATAAGAGCTAGTGCCAGGACAGGCTCCAAAGCTACACAGAGAAACCCTGTCTCGAAAAAACAAACAAACAAACAAACAAACAAAAAACAAAGGAGATTAGACTTAGGGATCTCTTTCTGAAGGGAAACGGGGCGGGGGGGGGCTATAGTATAGAAATGAAAGTATAGGATAAAATGGTAGATCGTTGAGTCTACTTTTAAAAAACCAGAATCTCAAATATTTACATTGGTATGGATTTTTGTATATTGAATGCTGTGGAATAATCCTCTGTACACTGTGAAGATATGTTGCTCTCATCGTTAATAAAGTTTATTGATAGTTAGGCAGGATTTTCAGGTGGAGAGGATGCTGGGAAGAGGAAGGGTGGAGTCTGAGGAGTATGAGGAGATGCAGAGAGAAGCAAGATAAACAAGCTGTGCTGAAAGAAGGCACCGCCACATGGCAGAGGGCAGATAAGAAATAGGGTAATTTAAGTTGTAAGAGCTAGTTAGAAACAAGCCTAAACTATCAGCCAAGCATTTATAATTAATAAGTCTCTGTGTGGTTATTTGGGGAGCCAGCTGGTGGAACAGAAAAATCTGCCTACAATTGATACAAATTTAAGGTTATTTTTGTTGTATGGAATATGTTTATATTCTTGTTTTAGGCATTGTACCTAGGCAGCTCATTTAAAAACATAGTTTTAGTACTTGAAAACTATTTAGGATAGGGGCTGGAGAGATGGCTCAGTGGTTAAGAGCATTGCCTGCTCTTCCAAAGGTCCGGAGTTCAATTTCTCACAACCATCTGTAATGAGGTCTGGTGCCCTCTTCTGGCCTGCAGACATACACACAGACAGAATATTGTATACATAATAGATAAATAAATAGTTTAAAAAAACTATGTAAGATAATAAAAAATAAAGATTAGTAGCTAAGTCATCTACATCGATCAATTTTATAGTCATGTTAGGAATATTTTCAAGATCATACAAAGATACATTTTAGATAGGTGATCTTCAAACACTTCAAAGACCTTCAGGATATGGCATTTAAGATGTTTTAATAACATAAGGCTTTTCATGACACTGAGACACTGAGACAGTGAGACAGACAGTGTCTGTACCTGGCAAAACCAACTTACTTCAAAAAATCACGATGAGCATGATGAGCATTGAAGAACCTCCACATAGAGTTTGCTTTCGTTGTGGCAAAAGCTAGCCACTGAGCAAAAAAATGGCCTTTGCTTTGACTGCTCATAGTATGTTGTCCAGAATGGAAAGCAGGACAGAAAGGCAACTGCCAAACTTTGCCAAGATAAGGTAGGACAGTCCTTCAAAATTCCTGCTTCACAGAAAGGTCTGTCAGGTATTATAGGACTACAAGCCAAAAATGGATGTTCCAACATTACAGAGGAATCTTGGGTGACTCTCCAGGCAGCCAACTGTTTCTATAGTTTTGAAAGTTGTTTGTTCTGTACTTCCTGTCCACTCAAGTAATATTTTACCCTTCTTGGGTCTCTGATGGAGACTGAAAATTAGCTAATTATAGTTTTATAGTTTTTCTTGTTACCAAATTCAAAAAAAGAAAACATACATAAGAGATGCAAAGTTTATAAGGTTAAGAGACATTTCAATTCCCAGCAACCACACGGTGACTCACAACCATCTATAATGAGATCTGGTGCCCTCTTTTGGCATGTAGGCATACATAGAGGCAAAATGTTGTATATGTAATAAATAAATAAATCTCAAAAAATGTTTTAGATATAAAACTTTGGACTCATCAAAAGAGGATAGATAATGGAATATTTTCCCTAAATTTACCAAATACAAATGAACTGGACATTTTAAATGTAATTCTTATATGATAATTATTCTTACTGTTTAAAGTTTTACGGTGTTGATAGTTAAAATCTTTCTTTTATACAAGAAAGGAGAAATGTTGTGGAATATTCCTTTACACTGTGTGAAGATGTGTCACTATTATTGGTTTAATAAAAAGACAAATGATCACTAGCTAGGCCGAGGTATAGCCCAGACTTCTAGACAGAGATCTCTGGGAAGAAACAAAGGGTGTTGCCAGCTGGATGCAGGAGGAAAAGGAAAAAGCCATGAGTGACACAGCGACGTGTCAACAAGTAAGAATGCGTTCATTCAAGTTTTAAGAGCTAGGGGCACAAGCCTAAATTATAGGCCCAGCTTTCACAATAAATCTCCATGTCATTATTTGTGAGCTGGTGGTCTCAATGAGAAAGATCATCTACAAGTAGCAAAATAAAAGTTATGTAGTAGCAACAAAAATGATGTTATGGTTGAGGGTCACCATAACATGAAGAACCATATTAAAGGCCTTAGGAAGGCTGAGAATCACTACCTCACAACAATGTCATGAAATGCAGTAGGTACTCCATTCACTGGTAAATGGCGAGTTAAGACTTGAAATCAGGGTTGGAGAGATGGTTTAGAGGTTAAAAGCACTGGCTATGCTTCCAGAGGTCCTGAGTTCAATTCTCAGCAACCACATGGTGGCTCACAACCATCTGTAATTAGATCTGGTTCCCTCTTCTGGCCTGTAGGAATACAGGCAGACAGAACACTGTATTCATAATAAAAAAAAAAACTTTAGAAAATAATAACATGTAAAATGATGCTTGGGGAAGATGAAGAAGGTAATACTATATAGGATTCTTGGAGATGGGACAAAAATCAACGACAAAAATTCAGTAAACCCTTTCTGTATTTTGCAGGGGTTCTGTTTCTTTTGGAGGTCTATTAGTGAAATATTGCAAGGGGGCAACAAAAAACAAGAAAACAAACAAACAAAAAAAAAACAAGCATCCATAAGAAAAAAGAAAAAAAAGAAACTACTGATGAAAACATATGTACCTTAAAGATTTAAAGTTGAGTTGGTCAGGATGGAGAGATACACAGAAAGGTAGAAGAGAGAGACATTCAGCTTGAGGAGTTTGGATAGAGATGGTGGAGGAAAAGGAAGTTGGTAGAGGAAGACGGTAAACTGGATGCTTTCTCTGCCTCTCTGGCAGACTTTCACCCCAGCATCTGGCACCTTAGTCTTTACTGATCCTAAATCTTTATTAATAAAACTGAACAACTGAGATTTTGTTAAAAGCAACAAAGGACACCAGGTAATGGCAGTGCACACCTTTAATCCCCAGCACTTGGAAAGCAAAGGCAGACAGATCTTTGAGAGTTCAAGGCCACCTTGGTCTTCAGAGAGTTCCAGGACAACCAGGATATGTACACAGAAACCTTGTCTCAAAAAACAAACAAAAAAACCACGATCATGGGACCACTGATCCAAATTGAAAGATCAAGAGGAAGAGTAGTTCCAGCACTTGGGAGGCTCAGGGAGGAAGATCTTGTTTTAAGGCAACCTGGACAGCAAGGCCTTGTTTCTTTCTTTTTAAAATTTTATGTGTATGAGTGGTGTGTGTGTGTGTGTGTGTGTGTGTGTGTGTGTGTGTGTAAAATGCATGCATGCCTGCTGCAGTTGGAGGGCAAAAGAGAGCATCAGATTCCCTGAAAGTGGAGTTATAGATGGTTATGAGCTGCCATGTAGGTGTTGGAAATTGAACTCAGATCCTCTCAAAGATCAGCAAGTATCCTTAACCACTGAGCCATATCTCCAGCACAAGACCCTGTATATTTTCAAAATACAAAAACCAAAAGAGCTTAATTGGTTGGGTTTTGTTTCATTATTGTTTTATTTTTGAAGACAAGGCAGCTCTCTGGATCTTTTCCTATTTTAAAGACTTTTGTTTTGTTTTGTTTTTCAAGTTAAGAGTTTCTCTGTGGTTTTGCAGCCTGTCCTAGAACTTGGTCTGTAGACCAGGCTGGCCCTGAACTCAGAGATCTGCCTGCCTCTCCCTCCTGAGTGCTGGGATTAAAGGCGTGCGCCACCACCGCCTGGCTATTTTTTTAAAATTTTAAGTGTATGAGGAGTTTGCCTGTATGTATGAATGTTTACCACCTACATGCAGTTGCCTGAAGAGGCCAGTGGATCCCTTGGAACTGGAGTTATAGGTGGTTATAAGGCACCTGATATGGATGCCGGGAACTGAACCTGGGTCCTCTGCAAGAGCATTAAGTGCTCTTAACTCAGCCAACTCTCTAGCCCCAAAACACCTAGTTTTGATGGGGGGAAAAGACGATTCTATTTAAATAGGTTTCATTCAAATGCTTTTAAGAAACCCATGTTGTCCACAAAGAGATAGAAGTGTATTGAGTCTGGAAAAAACTGACATCAATTAAATAACGGACCTCTCAGTGTTGAGGACAACTGTCATTCCTTTCAATCTCTAACTAATAAACCCCTGCTATTATCACTTTTTGCCTGAACCAGAGGGAACCCAATAGCACTTTAAAAAATCAGCCAAGATTTTGATGACTTGAGACAGCAGCTCTGAGCACTCACCATTCCAAGGAGGAGGCTTCCAGTGGGCTGTTTCCTTGGAGGGGTACATGACAGCTCCCGCAAACTGCTGTGCCCATTCTATATCTGGCTGCCATTGCCGAGCGCCTCTGAGGAATTAAAGATAAATCCTATGCAAACAGCACGAACCGTGTGCTTGGTTCCTCTGTCCCCATTCACTGTTTTTCAAAAATGTTTTTAAATTTTAATTTAATTACCACATTTCTCCCTCCCCCCCAATCCTCCCATATGCCCCTCCCCAAACTCCTTCAAATCTATGGCCTTTTTTAACTAATTGCTATTGCATGTGTGTTCATATATTCGTATATGCATATATGTTCCTAACTATCCTATTCACTCTTATGCGGATGGGTCCAAAGAAGGAAGGCCTGTATTGCAGGGCTGTACTCTTCAATGCCATAGTGCAGTTTTGGAAACACAAAGCTGGGGTCCAAGCATGAATACGAATGTTGAGAACAGCATTTGTTCATGGTAAACCTAAGATTACTAAGAGAGAGGTGGGAGGGAAGGAGGACGGAGAGAAAGAAAAATGCAAACTGGCATATGCGAGCGAAAGAGAGGAACTAGGGAAAGAGGGCTCGGAGAGGAGGGGTCTCCCTTCCGATACGAAAGGAGGTACGCTCAAATCATTAATTTGTAAGGCAGGGTCCTCTACCTCACCTATTTCTCCTCTGGTAAAACAAAGTCAGCCCTCCCCCGCTTGCCCCATCCTCCGTTACAGGAGGCACACTGTATCTAGGGACCTGAGAAACCTGGCCTGCCCAAGGAGGGTCAGAGGCCTGGGTCATTCTTTCCTCAGGGGTCACAGGGCCCTTGAGATGTCCTCAGACTCGAGAAATCCTAGTTTTGAAGAGAACGCAGGCAGGAACGGCCTCCTCCTCACCTGCTAGGCTGACTCGGCAGTCGGACCCCAGACCCGGGCCGCAGCACCTGAGCCCCGACACCGCGGAGGCAGCACACAGCCCTCAGTGCCGCCATCTTTCCCCGGCTGCAGAGCGTAAGAAGGAGAACCGGGCGGAAGTGAATCCCGTACGCCTCCCTGTGGGCTTCTCTTCTATTGGCACAATGGGGCCACCATCTTGGAAGCTGGCAGGGCGGTCAATTGCGAACGCGACGACATCCGGATTTCGCTTCTCCAGCTCACTTGCGCTTAAATAACTACGACTGCAGTCATCTTTAGTAAGGCCGTCCCTCCCGCGGCTCTCTCCTGAGGCAACTCCGCGGTGAATCCCACACTTCGCGCTGCGTCCACTCCCTGCACTTGAATTTACCTTACAAACTGCGCTCCCTCTAAGACCCCGCCGCACACTCTGCATAGGTGTTCGTTCCTTCACTGTGCCTTTCCATCTTCGTCATCCTCCTGCGGTAGTCCTTACGGCTATCCGATTTTTCTGAAGGCTCAGGTTTTGAGAACTCTTCTTTCTTTACGGAATCCAAGAGTTAATTCCCAGATGTCCGAAATCGGGATTATGGAAAGGGATTGTGGAAAAGTGCAGTTGGGTCTGAGAGCTAGCCAAAACAAAAAGGAATCGAAAGCCAAGACCACCAGTATTGGTAGTGTCGTGCAAGGGTGTGGAGCCACTTTTTACAAATGGAGATCCTCTGTTAGTGACCCTTATATCCCTACGGAATCACAGATTCAGGAAGCGTTCTTAGTGATACCTGGTAGCACCCTACCTCCATTCAGGACAGTCTCACCCTGCCACAGTCCTCCTCAGAAGGATCTAATAACATAGAAATGTAATAATAACAGGACTCTGGACCTAATTCTGTATGGACAAAGAGTTTTCTTGCCCTGGAGGCTGATTTTTTTCTCTTTCGTTCTTTCTTTCTTTTTTCTATTTCTTTTTTTTTTTTTTTTTTTGTCTCCAAGCCCAGCTCCAGCTGGGCCACCCACTCTTTGAGGTTCTACAATTTTCTCATTGGAAAGAGGCCTCCCCCACACCTCCCCCAGACAGGGTCTCTGGGATATAGCCCACCAGCAGTGCAGCTGGGTGGAGCAGACCGACCAGGGGAGCGGCACTGAGAATTCTTAGCTGCAGAGGAAGAGGAGAAAGCCAGATTTCTAGGCTGAAAATTGACCTAATGGGAACCATACCAAAGGGTGGGGCCAGAGATCCCTGGGCTGTGGGAACTGACCAAGACGTGATGTAGACAAGGCAACCCCCCAGAAAGCCAGGGCAGAGGCTTGGTCCCCTTACCCTCTACATGCCCCTCCCTTTTCTAGGCCTTCTTCCCTGCAATATAATTTAAATACTAAACGCAATAATGATGAGAGGAGGGGTTACTCATTTTTGTGTTAATGCAGCCTATGAGACGACAGACTCTAGTTTGCTTAGCCCTGGGGGTAGTCTAAGCTGAAACTGGGATGAGGACTCTTGGGGGGCTGCCTAGGACACTGCATCTTTTGTGCCTTCTCCCTTCTGCCAACACCCCCTACATGCTGTGGCTGCCACTCTATGGCCTTTTGTCTTGCCCTGCTCACTCACCCTCTTTGTTCTCAACTCCCGATGGGGGGGGGATGGAAAGAAGCAATAAGAGCACCCTGGTGACAGCTCCTCTTGCCCCTGTCCCTTCTGGTCCCTCATCCCTTGTGTGACTCCTCCAGCCTCAACCCCTCTGCTCAGGACCAGGGAGGGCCAGGGCATGTGATGAGGTCAAGAGGAGAGACTAGAAGTCACCACAGGGCGGGTAATTCAGGAAGTGATAGGCACCAGGGCAGGTATTAGTGACTGGAGCAGGAAGGGAGGGGGAGAGGAAGCCTTCTGATGAATACCATGTCCGTCCATGGGGACAGGAGGTGACAAGGCAGAGAATGAATAAAGGGGATGGGGTAGGAGAGGGGGTGCTTCTCTGGGAAAGGGAAGGGACTGCTGAGTGTACTCTCCTTTCTGGGGATTTCCTGGGGAAACAAGTGAACACAGGGTGGAGTGGACAGACATTGCCCTACTGCTGAACTCTTTGCTTCTTTGCCTTCAGAGTCATCTATTTATTTCCTTAGTCCCCTCCAGTTCTGAATCAGAGAACTCTGCTCCCTTCTCTAACACCCCACACATGTACCCACCAATCACTAGCTCCATCCCAGGTTCTAGGCTCCTGTTTCTCTCAGTACCCTCAAATGCTGTTTGCAGTCTCTTGCTCTGTCCCATGGAGAATGAGGAGTCAAAGATTCCAGGAACCACTGGATTCGAAATGTGGGGGTGGGGATCGACTTTGAGTAATTCTGGGTTCCCAAGAGAGCAGGTCTTGTCTAGGTGAGAGGCTGGCTGGCTTGAGGAAGGGGGGGGTTGGGGTAGTTGGGATTAGGTAGGAACAGGGCCAAGAGCCTGGGGGAAGCTACTGGGAGCTGAGCCAGGGGAATGGGCAGTCAGGAAGTCGGGGAGGAGGAGACCTAGGGTGAAATGGCTGTTCATGCTTTGGATAGGGTAGGGGTAACTCAGGAAGGCATAGCAGAGGGGGAGAGAGAGAGAGAGAGAGAGAGAGAGAGAGAGAGAGAGAGAGAGAGAGAGAGAGAGAGCAGAAAAGATATACTCTGGATCTTCCTCCTATAAAAAGAAAAGTAGTTGACTTGTCTCCTCCTTTGTCATCTGTTTATTTTCATCCCAACAGAAAGGTCCTGACTGCTGTCTCCTGCTTTCCTGTCTCTACTGCCTCTTCCACTTGGTCCCATCCTCTCTTCTCTCTTAATACTTCTTTACCTGTTCGCCACTTCCTTTTAAACCCAGACGGCTTGAAATCAGCTTCTGGGGTAGAGGGCAGCAAAAATGACATGTGAGGGTGTCAGGCTATTCCAGGCTGGACAGGAGGGACATGAATTCTCCCAGGACAGAATCTCATCTGTGTGTGTTCGCCAGGCCCTTTCCCCGAGTCCCTGCTTCCCTTGGGGCTCTGTCCCACCAAAAAGGGAAAGAGACAGCTGAGGGCTGCTGGTGGGATTTGGGAAAAGGATGTGTCATCAGCTGGCTCAGTGCCCATAATGCATCTGGTTGCTAGAGATTCCCTTCCCCTGGGCAAGTCCCTCTTTTTTTTTTTTTTTCCTTTCTTTCTTTTTAAGGGAAAGGGGAAAAAAAAGGAAAAGAAAAGAAACAACTAAGGTCTTTGGGAAGCGATGATACATGCGTCTGAGTCCCACTGACTGAGCTTCTGGCTGAGTGGCTTACAGATCAGCCAATCACACACAGAGGGAGGCTCGGGATGCTTAAAAGAGCTGGCGGGGAGACAGGCTGGGGAGAACCCGGGGGAGACCCACTGATACACAGAAAGGAAAGAGACTGATGAGAAGAGAGACAGAGACAAAGAGACAGCAAAGGGAGGCAGAGACAGAGCAGGCACTGAGGGAGAGCCACAATTGGGCAGAGGGAGAAGCCAGAGAAGCTGAAGAAGACACAGACAGGGAGAGACAAAGACCCAGGAGAGAAGGGCACAGGAGGAAGTTTTGGAGGAGAGAGGTCCTTAGGCGCTTTTCCTGAGCCCAGGGATTATTTTCTTCATCTTCTTTGAATGTCCCTAGCCCCTCTAAAAACTTCGCCTTAGATTTTGGCGCAAATCCGAGCCCCTCCGGCTTTAACGAGGAGTTTTCCATAGTTAGGGTGGGGAGGATTTGATGCCTCCAATGGCCTCAATCCATCCCAGCTGCAGCAGGGGTACCATGTCCCAGATGGGCTTGCATCCCGGCAGGGGCTTGACTGGGCACTGGCTGCGAAGAGCCCAACTCTGCTTGCAGCTTCACACAGTGCCTTTCTCTGGTCTGGAGTGGAGGCGGTCGCTGGTGCTGCTGCTGGCCTCCCTCTTGCCCTTAGCCTGGGCAGCCAGCCCCCTCCCTCGGGAGGAGGAAATCGTGTTTCCAGAGAAGCTCAATGGCAGCATCTTGCCCGGCTCAGGTACCCCTGCCAGGCTGCTGTACCGCTTGCCAGCCTTTGGGGAGGTGCTACTACTAGAATTAGAGCAGGACCCTGGGGTCCAGGTTGAGGGGCTGACAGTGCAGTACCTGGGCCAGGCACCTGAAATGCTGGGTGGGGCAGAGCCAGGTACCTACCTGACTGGCACCATCAATGGAGATCCGGAATCGGTGGCATCTCTGCACTGGGACGGGGGAGCCCTACTAGGGGTGTTGCAGTACCGAGGGGCTGAACTCCACCTCCAGCCTCTGGAGGGAGGCTCCCTTAACTCTGCTGGGGGACCAGGGGCTCACATCCTACGCCGGAAGAGTCCTGACAGCAGCCAAGGTCCCATGTGCAACGTCAAGGCTCCTTCTGGGAGCCCCAATCCCATTCCCCGAAGAACCAAGGTAGGCAACCCTGGAGTTTTTGTCCTGTGCTATCCTCCCGCCACGTCTGTCCTACTGACCCCTATTCACCCTGTCTCCTCCCACTTCCACTTCTAGCTTATCAGCCTTTCTCCTCTCTGCCTTCCCTATCTCCACTACCCTTACTTTGAAAAGTGTTGGCTTCTCCCTGCCTTAGCCATTTGCTTTGCTCTGAGGATTCCCCGAGGTAACACAGATTCTCTGGGCTGTAACGACCTCCCCCCACACACACACACCCCGCCCCTTCCTGGCCGTGGAGTCTCCTGCTGACACAGTTCCCAGCAGTAAAGCTCTCCTAACGGCCTGTTGGCCTAGGCTCTTTTCTCTGCCCCAGTGATTTTTACCCCCACCCCCAGCTAGAGAAGTGAAGTTTGAAGCCTGATGGGGTTGGGTTTTTTTTTTTTCTTTCTTTTTTTTTTTTTTGGCTTCTGACGTTGCCTTTAAAATTGTTCTGGCAAATGGTGAAGTAGGACAGGCGAGGAGAAGCATCCATACCTCTGGGTCAATCCTCTTCCCACACTGTGGGCTGGCTGCTAGGCTGCTGGAGGCGCCATCCTTTCCTCCCTCCCACTCCTGGGTCTCCCCCTTTTTTCTCTCCCACCCCTTCTCCAGCTTTAATCCAGACCAGACGCTCCTTCCACACCCGCCACGCTGAGATCTGGCCGTGGCCCTAGCTGCTGACTGAATTGTTCCTCCAACCACATAGGGCAGACACGTCGGTCGGCCTTGTCACAGCCCGGCCCTCTCTCGAGCTCTGCTCCGACAACCCCTGCCACACTCAGGGACCCCCAGTGCCCCTCCCCAGAGCAGTCCCAGCTGCTTTTCACCTCTGGGGCCCACTCAGCCCTGAAACGTGGCAAAGCCTTCTCCTCTTTCAGAACAACAGCTGATTCTTCAACATTACCACAAAAGCCCTGTGCTTTGGGGTTAGGGGGAGGGTCCAAACCAGTCACTTCAGGAATCCTGTGAGGCATGTGAGGGCCAGCTGACTCTGCTGAGTTCTAGACCCAGGAAGAGAGGGAGAGAAGGGATCCATGGGCCTGGGCGGCTGTTTCAGGACCCTCCTCTCATTTTTTTTTTTTTTTCTCTTCAGCGCTTCGCTTCTCTGAGTAGATTCGTGGAGACACTGGTGGTGGCAGATGACAAGATGGCAGCATTCCACGGGACGGGGTTAAAGCGCTACCTGCTGACAGTTATGGCTGCGGCAGCCAAGGCCTTTAAGCACCCAAGCATCCGAAACCCTGTCAGCTTGGTGGTGACTCGGCTAGTGATCCTGGGGTCAGGCCAGGAAGGGCCCCAAGTGGGGCCGAGTGCAGCCCAGACCCTACGCAGCTTCTGCGCCTGGCAGCGGGGCCTCAACACCCCTGAGGACTCAGATCCTGACCACTTTGACACAGCCATTCTGTTCACCCGACAGGTAAGGCTCCCAGGCAGTACCACACCTAAGAACCACAACACAAAGAGACACTGCCCATACACAAACCTGATGGAAAGGGCGTCCCTAAAGTCGTGCAACATGTACCTGGCCCCAGCCATCCTGCCGTGGGGTGACCATCCGGGCCCTGGCCATGCTGGGTCCTCACCAATCTGGATATCAGCCCCACGCCTCTTCTGTGCTCCTCCTCCACAGGACCTGTGTGGCGTCTCTACTTGTGACACTCTGGGTATGGCTGATGTGGGCACAGTGTGTGATCCGGCTCGGAGCTGTGCTATTGTGGAGGATGACGGACTCCAGTCAGCCTTCACTGCTGCTCACGAACTGGGTAAGGTAGCACTGGGGCAGTGTGGCCCCTGAAGTGGACCTGAAGGGTACTGGGGATGCTATAAGGAGATAAGGGGCTCACTAGAGTGCAAATGGGGGTACCAAGGTATTCTCTTCCTCCTCCTCCTCCTCCCCAAGCCTAGGTCCAAGTTCAATCTCCTTCTCTGTTCTGGGTGCAGACAAACATAGATTTTTCTATTAAAAAAAGTAGCAGGCAGGTGGGAACTTCTTTGAATTGTATATATGTACATGAATTACATGTTTGGAAGGAGAGAGAGTAAGGGAATGGGGACTGAGGATTGGGAGTCTTAGCTACAGTGGACAACATGCAGAAGAGGCCTTTCCTCTGGGGAAGAGAAGACAGAGCAATAGGGGCTACATATGGAACCTTCAGAGAACTATAAGGAGATTTGAGTTGGGGGAGGGGAGGGGAGGTGGAGCTGATCAACAGCAGCTGCAACCAAGCTTATGATGGACCACCCCCCTCCTCGAGGACACAGGATGGAACCCTTGGACGCTAGCAGGATCTCTTCTCTTACAGGCCATGTCTTCAACATGCTCCATGATAACTCCAAGCCATGTGTTAATCTGAATGGGCAGGGGGGCTCCACTCGCCACGTCATGGCTCCAGTTATGGCTCACGTGGATCCTGAAGAGCCTTGGTCCCCGTGCAGTGCCCGCTTCATCACTGACTTCCTGGACAATGGCTACGGTAAGCAGGCGACATCTTTCTCAGAATAAGACTTGATTCATGCCATCTCCCACTGGACTCTTCTTTCTGGAACATTTTCTATGGGCCCTACTGACTCCTCCATGTGTGCTGTCTCTGATGTATGTGATGGGGTGAAAATGCTGCTGTCTTTGTGTGGTTCCCACTTCCTATGAAAACAAATAGCACAGGTAAGGGAGGCAAATACTGGCTCCATACAATTAGAATTTACATTTAAACCGGGCAGTGGTGGCACACCTTTAATCCTAGCACTTGGGAGGCAGAGGCAGGAGGGTCTCTGAGTTAGAGGCCAGCCTGGTCTACAGAGCAAGTTCCAGGAAAGCCAGAGCTATACAAAATAACCCTATCCAAAAAAGAAGGAGGAGGAGGAGGAGGAAGAGGAGGAGGAGGAGGAGGAGGAGGAGGAGGAGGAGAAGAAGAAGAAGAAGAAGAAGAAGAAGAAGAAGAAGAAGAAGAAGAAGAAGCTAGCATTGTCCAGTGTTGAAATGGATTAGCTATAAATGTAATTACCTTGTCATTCGATAAAGTGTACAAGATAGCTGAACGACTTTCTCCAAAGTTTATTTTATTTTTATTTATGTGTGTATGTGTGTATGCATACATGCTTGAAGGTGCCCATGGAGGCCAGAAAAAGGGTGTTGGATCCCCTGGAACTGGAGGCAGTTTGTGAGTTACTTGATGCAGGCGCTGGGAACTGTACTCCAGACCTCTCCAAGTGCTCTAAACTGTGGAACCAACTCTCCAGCTGCCCAAAGTTACTGACTAGAGGCATTCTCAAGAATTCTATAGATGGGCACATGCCATCAATCCCAACACTGGTCTATGTAGTGAATTTCAGGACAGCCAGGACTGTATAGAGACCATATCTATTAAAAACAATGTGTAGCAGAACCAAGCAGTGGAATATATGCCTATAATCTTAGTATTGGGGAAACTAAGGCAGAAGGATTGCCACATGACTTCCAGGCAAGCTTGGGTTATGTAATAGTTCCAAGCTATATGATGCTATGGAGTGAATGAATCTCTGCCCCCAAGACTCCAGATAGGGTCGGCAAGATGGCTCAGCAGGTGAAGGTGCTTGCTGCCAAGCCCAATGACCTGACGACCTCTGAAAGTTGGCCTCTGACCTCCATACATGTGCTGTGGCATGTGCAAATGAACAAGTGAATATAATAAGAAAAAAAGGTTTTAAAGCCCAAATACTAGAAATGATAATAAATTCTATGGTGAGTAAGATGAGGCAGAAGCGCTTTGGTTCCTGTGCTGACTGAGCTCTTTGTTATGTGCAGACAGGCGGCTTAAGTTACTTCGCTTCTCTGGGTTTGCAGTTAGTTAATCTATAAGTTAGCTATACTAACAGCCAGTATCTCACAGTGGTGTGGTTAGTAAATGAAATCATATGGATTCAAGGCTTTGCCAGTACTGATCACATAATAAGCACCCTTAGCCACCAGGGAGCCCAGGCTCTCAGTTGGCAATCCTTAGTGCCCACCTCAGGCTCTTGCTAACTTTGTATCTTAACCCCCTTTCAGGGCACTGTCTCTTAGACAAACCAGAGGCTCCCCTGCATCTGCCAGTGACTTTTCCTGGCAAGGACTACGATGCGGACCGCCAGTGCCAACTGACCTTTGGGCCTGACTCACACCATTGTCCACAGCTGCCACCACCCTGTGCTGCCCTCTGGTGCTCGGGCCACCTCAATGGCCATGCTATGTGCCAGACTAAGCATTCACCCTGGGCTGACGGTACTCCCTGCGGATCCGCACAGGCCTGCATGGGCGGCCGCTGTCTTCACGTGGACCAGCTAAAAGACTTCGATGTGAGAGCCCAGGGCATGGCTCGGGTGAAAGGCTTGCAGGGAGGAGACTGGTTCTAAACCCAGGAGAGTGTGCTTATCCCACTTCCGTTCTGTGCCTCTGCAGATTCCGCAGGCTGGGGGCTGGGGTCCCTGGGGACCGTGGGGTGACTGCTCTAGGAGCTGTGGGGGCGGTGTCCAGTTTTCCTCCCGGGACTGCACAAGGCCCGTCCCCCGGAACGGTGGCAAGTACTGCGAGGGTCGCCGCACCCGTTTCCGCTCCTGCAACACTGAGAACTGCCCAAGCGGCTCAGGTGAGAGCTGGGAAGGCGGAGAGCCCTGGGAGGGGATGCTAGAGGAGAGGTGCTGTCCCTAGAGTGCGGAACTAAGGTGCTGGTGACTCTGCTGGGGGGGGGGGGGGGGGAGGAGACAGACGACGACTACTTTCTTTATCTTTCTAGAACTGTCCCTGGCAGTCTGTGAGGGAGAGAGATGTCATGCCAGCTAAGGTTCTGAAAGGCTAGGTGGAAGGCTGTGTGGGCTAGTGGGAGGAGAGAGAGGCTCAGTCTGCTCATTTTATCCCCATAGCATTGACCTTCCGTGAGGAGCAGTGTGCTGCCTACAACCACAGGACAGACCTCTTCAAGAGCTTCCCAGGGCCCATGGACTGGGTCCCACGCTACACAGGTGTAGCCCCGCGAGACCAGTGCAAACTCACCTGCCAGGCCCGGGCACTAGGTTACTACTATGTACTGGAGCCACGGGTGAGGACCAGAAACCCTTAGGCCCAGTCAGGGCTTACACACATCCCAGTGGTCTCTCTGGGGGGCGGGGAGAGTCCCTCCAGACCATTGCTGGAGTGCATTATGCCATGTTGGCCTGCCTACAGATTCACTATCTTGTTTGTCCACATCCAGTATTAGGGAAACAAATGCCTAACTCTGGATATGTGACCGGGGAAGCTGCTCTAACTTGTCGTATCTCTGTTTCCTTCCCTCTTTGTTCATCCTTTTGTACCCCATTTGATGAGGATGGAAACAGGTGGCCTTTTGGGAAGGTCCTCAGCTCTCCTTTCCAGGGAGTCCTCTCTCAAAGTATTGACTCTCGGACAGCCAGTCCTCAAAGGACAGACCTCCCAAAAATCACTGACATCCGGACACTCCCTTTGTATTACAGAGTGGCTGGTTCAAGGCAAAGCATGCCCTGCCTACCAGTTTTGGACCCCCTCTCATTCCCAGTAGTCTATAGAAAATTCCTACAGGTCTGTTGCCCTCTAGTGTCCATCTGGAGGCCATACCATTAAGTTTTTGTTGCTGGGACTAAAAACCCTTGCCTTCTCAGTTTGTGATCTTTCTAAACCTCATAATTTTATCCTTAGAAATCTCATGTAGTAATTGTGGGACCTAGATTTTGTTTATAAAGTATTTTGCACATCACCTGTTTCATAGGCAATGCTGGGAAAATGATCATATCACTATTATCATTATAATCCTGTAGAGGCTGGGTGGTGGTGGCACACACCTTTAATCCTAGCACTCGGGAGGCAGAGGCAGGCGGATCTCTGTGAATTCAAGGCCAGCCTGGTCCACAAGAGCTAGTTCCAGGACAGGCTCCAAAGCTACAGGGAAATCCTGTCTTGAAAAAAACAAAACAAGCCGGGCGGTGGTGGCGCACGCCTTTAATCCCAGCACTCGGGAGGCAGAGGCAGGCGGATCTCTGTGAGTTCGAGACCAGCCTGGTCTACAAGAGCTAGTTCCAGGACAGGCTCCAAAGCTACAGAGAAACCCTGTCTCGAAAAACCAAAAAAAAAAAAAAAAAAAAAAAAAAAAAAAAAAAAAAAAAAAAACAAAACAAAACAAAAGAAAAAAATTCCATATAGGTAAAGCCCCACTACATCCCCTTCCTTACCCATTTTTTTTCCTGATACCACTTTCCAGATGTTTAGCTTACAAACCCCTGCCTACTTAGCAAGAACCCTTAGCCATGTCCCTCCTCTACTCCTCAGGTGGCAGACGGAACTCCGTGTTCCCCAGACAGCTCCTCGGTTTGTGTCCAGGGGCGCTGTATCCATGCTGGCTGTGACCGGATTATTGGATCCAAAAAGAAGTTTGACAAGTGCATGGTCTGCGGTGGGAATGGTTCTAGCTGCAGCAAGCAGTCGGGCTCCTTCAGAAGATTCAGGTCTTTTCACCATTCCTGTTTCCCCTCTGTTTTCCTGGTCGCTCTGCTGGGCTTGGGGCTAAACGCTAAAGCGGGAGACAGACAAGCAGACATTACAATGCAGAGTTCCACACGGTGGACAGAGAGGACACAGGATGCCGTAAGAGCCTTTGGGGGCACCAGGGAAGGCCTCCTGGGGTGGTGACCTCGGAACTAAGAGTAGGAACTGCACAGGCCCCAAGGAGGCCGGGACTGAAATAAAAAGCAGCAATAGGAAGTGTCCAGTGAGGAAGACACACTTGCTGGTAGCTCTGTTCTCAGGTGGATACATGTCTCATGTAAGCCTGAAGACACACACACACACACTCAGGCAAACACAGTAGGGCAAGCTGAAGGGATTCGAGAGATGCCGAGTTCTTTACTTACTTTTTCCTTTTTCCTCACAGGTACACGAGTTCTTTACTTACTTTTTCCTTTTTCCTCACAGGTACGGATACAGTGATGTGGTCACTATCCCCGCCGGGGCCACCCATATTCTTGTACGGCAGCAAGGGGGTTCTGGCCCCAGGAGCATCTACCTGGCCCTGAAGCTTCCAGATGGTTCCTACGCCCTCAATGGTGAATACACGCTGATGCCCTCCCCCACGGATGTGACACTTCCTGGGGCAGTCAGTCTGCGCTATAGCGGAGCCACGGCAGCCTCAGAGACACTGTCTGGACATGGGCCTCTGGCCCAACCCTTGACGCTGCAAGTCCTGGTGGCTGGCAACCCACAGAACGCACGTCTGCGGTACAGCTTCTTCGTTCCCCGACCAGTTCCTTCAACACCACGCCCTCCTCCCCAAGACTGGCTGCACCGCCGGGCACAGATTCTGGAGATCATTCGGAAGCGTCCCTGGGCTGGCAGGAAATAACCTCACTCTCCCGGCTGCCCTTTTGGGGTGCCGGGGCCTCGGACTCATCTGGGAGAATGAGGAGGTTCTGCAGCTGCCTCATGCTAAAACACAGCAGGGAAGTGCTGTAGAGGGCGAAATCTGCCCTGCCTCTCTGCCCTAAACTGCAGGCTGGCCCTGCCCTGGCTTCCTGCCCTGGGAGGCAGTGATGTGTAGGTGAATGGAAAGGGGCTAGGAGACGCCCCCTATCTAAACTGCCCCCTCTGCCCTGCAGGTCACAGGAGGGAGAGGGGAAGGCAGGATGGGTCCTGGATCCCAGTTGTATTTATTTAGTATTTATTCACTTTTATTTAGCACCAGGGAAGGGGACTAGGGTCTTGGGGAAACTCAAGCCCCCACCCTAGCTATGAAATCCAGGGTGGTGGTAACAAATATAAGTGGTGTGTGTGTGTGTGTGTGTGTGTCTGTGTGTGTGTGCATGCGTGCACGCGTGTGTTTTTGTATGAGGTACAACCTGTCCTGCTTTCCTCTCCCTGGCTTTTTTTTTTTTTGTTGGCTGGGAAAGGGAGAGCCAGAGGTAGGATTGGCCTTCAGGGAGTGAGGGATTATCATATTTTTAAATGTACAGATTGAAGTCTGCTATTTATATGCCCCTCTGGGGGCCAGACAAATGTGGTTGCACCTTGGCCCCACATCTTTGAGCATTTGTTTTCTCGTTTGCCAATAACAATAATACCTCCCTTAGACATTTGTTGTAAGGGTTAAATAACATAAATAAAGAACTAGCATAATGCCTCACCCTCCGCAGGTACTCAGCAAATGGTGACTGCTCTTATTCTCATCAGCATTCTGTCCACACTCCTCCTCCATGGAGGGTCTGCCCTGCACTTAAAGCTGACAAGCACCCATCTTATGCCGTTCTTTATCCCCAGGCTCAGATCCCGTAGTTGTCCGTACTCTAAGATTGGGAGACACTGTCAGAAAAGGCCGTTCTGTCCATCACTTCCGTGGGCACATAACCACCTGAGGCAGACGTAATAAACACTTGGCAATATAGCCAACAAGAACACGAAGATACAGAAACCAAACAACCCAACTCCTTCAACACAAACAAGAGTGTAGTTGTAAGAGTGATGGTGTCAAGGGCTGGAGAAGGATGCTGCAGTAGCATCCTGGTACTCCAGAGCTGACGGATCTGAGCTTGAGCTAGGGTGCAGCACCTTATTACCTGGGTGATGTTGGGCAGGTCACTGAAACACAACTTTGGATTACAAACATATGGGGTCAATAGTAACTGCTCCCATTGCTCTGTGCTCAAGGATTTTCGAACAGTAAAGGGTGTTGTAACATGAGACGTGACCTTTGTGATGACTGACTTGGACAGTGACTCCACCATCCATCGATGGAAGCCCAGTAGACTTCTTGGAAGATGTGAGGTTAGAATGGAATTCAATGAGAGGAACAGGATGTGGTCTGGTAAGCAATAAACAGCAAAGCGAAAGAAAAAAAAATGTAGACGGATCTAATGAGAGTGGAGTCATCTGTTCAGTGGTGCAGAATGTGAGGAGCAGCACTGAGCAGAAATGGATCTCCTTTCCTTGAGGAACAAGATGAATCACCTAGTCAGTCTTGGGTGTGTTATAGATGGGACAGGTGGGCAAAGGCGTGGGGGAGAGTTTCGAATGTTAAGTGGCAAATGCAAACCTGCTAGGGATTGGGAAAGGGACTGGATGTTGAGGTGGGAAGGAGCTGTAGGAAGAGAAGACCCCAAGGTGAGGGTAGACCATGGAGAAACCAAAGGCATCTTGCTCTGCCATACCACCTTCAGTGGGAACTGCCAGACATGACTTGAGACGCAAAGCAGGGCCTCTGAGGTTGAGAGGTGGGCCCAGAGGTTGTCGATGGTTGCGTGTGTTCTCTTCAGTGGAGCTATGCTGTGGAGTATTAGCTTAACTATGCAAAGATGTGTTGCTTTGGTTTATGCTGCATTTGTTTAACTATGAAAAGATGTGTTCTGTTTTACCTTGTCTGCTTAAGGCACCTGATTGAACTAATAAAAAACTGAGTGGTTAATAGCTAGGCAGAAGAGGGATAGGCAAGGCTGGCGAGCAGATAGAAAAGGGACCAGCCAGCTGGGCGCCCAGCCAGCCAGACATGGAAGAAACAGGAAAGCAAAACGGACAGTACGTAGATGAGGTAAATGAGCCTCAGGGAACCACATAGATTAATAGAAATAGGTTAATTTAAGTTTAAAAAAAAACTAGCTAGAAACAAGCCTAAGCTAAGGCCGAGCATTCATAATTAATAATAAGTCTCCATGTCATGATTTGGAGGCTGGTTGTCCAAAAAAGCCAGCTACAGAGCGAGGCTTTGCTGATCAGGTTCTGTATGAGACAGAGCTTCACACCGTGCCCTGTTCTTTATACCACCCAGCACAGTGCCAGCCTGCTCACTCTGCAGCAGTGCCGGAAAGGGATGGCCTCTCCCTAGCAAGCATGGCTCCCCCTGCTGTTCTTGTTCTCTGCTGGGTCTTATGGTCCTGCTACCAACCAGGTAGGAGGAGAGTGGGATAAAACTACGGTGATCTTCAGTTGCTTTGTCCAGCCGGTAAAATTGGACCATATGTTTATGGACCTTAATACTATGAACTCATGGTGCAAGCTGAGCTCTGTTCAAGCGAAGGTAAAATAAAAACACAAATGATATATGACTGTGTCCTTAAAGAGCTCACATTGCATCCTGGGGAGGAGGTTGTGCATTGCATGTGCACAAACAGAAACAAAGGGATAGTACAAGGAACCATAAGATAAGGGCAAAATGACTTTGCAGAGATTGAATCTGGAACCTGAGCATCCTCAGGGCTCAGGAAGGAGGAGCCCTGGTTGGGTTTTGGAAGGTAGATTGATGTGGGAGTGTTTTCTATCTATCTGTTGCTTTCATTGGTTAATTAATAAAGAAACTGCCTTGTCCCTTTAATAGGACAGAAAATTAGGTAGGCAGAGTAGACAGAACAGAATTCTGGGAGAAAGAAAGCAGAGTCAGGCAGTCGCCATAGCTCTCCTCTCCAAGATGGACGCAGGTTAAGATCTCTCCTGGTAAGCGACCACCTCGTGGTGCTACACAGATTACTAAATATGGGTTAAAGCAAGATATGAGAATTAGCCAATAAGAGGCTGAAACTAATGGGCCAAGCAGTATTTAAATGAATACAGTTTCCCTGTAATTATTTTGGGTGTAAAGCTAGCCGGGTGGCAGACGCAGCCCCGGCCGTTTCTATCCTTTTACAGTAGATCACTGTGATAGCCCTTCTCACATTTCCTTAGGGCACTTGGCAATTTACTTTGTAAATCACTTTTACAAAAGTTATTTTTAAGAAACTACTTTGCTCACTAGGCTGACACAAAGAAATTTTCTCCTTGGAAGGTGGAAACGCGAGGATCGGGACTTCAAGGCCAGCCTCTGCTGCTACATCACAGTAAATTTAAGGCCAGCCTGGCTACACAAAACCTTGTCTCAAAAGAGGAGGAGGAGGGTTGGGTGGTGGTGGCACACGCCTTTAATCACAGCACTCAGGAGGCAGAGGCAGGTGGACTGATGAGTTAGTGACCAGCCTGGTCTACAGAGTGTTTCAGGACAACACAGAGAAACCCTGTCACGAGGGAGGGGGGTGGCAGGAAGAGGAAGAGAAATTTTTTTTTTTCCAAAAAATGTATTGAAGGCTAGAGAGATGGTTCAGTGTAGTGATGGGAGCAGCGGGCTGCATTCCTGCCGCCCGGCTCCCACACGGCTAGCTTTACACCCGAAATAACAACACACAAATTGTATTCTTTTAAATACTGCTTGGCCCATTAGTTCCAGCCTCTTATTAGCTAATTCTCACATCTCTTGCTTTAACCCATATCTAATAATCTTTGTAACACCATGAGTGGTGTCTTACCCGGAAAGATTCAGCATGTCTGACCTGGTGGCTGGCTTCATCGCAACTGGTTGTAGAGGCAGGGCAATTGTCTGAGCCATCTACCTCACTTCCTTCTTCCTGTTCTGTCTACTCCACCCACCTATTTTCTAACCTATTAGGCCAAGCAGTTTTCTTTATTAATTAACCAATGAAATCAACAGATTGATAGAAGTCCTGCCTCCATCAGTTCAGCATTTAAGACCACTAGCTGGTCTTCCAGAGGAGTCGAGTTTGAGTCCCAGCACCCACATGGCAGCTCACAACAATCTACAACTCCAGTTTCATGGAATCCAATACTTTCTTCGGGTATTGATGTTTCTCTGCCAGCTTAGTGACTGCACATGAATCTACTATATTATAATGATCATCTGCAGCCCCACGGCCCCTCAGTCAGCCATTGGCTGGCCACTCGGGGGCAGACTGGTGAGGCTGCAGCTGTGATATGTAGGGTTTTTTTTTTAATATTTATTTATTTATGTATACAATATCCTGTCTGTGTGTATGCCTGCAGGCCAGAAGAGGGCACCAGACCCCATTACAGATGGTTGTGAGCCACCATGTGGTTGCTGGGAATTTAACTCCGGACCTTTGGAAGAGCAGGCAATGCTCTTAACCACTGAGCCATCTCTCCAGCCCCTGTAGGTTTAAATTATATCTTTATCATTATATTTATCAATAAGACCCAGGAGTCAAAGGCTGGGGTATAACCTGCTAGCTCAGAGAGGCTGAATAGCAGCTAACTGATCTTGTTTTTTGGTGGGAGACACCACAAAAGATGCATCTCTTCCCTTATCCCACAACCAAGAGGAAGCTCAAACTCCAGTCCCTGCCCTTTTCCTTTTTGCACATCTTCTCTATCTAAATTGTTTGCTTCACCGTGGCCAATTCTGGTCAGCTGGTCACTGGCTCCGCCCCCTGAATCAAGTTAAACTTTATTGGGCAGTCTTGGGAGTGTCAAGAGTGTGATCAAAATATCCCACAACATGATCTCTGTGGGTACTAGGCATGCGTGTGGTACACAGGCATATATGCAGACAAATTACGGATAGCCACGAAATAAAAATAAATTTAGAAAGGATTGAGTTTAAAGACTACTTCTGTGATCAAGAGAGTAGGTAGATTTGTACGGTGAAAGGGGATCAGAAAGAGCTAGCCCTTCAAAAAGATGAGTAATCCAGTCCTCAGTGTCAGTCAGCCCCTGACCCCTTTCAGGAATGTCTTCCATATTCCACGCTGCCCCACAGCCAGAATATAAGCTACACATAATACCCATCCTGAAGTTGAGTCCAACAAGCTCTTGCGAGGAATGGAGATGAGGGAATATACCTCTTCATATATGGGTCAAGATGACCTTGGTCAATGCCAGTCTAAGTATTGCCTCTGTAGGCTTGAACTATGATGCGGTGTAGAAGTAGCGGAGGGGCTGGAGAGATGCTTCAGTGGTTAAGACCACTGACTACGCTTCCAGAGGTCCTGAGTAGAAAGAGGGAAAAGAGAAAAAAGGAGGTGCCGAAATGGTTCATGTATCTAATATTTGTAATATTTGTAATGGTGAAAAAGAGGGAGCAGTGAGGGACTTGAAAAAGAGGTGGCAGTGATTGACAAGAGACATACTTCTTAAAGTTCAAGAGGAGTTTGGACTAGCTCATTTCATGGGATGAACTCATCTGAACAGGGAAGGAGATTGAGGCAATACATGGGTTGGACCAATTTCTTCAAACCCCTCCTGCCTGGCCCTGATAGTCTTACTTTTGCGGTTAGAGCAGAGGAAATCTGGGCTTTTGTCCAACCACTATTTTTGTGGTGGTGGTGGGAGAGCCAGGGTTTCTGGAGAGTGCTGTGGGATGGGTATTTATTTTTCTACACAAACTCTTGCTCCACTTCTTTTCTCTCCACGCAGTATTTTTTTTTCTGTCTCTAAAATACTAGATTGACAGTGATAAAGAAGTATCTCATTGGCCAGAGCTTGTCAGGGAGGAAGGGCCAAGGGACCAGATTCAAAGGATTAACATATTATTGGGTAAGAGAACGACGCTTCTGAGCCAGTTGAATACCTTCCCCATTGACTGTTGCTGGGGGCGGGGAGGCAAGATCTTTGGCAGCAAGAGTCACCAGCTGACAGCTGGAGGAAACCACCAGCTCTAAATATGCTTGGAAAGAGGGGAGTCAGAGAAGGTGGGGGAGCAATATCCTCAACAACATCCCCAGACAGGACCTTATATGGGGACAGGCTCAGAGCACTTAATTAGCCTTGGGAAGGAGAGGAAGGGCGGAAGTATATTTAAGCACCCACTATAGTCTTCAACTAACAAAAGTCCCATGGGCTCTTGCAAACAGTGACACACATTTTATACACACCCTGATAGAGACATGTTAGGCACATTCTCTTGATAATGTATATGCAAATATCCATGAGAGAAAGAGACAGAAGAAGAGGAGAAGTATGAAGAGAAGGAGGAGAAAGAGGAGAAAGGAGAGAGATCAGGAAAATGAGTCTCAAGAATAAGTTAAAAATCCTGCTTGGGGGGTGGGGGTAGGCTGGAGGGATGGCTCAACAGTTAAGAGCACTGGCTGCTCTTCCAGAGATCCTGAGTTTAATTCCCAGCAACCACATGGTGCCTCACAACCATCTCTAGTGGGATCTGATGCCCTCTTCTGGCATAAAGTCATACATGCAGATAGAGCACTCGTATACATAAAACACATAAAATAAAATATTTTAAAAATCCTGCTGGGTATGAAGGTATATTACTGTAATTCTTGCACTCAGGAAGTTGACTTTCCAGGAATTCCAGGCCAACTTTGGCTATGAAAAATGACTGCCTCATGCCAGGCGTGGTAGTCCATGCTTTTAATCCCAGCATTCGGGAGGCAGAAGCAGGTAGATCTCTGAGTTTGAGGCCAGCCTGGTTTATAAAGTGAGTTTCAGGACAGCCAAGGCTACATAGAGAAAAAAGGGAGAAAGGAAAAAGACTGCTTCAAAAACTTGAAAGGGTCTAGCCTAAGTAGCTAATCTCAGGTTCCAGATCTGGTCTCCAAAGACAAGGTAAAGGGCTGAAGAGATGGCTCAGTGGTTAAAAGTATGTGCAACTTTTGAAGACCAGGTTGGGTTCCCAGCCCCCCACTGAAGCTCATAACCACCTGTAACTCCAGTTCCAGGGATTTCATTACCTTCTGGTTTGCTGTGGGTACCAGGCATGCATGTGGTACACATATGTGCATAAAGACAAACATTCATACACAAAAACAAAATAAATGAATATCTAAAAATTAGAGAAAATAAATATATCTAGAAGAACAAAGTGAGTAGCTCCCAAAGAACAATACACAAAGTCCACTTATATCCTCCACATCCATGCACACACGTGTGCCACCACATGCACATACACCCCAAAAAAGTAAAAGGAGAAAATATGAAGGTCAGTTTTTACAAGAATAGAATCCAGATGTTCTTGCTCATGCCTATAACCCCTCAGATATTGAGAAGCTGAGGCAGAAGGATTGCCATGAGTACCTGACCAGATGGCAATACCTGTTTCAAAAAGACAAAACAAAACAAAGCAGAAACAGAAGAACAAAGTAGTTGCGTGTGATGACACACATCTGTAAGATCAGTACTGGAGGCAGGATGCAAGAGGACCAGTTGTTCCCAGCTAGTATGGACTGCATGTGTCTCAGAATAAAACAAGGAAAACAAAAGCATCAACAGCAAAAGGAATGAAGCACATGATAGAGCAAAGTCTCAGAAGTGTTGTGGGATATTTGTATACTGTATGTATTGCTGCAATTGGTGTAATAAAAAGCTGAATGGCCAATAGGTATACTGGAGTTATAGGTGGGCCTTCTGGGCAGAGAGAGAACTCTGGGAAGAAGAAGGTGCAACTGCTAGCCAGATGCAGAGGAAGTAGCATGGGCAGTCGGGAGAGATGAGGTAATGAGTCACGCAACAGAATGTAGATCAAGGGCTGGAGAGATGGCTTGGTGGTTAAGAGCATGGCCTGCTCTTCCAAAGGTCGTGAGTTCAATTCCCAGCAACTACATGGTGGCTCACAACCATCTCTAATGATGTCTGGTGCCCTCTTCTGGCCTGCAGGCATAGCAGGCATACAGACAGAATATTGTATACATAATAAATAAATAAATATTAAAAAAGAATGTAGATCAAAATAAGTGAGCTATTTACTTTTCTTTTCTTTCTTTTTTTTTTTTTTGTTCATTTTGGATTTTCAAGACAGGGTTTCTCTGTGTAATAACCCTGGCTATATCCTGGAACTTGCTTTGTAGACCACCCTGGCCTTGAACTCAGAGAGATCCACCTGCCTCTGCCTCTGCCTCCCGAGTGCTAGAATTAAAGGCATGCACCACCACACCTGGCTAAATGGGTTAATTTAAGTTATAAGAACTAGTGGGACAAGCCTAAGCTAAGGCCAAGCTTTCATAGTTAATCTCCATGCCATTATTTGGGGGCTGCCTGGCAGGACAGAGACAGACTATCTGCTACAGAGAAGTTCCCTGGGGGAAGGGAAACACATACCAATGATCTGAATATTTTTGACACTTCTGCTAAAGTGAGCTGAAAAAAAAAAACCCAAAAAACAAAAAAGCAAAACCAACCAACAACTAAACAACTCCTGACCGTTCCCCAGAAGAATCAGGTGTGAGGCCAGTGAAGTGGCTCAGTGGGTTGAAGGTATTTTTGCTCCCAATGCTGTGAGCCTGACATCCTTGGTTAATCCCTGGAACCTGTGAGAGGTGGAAGAGAAACAAGTCCACAGAAATGTCCTTCTGCTGCCCTAAGCTAAAAACCAGGGCTTCTACTCAGTTCCTATTTTGTGGTCACTATCCAGATGTTGAGAATAGTGTCTGTTGCCTACCAACACTTTTTTATAGTCCTTACTAATGACCACAAGTCTTAAAGTGGGCTTCTTTTCACAGATGAAACCCACAAAATCAGAGGATTTCAAAGCTGCCATTGCATTCAAATCCAAAATTACCTAGTTTTGAACCTATTCAGATTTTTAATGTACCAGGCTTTCCTCTGGGCCACCAAGCAGCTCACAAATAAAGACACGCAACTTAATTATTAGTTAAGACTTCTCAGCCTTACCTTAGGCTTGTTTCTGGTTAGCTTTTATAACTTAAATTAATCTGTTTCTCTTAATCTACATTTTGCCTTGGGGCTTTTTACCTTTTTTCCCTTCTGTATGTCCACCTTCCCTGCTTACTCTGTGTCTGGTTGACTGGTCCTTGGCGTCTCCCATTTTTTCTCCCTGTTCCCTTCTCTCTCCACCCTCGAGCAGAGATTCCTCCACCTACTTATTCTCTCTGCCCACCAGTCCTGCCTATCCCTCTACTGTCTAGATATTGTCTGTTCGGCTTTTTATTAGACCAATTAGTTGCTTTAGTCAGGCAAGGTAAAACAAATGCAATATATCTTCTTTTCATAGTTAAACAAATGCAGCATAAACAAACGTAACATATCTTTACATAGTTAAAGTAATATTCCACAACATTTCTATACAATAAGAACAATTATGGAGAGATGGCTCAGAGCTTAAGAACACTGACTATTCTTCCAGAGGTCCTGAGTTCAATTCCCAGCAACCACATGGTGGCTCACAACCATCTGTACTGAGATCTGGCACCCTCCACTGGCATGTGGGCATACATCGAGGCAGAATGTTATATACATAATGAATAAATAAATCTTTAAAAAAAATAAAGTATGTATACCATACCATAGATACATATTCAAGATTTTAGTGGGAAACTACTTTGAGTTCTAAAAAGGCTGATTCTGTAATTACACGTCTGTTAGAAGTTATGGCCATCATGGGTATACCTCTACTAGTTAAAACTGACAATGTTCCAGCATATGCCTCCAGTAAAATGAAACTTTTTTGCATATTACAACATAAAACATATTACAAGTATAACATACAATCCTACAGGACCAGCAGTTATAGAAAGTTGTAATTCCACTTTAAAATAGATGCTTAAGTCCTGGAGAGATGACTCAGAAGTCCTGAGTTCTATTTCTAGAACTATACAGTGGCTCACAACGACCAAGAATGAAATCTGGTGCCCTCTTCTGGCATGTAGGCATAAATGCAGGCAGAACACTATACATAATAAATCCTTTTTTAAAAAAAGAAATGCTTAATAAGCAAAAGGGGTAATAATGACCCCCTAGAGTCAGATTGCACAATACTTTATTGATTTTAAACTTTTTAAATGCTAAGAAAAGGGAAACAACATCTACAGAGAGACTTTAGATAACAGAAATAAAAACACTGAACTGAATCAGCCAGTATACTTTAAAGATGTGGAAAATGTTACGTTGGGGGAAGTTTTACTTTTATTTCTTCAGGAAAAGAAAAGTATGGATATTGTCAAATTGACAAGGATTCCATTCGAAACAGGAGAGACCTTTTGAGTAGAAGAGGTGATAGTTCATCAACCACTGTGGCGATTCAACCTGACAAGAGGGAAAACCAAATTAAGGTAGGGACAGGGATTTGATTTTGTCTTTCCAAGAAAATAAAAACACCCAACTGAAGAATCTGAAGAGCCTTGGACAAATCAATCATTGAAAAAAGAAGGGAGAACCATCTGAGAAAAGTAGCAGGAAAAGGAGTAATATGGCCCAATGGCATAGAATACTTCCTATGGAATAAAATTTCATAAACCTTTCAAAATGTCTGTTTTTGCTGGTTTCTACAGACATGTTAAACAGGTAGTTTTTATGTAATCCAACTCAATTCAAAACTAAGGCTGGCTTTGGAGTTGGAGTGTGGCTCTCTCCTTCTATAAACCCAAGCATGTCTGCTAAATGAAAATTCAAAGTCTCTGTCTCATATCAGAAGAACCACTTGGTATGGGACAGAAGAAAACTAAAATCTAGAGACTATTGTATTGTCACTAATCTCATACCCCTCAAATTTATTTTGACTCTTTAAAACTTTCTTAAGGTCTAAGTATTATCTCAAAATATAAACTTTGCTTTGATATTAATGTTATTATAAAGTACTAATTCTAACCTTAGGCTTCATGTAGCTTCCTGTATGTGATTTCAGGCCTTAGTTTATACAGCTATTTAGGAATTAAGTCTGGATATTCCAGGCGTATTTAGTAGATCATGATCCTTTAATTTACAGCATATGACATTTAATATGGTTTTTTCTACAGTTAACGATAAACATTCCTAACAACAATCTCTGAAGTCTCCAAAAAAGATGATGGGGCCCCACAATGACAATTCTACCTGGATTGTGATAATGCCATTAAGTTAATAAAAACCACCTAAAGATTGGCTTTGGGCTGCAAACTGCTCAAGATAATTCCAAGGTGGCTAGTTGAGATGACCCACCTTCAGGCACTACTCCAGCCAGTACTTCAGATAAGCCCTACACTATCCCATTGCTCAGAAGCTGGCAACACATGACACAGCTAACTGTCCCAGGATTTGACTGTTGCTTCATTTTTTTCAGGGTCTCTTAGAGAAGCATCACCCCCCACACACAACAGGAAGTAATTTTAAGAACACAATGCCCACATTCCCAAGAGGTGGGTGTGGGTGGTTTTTTTACTAGGTTATGGATATCATGTAGGGGGGTTGTTTACAAGTTGTTATTGGGTACAGTCAAAAATGGGGGTATAGATATAAGATAAAATGGGATATTGAATCTAATTTCAAATTAAAAGCAATAAGTAGACTTAAATAATTTACATTGGTATAGATTTTTGTATATTAATACAAATTTAAGGTTATTTGTTACACTGTATATATGTTTCTACTCCTGTTTAAGATATTTTGTATATTGTTACAAATTTGAGGCTATTGTCCTTATACTGCACATCTGTTTCTATTTTTGCTTAAGGTATCACCTATAAAGTGGTACCTATACATCTTGTTTAATTATGCAATAAGTAAATAAATTTGTCAATTATTTATGAACTGGACATTGAGAATGTATTTCTTACTTGATAATTGTTCTTGTTGTATGTAGTTCCATCTTTGTTAAGGTTATTACCTTTCCTTTCTATTTGGACAATAATAATTCTTATTGTTTATAGTTTTACTATGTTAGAATTAGAGCCTTTCCTTCTTTTAAATATTTATTTAACTCTATTTTATGTGCATTTGGTATGAAGATGTCAGATTGTCATGGTCCAGGACCAGCCTGGACCATAAATTATTTCACGGGCCAGAGGGGAGGCATGGGAATAAAGACACAACTCACATGACCTTTTAGGGAGGGAGTTTTCAGGGATCCTTCATGAAGTCCTGAGATCGCATCCTGAAAATCCACCCGCGTTTATTCTCCAAACAGCTTTTATCTCAAAACATAAACTGAGGGGGAAGTTCATTAGCATTCTCTTTCCTAGGTAGCCGGGAGAATGACTGCGGTCACTCACATCCACACCTTTCTGTGCCCATTCTGTCATGTCTTCCTGTCTATGACTGCTCTGCCATGTAGACTGAATTAGCACCTCTAACCCAGGCGTCCTCCCAGATTACAAAGAAGGAGCAGAGCCACATTAGCAGATCCTGACGCTTTGTCTAGGATGACGCCAGTTTGTCTCAAAAGGCTAGGTGACCACTTCCTGTGTGGCAGGGACAAACTGGCCTGAAATTCTGGTCGCCATACAATGTAGAAATACAGGCCTGGCCGGGCGGTGGTGGCGCACGCCTTTAATCCCAGCACTCCGGAGGCAGAGGCAGGCGGATCTCTGTGAGTTCGAGGCCATCCTGGGCTACAAGAGCTAGTTCCGGGACAGTCTCCAAAAGCTACAGAAAAAATCCTGTCTCGGAAAAAAAGAAAAGAAAAGAAAAAAGAAATACGGGCCAGTATAATATGGCCCTCCATCAGATTCCCTGGAACTGGAGTTACTGACAGTTGTGAGCTGCCATCCGGTGATAGGAATTGAACCCTGGTCCTCTGGGTGAGCAGTCAGTGCTCTTAACTGCTGAGCCATCTCTCTAGCACCAAGCCTTTCCTTCTTAATTACACAAAAAGGGGAAAATGTTACGGGAATTCTGTCATTGGTCCACTAGCCAACTGAGAGGAGCATTTTGGTCCATGAGATGGTGATGGCGTAAATCACAAACAATCCCACACCAGTTTGGAATTATGATTAATAGAATGGTTATTTATTTAAAGGGGAAAAACTTACAGATCACCGCCCCAGACAACAGCCCTCTGCGCAATCAGGAAGGGAGCCTAGTCGTCAGAAGCGGAGCCGGAAGCCAGAGAGCGAGCGGAGCGGAGGGAAGTGGCCCCATTTTTAAAAAGAGAGACCACGCCCCAAAGGGCTGGTATCTCAGTGGCTATTGGCTGAAGGAGCAAAAGGAGCTCCCGCAACAAGATGGGGTATTCATTGGAGATGGACAAGAGGCAGAGTGGAGGAGTACAGTCTTTTAGAACTCTAAAGCTGCGCGGGCCAGGCTTTTCGTTGGTAGCTTGCAACCCACCTCAGGTTTTTGTCTTACATTTTGTTCTTTAGTTTTATAATAAATAAGCAAAAGAAATCAGTAACACCATACAAATTCAGACTCCCTGTGTAGTTCCCATCTTTAAGTGTCTTTTCCCTTCATATTGCTTTATTCTCTCTTTAATGACTTTATTATTTACAAACTATTTACTTTTTTTTTATAATTGTTTATACCCATTTTCTTTTCTTTCTTAAGCCTATGCATATTTTTAAACACACTGTAACCTGTTTAGAGGGTTTTTTCCACTGGGACCTGTCTTTACTGTGTGTCTCTAGCCTTTAATGACCGTGTGAGCCAAACCTTAAATTGCTAAGTGGTAGCTAGGACCTCTGCTGTGGCTCTGGCAGCTGGCTCCACCCTCTTCTCGGTCTGTGAGCCTTAAACCTGTTTAAACATTTAACCAAGAACTGAATTCAACCACCCCAGCTCTAGGAAGCTGGTGCCTGCACTATGGCAGGTATTTTTACTTAGCTTTTTGTTTCTACTTAATGTGCGAGCTACTCAAGTGTTCGCTGTATGGCACAGCCTCTTAAAGGAGCTGTACCCATTGGGGGAGGGGAGTTTTTTCTTTTTTCAGCTTGTTCAGGCCCTACATGGAAATCCGGGCCTGATTGGACCACCACTTCATACGATGTAGCCTTGGCTAGCCTGGAGCCTACTTATGTAGACCAGGTGGACTTCACCTGCCTCTGCCTGGGATAAAAGACATGTGCCACAACACCCACTTACATTATTTTTTTAAATATTTATTTATTTACTTATTATGTATACAGTATTCTGTCTGCTCATATGCCTGCAGGCCAGAAGAGGGCACCAGATCTCATTACAGATGGTTGTGAGCCACCATGTGGTTGCTGGGAATTGAACTCAGGACTTTGGAAGAGCAGGCAATGCTCTTAACCACTGAGCCATCTCTCCAGCCCCACTTAGATTATTTTTAACAAAAAGATTTAGTTATGTGAGTGTTTTCCTTGCATGTATATAAGTGTACCACAAACCACATGCATGGCTGGTGTCCTTGGAAGCCAGACGATGGCACTGGAACCCTGGCACAAGAATTACAGATGACTGTGAGCTGCTGTGTAAAGCTGCTGATCATCAAACCCGGGTCCTCTACAAGAGCCATGTGTGCTCTTAGCCACCAAACCGGCTCTCTATCTCCAACAATACATTATTTGCATAAGCTTTATCTCACCGCTGATTTCCCTGGTAACTGCCTGCATAGCCTTCTCGCCCCTGTCTTTTTACTTGTTGTCAAGGCCAAGTAAACAACCACAGAGCTGGAGATGCAGCTTCAGTCTTGACCACTTTAATGATGCTCCACATCTCCACCAGAGAAACATTCTGAGCAGAGCATTCTGGTCAGAGCAGTTTCATGCCTTCTTCTTGCCCTTGAGTTAAAACCAGGGCATTAAAAATTGTGGTGTCTGCCACCACTGACCTATATCTATTGTGTGATGTTTTTACTCTTTTGACTTTTGGGGGGGGGGGCCCTCCACTCAGCTCCCAAATAAATCACACCTGGAGGCTTTTTCTTACTTATGAATGCCCGGCCTTAGTTAAGCTTGTTTCTTTCCAGTTTTTCTTAACTTAAATTATCCCATCTACCTTTTGCCTCTGGGCTTTGATCTCTCTCTCTATTTCTGTATACCTTTCATTACTTCTTTCTCCGTGGTTTGCTGTGTATCTGAGGGGTCAGCCAGACAGCCTCCTCTTGTTTCCTCATTGCTCCTTATTCTCTTGCTCCCAAATTTCTCCTATGAGCTCTGCCTGTTAACCCCGCCTATCCTTGTTACTACCTTGCTATTGGTCGGTCAGCCCTTTATTAGGAACATGAGTTGTTTTTAGACAGGCAAAGAGTCACAGCTTCACAGAGTTAGACAAATGCAGCATAAACAAAAGCAACACACCTTAAAATATTTCCCAACATACAGACTCAGCTCCATACTTTTTAAAAAGGGGTTTACATTCTTTTGATTTTGTTTTTTTTCTCATTTATTGTGTGTATATGTGTGGGCATATATGTCATAGTATAAATGTGTGGAAGTCAGAGGATATCCTGTGGGAGTCAGGGCTCCCCTACCAGTAGTTTTCAGGCATCAAATTCAGGTCTTTGGGTTGGCAGCAAGTGCTTTTCCCTGCCTGCCACCGTCATCTTTTCCACGCTTAGAATATTTTACAGCCTGCTTGAGCTCCAGTCACAAATCTCAGCACCCAGATTTGTTCTATTTTTTTAAATATTTATTTATTATGTATATAATATTTTGTCTGTGTGTATGCCTTCAGGCCAGAAGAGGGCACCAGACCCCATTACAGATGGTTGTGAGCCACCATGTGGATGCTGGGAATTGAACTCAGGACCTTTAGGTCTTAACCTCTGAGCCATCTCTCCAGCCCCCAGATTTATATATTTTGTAGACCAGGTTGGCCTCAAACTCACAGAGATCTGCCTGCCTCTGCCTCCCAAGTGCTGGGACTAACTAAAGGCATGCATCATCACTGCCTGGCTGGTTAGACTTTCTTCAGAATGATTGTAAAAGGAAAAAAGATGAGGGAAGCAGGAAGAACAGGGTTATGGAAATCTGACAATGAGTCAAACAAGTCTTTATTCGGCCTCAAAATGACATGAAGAACAGAGGGGCACTTGATGAACTGCCTTGACAGGATTCTTGCTGAAGGCAGATGGGGGCGATCAGGAAGTGTGGGGGAACTCTTGCTCATCTGGCTTGGCAGGATTCTTTCTGGCTAAAATTGTTTAGGCAGTAACAAGATAGGGCCACCAAAGATAAGATCTAGTTAAAAAGAGGGCCTTGCCAGGTGGTGGTTGCACACACCTTTAATCCTGGCGCTCGGGAGGCAGAGGCAAGTGGATCTGAGTTCTAGGATGGCCAGGGTAACACAAAGAAACCCAGTCTTGAAACCTCCCCCCCAAAGTCTTTTTTAACAGTCATATACAAAGGGAACATTTGTTTATACTGCTTAAATGATGAAGGAATTGACTTTACAGAGCACATGTTTACAGATGAATATAAAACTGAATGAGAAAATGGAGACAAATACTTAGCTTTGTTTTTCTCTAAGAGGTGCTTTCTAGACAAGACAGAATTTGAGTGCAGGTCACTCACCTATACTGAGTTGTAAGGTAACTTTCGTGAAAACAATGTTTAAAGCAAGGTATGCTGTAGACACACATACACGCACGCGTACACACACACACACACACACACACGCACGCACGCACGCACGCACGCGCGCGCGCACACACATACAGAGGAGACAGTGCACCTTTTAAGGCAAACGCCGTAAATAATTGGCTTTTTTATTGTTTTCTTTTATGAACATTTGCTTCTAAGAATAAACTATGGTCTGGAAGACGCCACTGGATTAAATATCTTGCACATCGTCGTAGCGTTCATTTTAGTCTAATACTTAGGAAAGCGTATTTACATCAGGGCCGACGCTGCTTTTCCGTCCACGTGCTCTCCTTCCCTGTTAACTAAACTTGGGGATACAAATGCCTGTCACAGAGTAACAACTTCGACACTAAGTAGCACTAGGCTACAGGGGGCACCATTGACACACTTGGGAAAGGGCTCAGCGTGCCCTGGGGATGAGGTCGTCCGATGCACCAGAAACTGGTTCTCAGCCCTACTGAGAAACAAGGGCTTTGAGCTGCTGTGCTCCGACGTGAGCAGTGGAGCCCCGTAAGGAGGTTGTGAGGTGGAGAGGAAGATCGGGGGTCTGAGACTCCTCCGAGACACCAGTGAGCTTCTCAGCGGTGCAGGTCACCAGCTCTGGGGCTAACAATCCGGGCGCTGCTGGGCCCCTGCGCCTGCCCTCTAGAGGCTCCGCCCCGTGACGCGGGCCCCGCCCCCTGCGCCCGCTTCCAAGATGGCGGCAGCAATACCTGCCCGGCTGTCCGATCGGCGGTGACGACGGGGAGCAGACCAGGTATGGTGGGCTTGGAACCTCGGAGACAGAGTCCTCGGAGAAAGGATCGGGAGGTCGGGGCGCGGGGAGGAGAAGTTCTGAGTAAAGGCTGCAAAACCTGATTGAGCACAGAGAGGGTCTCGGGTGGAAATGTGGACGCGGGCCGGTGCCTTCACGTTGCACGGTAGGGACAAACACAGGAGACTGAGATGGGATGGGCGTGCCCGAAAAGAATGGGGTTCTAATCCCCATCCCCCGCGCGCGGAAAGCGCTGACCACGCCCTTCCAGGTGAGCCGGCCCAGGTGTCCTGGGTCGAGTTTGCCCCGGCCCTCGCTCTCTACTTCTCACTTCACCTAGAGCTCGCCTCCCCACCCCCACTAGGGTTGGAGCGAGGTGGACAAGGATACCACCCCCACCCTTCTCTGGGCTTCGCTCCGGGGTTGCTGGCTTGCAGCTCCCAGGTGGTCAAGCACCCTGCACCTGCGGAGGCGCTCCCTGGTACGTGAAGAACCGAAAGAACCTGTTTCCAGTGTTTTCTAGGCCACGCCAAGGTCCTGTCACGACTCTCTTGCCTCTTGAATAGTTTTTTTTTTTTTATATTATACCTCCATTCATTTTCCTGTCCCCTTTCCCCCCAAACAAATTTGTTGGAGTACAGAGTTAGGTACAGATCTGACACTTGCCCCTCTGTGACTTGACCTGGCGTCTTTTCTTTTTCCAGTCACTTTCCCGCACTCCCCATGATGGGAAAGTTGTTTCTTCCTGATTGTGAACTCCGCTGTACAGGTCACTGGTTCTCCTTGATCACGTCTGTTCCCGCTGGGCCCACGCTGGCTGTTGGAATGCCCTTTTCTGTCTTCTGTGACAGTTCCAGTTTTAGATAATGCCTCCCCTCTCTGCTCCCCGGGGACCTCCTGGAGCCCCCATGATCCGGAAGAAGACAGCTTGAACACAGGTGCGCCTGTCTCTTTTGTAAGATTGGATTTTAAAGACTTCTGAAGTGGACTTGGGACTTGAATGATGAAAGCATTCTTAAGGGTGGAGACCGAAAGTGGGTGCTGTGGATGAAAAATGAAACTTGCGTTTTAGTGACTTGTATTAAGGACTGGTAGTGACCGGCACCTTCTGGGCTGGTTTTTTTTTTTTTTTTTTTTTTTTTTTTTTTTTTCCTTGTTTGATTACAGCAGTGTTCTTTTTGTGACTTTGTTCTCTGCCCATTTTTCTTCCTCCTCCCGGCACCGCTTTCATCTCTACCCGCTGATGTGTCCGCTGCCTTGTTCTCCGCCTTCCTGCTTGCTTCTAGAAATCTCTTGACTCTTTCCCTAGCCCTCAAGTCAGGATGTTGCGGAGGCTACTGGAGAGGCCATGCACATTGGCCCTGCTTGTGGGCTCCCAGCTGGCGGTTATGATGTATCTGTCACTTGGGGGCTTCCGAAGCCTTAGTGCTCTTTTTGGTCGAGATCAGGGCCCAACGTTTGATTATTCTCATCCCCGCGATGTCTATAGTAACCTCAGTCACCTGCCTGGAGCCCCTGTCGCGGCAGGGGCACCTCCAGCTCAAGCTCTGCCTTACTGTCCAGAAAGATCTCCTTTCTTAGGTGAGTACCAAGGAAAGAAGGTGAAGAAGAGAACAAGGTGAAGGGGCAGGGAGCCTTGGACAGGCAAGAATTGAGACTCAGGTTAATGTATTCTAAGCTGGGCTCATGTTGAGAGTGGTCTGTGAATTCAGAGGTTAGATTAAGCTCTTGGGTCCCAAGCTTTCCACTGCCTGCCCATTTTATGGGCTCTTTATGCCCCAGGGTGGGAATTACTTCTCTTGTAGATGAGTCTTGGCTTTATTAGGTAGAAGTCCTTTTGCTCTTCTCCTGTAGCTTCAGTGTGGGACAAGAGAAAGTTATATAAACCCTAAAATAAGAAAGTAAGTAGTCTAAGGTAAGGAGCCTGCCTGCAGCTCTAGGCTTTGTGGAGCTGTCTTAATAAAGGGAAATCCAAGGCGTGTTAGATTTTTGAGTGAGTCCTTGGGGGAAGTGAGCCCTGAATCAGGCTATTTGGCCAGAGGTATTCTCAGATTCTGATGCCCATTTTCTCCTCGTGTCTCCAATTTCTGAACTTGCCTTTCTCTACCAACAGTGGGTCCTGTGTCAGTATCCTTCAGCCCAGTGCCATCTCTAGCAGAGATTGTGGAGCGGAACCCCCGGGTGGAACCAGGGGGCCGGTATCGTCCTGCAGAATGTGAGCCGCGCTCCCGAACGGCCATAATCGTGCCCCATCGTGCCAGGGAGCACCATCTGCGTCTGCTGCTCTATCACCTGCACCCCTTCCTACAGCGTCAACAGCTTGCCTATGGCATCTATGTCATCCACCAGGTACCCCCACATCCACCAGGTACCCCCACATCCACCAGGTATCCCCACTTTCCACTAGGTACCCCTACATCCACCAGCTATCCACCAGGTATCCCCACATCTACCAGGTACCCCCACATCCACCAAGTACCCCCACATCCACCAGGTATCCCCATATCCACCAGGTACCCCCACATCCACCAAGTACCCCCACATCCACCAGGTATCCCCACTTTCCACTAGGTACCCCCACATCCACCAGGTATCCACCAGGTACTCCCACATCCACCAGGTATCCCCACTTTCCACCTTACTCTTGTTATTCTTTTTTTCATTTAGTTTTTGTTTGTTTTGTTTTTTGAGACAGGGTTTCCTCTGTGTTGTAGTCTTGGCTGTCCTGGAACTCACTCTGTAGACCAGGCTGGCCTTGAAACTCACAGAGATCCACCCGCTTCTGCCTCCCAGGTGCTGGGATTAAAGATGTGCACCACCAACACCTGGCTCCTTCCTCTTTCTTTGATGTTAAGGAAGCCTCAAATAAACGCCTCTTCTCTCATCTAATGGGTCTGTGGGTAACTGTAAAAGGATTAGACAATAGATGATTGGAGCCTTGCTCTTTCAGCTTTGTTAGTGCCATTCTTTTTCTGTTAGGTCTGTCTATTAGGTAAGGTGTTCCTACTCTCCTATATTTTTTCTATGATTTTTCCTTTGTTTTCTTTTTTTAAAGATTTGTTTATTTGTTACGTATACAGTATTCTGCTTGCATATATCCCCACATGCTAGAAAAGGGCATCATATCTCATTATAGATGGTTGTAAGCCCCCATATGGCTTCTGGGAATTGAACTCAGGACCTCTGGAAGAACAGCCAGTGCTCTTAACCGCTAAACCTCTCCAGCCCCTCTTTGTTTTGTTTTTTAAGATAGGGTCTCATGTAGCCCAGGCTGGCCTAAGAATTTATTTTGTAGCTCAGGATGACCTTTAACTTCTGATCCTGCTACATCTACCTTCCCACACTGGGGTTACAGGCACACGATACCATGCTTGGTTTTATATGGTGCTGAGGATTGTACCCAGAGCTTAATGAATGCTAGGTAACACTCTACCAACTGAGCCACATCTCCAGCCCTTGATTTGCTTATAGTCTACCTAAGATCTTCCTGTCTGTCTTCTGAGTGCTGGGATTACACTTAGGTACCACCACACTCAGCTGTCTATTTTGTTCTTCCTTCTCTTGGCCCCGTATTCTGCTTAGATCCTTCCTCTTTTCACTTCAGCACTCGTGCACAGAGGGCTTTCTCCATGCTGAGCCCAGTCCCCTTCATTATCTTCTAGGCTGGAAACGGAACGTTTAACAGGGCGAAGCTACTGAACGTTGGGGTGCGGGAAGCCCTGCGCGATGAAGAATGGGACTGCTTGTTCTTACATGACGTGGACCTCCTTCCAGAAAATGATCATAACCTGTATGTGTGCGACCCCCGGGGACCCCGCCATGTTGCTGTTGCCATGAACAAGTTTGGATACAGGTAGAGGGCATGGAAGAGCACTAGAAACCCGGGAAAGCAACCTTGTAGCAGGTGGAGAGCTCAGGGGATTGTAGGTAGGGTTGATGCTCCAAACTTGTGAAATACAAGGATCTTTTTCTCCCTAGCCTCCCGTACCCCCAGTACTTTGGTGGGGTTTCGGCGCTCACTCCTGACCAGTACCTGAAGATGAACGGCTTCCCCAATGAATATTGGGGCTGGGGTGGTGAGGACGATGACATTGCTACCAGGTCAGACTTCTTACAACACCTCTTTCCCAAACCCCGGCCACAGTCTTTCAACACAGATCTTTAGCTTCCTGGTTCTGCACTGAGCCAGTTCTTTCCTTTGACCTTAGTCTACTCAGGCCAGGCTTTGCCCACTGCTGCCCATCCCATCAAATTCCACTTTTCTAGGTAGATCTGGTTGGTTATATTCTTGGGAAGAGGGGTAAGATCAACTGGAAATAGGAATTCTAGCTCTCAAGAAGGGGCCTAAAGACAGGTTAGCTCTTCATTTTGATAGGCTTACGTAGAGACTGCTTCCATGAGAACGGAGGAGGAGAGGGATTCTGCTCCATATAGCCCAGAATCACCTTTTTCTTTTCTTTTCTTGTCTTTTCTTTCTTTCTGTCTTTCTTTCTCTCTCTCTTTTTCTTTCTCTCTCTCTCTTTCTCTCTTTCTCTCTCTCTCTCTCTCTCTCTCTCTCTCTCTCTCTCTCTCTCTCTCTTTCTTTCTTTGGAAAAAAAGGGAGGGGCTCCTAATTGTCATAATGCCCACTCATTTCCTAGCATGTGAAACATTCTTCCTTTTAGCGTCTCTGAACCAGTTTCATGTATGGTGTATTTGAGCTTCCCCTCCCCTTTTGTCCCCTGTAACGACATCTTTATGTGAATTCTCATCTCTCTGTGTGTCAGTCTTACACCCTGAAAATTCTAGATGTATTTTTTTTCAGTTCTTTGTCAAACTACCTCCACCCCTTGCTTTTATGTTCAGAGTTCGGGCTTGTTTAAGGTCCTGAGCATCTGTCTGCTTCTGCTCTTCTCTTTCACATGGGGCAGCAGCTGGAAAGGAGCTGGGTGGTTTAGACACTACTTCTAAATAAGACTTGCTGGGTTGGGGGTGCAGCTCAGTGGTCATGTGTGTTTAGCATACGTGAGCCTCACTGTAAAGCCCAAAGGCAGAGGCGGGTGACTTTAGGTCTGCCGTTTCTGTGCTTCAGACAAAATGGCTCCTTTTCTCTGTCCTCCCAAGACTCCAAGGGCAACTCCTAGGAGCCATTTAGAAAGGAAGTGTAAGAGTTACATATCTATCTCTGCCAGTTCTTTTAAGGCCCCAGGGCATCTGGCATTAGGCCCTGCTGACTTGGGTACAGCCAACTTTACCTTCTTTCCATTTGATTTTCTCCTGCCTTCTTGTACCTGGCAGTTTTTATTTATTTATTTTTCTTGCCAGACAAATGGAAATTATTCTTTGTGTACGGGCATATGTCATCACTTCCTTGATTGTCTTTACTTTCCTCATTCACTTGCCAACAGCTTTTTTCCACTCTGGCTCCTCCAAGACTCCCTCCCTTTTCTCCTAGGGTACGTCTGGCTGGGATGAAGATCTCTCGACCACCCACCTCTGTGGGACACTATAAGATGGTGAAGCACAGAGGGGATAAAGGCAATGAGGAAAATCCCCACAGGTAAGAAGGGGGTTGTTATTGGGGTCCCCAAACTCCAGGCTATTCCTTTTAGATCTTAGTCTTAAACCTTTAACCTTCAGATTTGACCTCCTGGTCCGCACCCAGAATTCTTGGACACAAGATGGAATGAACTCACTGACATACCAGTTGCTGGCTAGAGAGCTGGGTCCTCTCTATACCAACATCACTGCAGACATTGGGACTGACCCTCGGGGTCCTCGGTCCTCTGGTCCCCGATACCCACCAGGCTCCTCCCAGGCCTTCCGACAAGAGATGCTGCAACGCCGGCCCCCAGTTAGGCCTGGCCCTCTGCCTACTGCCAACCACACAGCTCCCCACGGTTCACACTGACTCTTCTTTGCCCACTTTAATCGTGAAACTGAATCAGAGGGATTGTGTTCCCCACATCCTCTGCTCCACACTGCTTTCGGAGGGATGTGAGGGAACTAATCTCTAGTGCTGGGCTGGGGGGCAGGGACCTCTCCTCACTGCTAGACTGGAGCTGGGCTCCTCTAGACCTGGAGGTTCCTCTTTCTAGGGGCCACCTATCAGGGCTTATGACTGTGAATCCTTGTCATTTTATGTGACGAATCCTGGGAGTCCCCTGCCCCCGGGGTAGGAGCAGGGCTGGATCCCAAGCCCCTTCCTCGTCCATGGATGTCACTCTCTTCCAAGAGTGACCTGGCTTCTCCTGGGACCTCTGTGAATATTTATTCTATTTATGGTTCCCATGAAGCTGTCTGGTGGAGGAAGCCCCTTCCAGGGCATTTCCTGCCTGTGCTGGAGTAGCTCCTTTGGTCTTGGCCCAGGGGGCTAGGATTTTGATATCTTTTCTAATAAAGGACTTTGTCTCATCTTTGCTTGTGCCTTTTGCATTCCAGGACATTTTATCCTCTCCCACCACCCCTGGTCCCAACAAGCCTGTAGGTTGACAGAATAGCAAGACCAAACCAAGTTCCAGCAACTTTTATTTTCATGAGTGGGAGAAGGGGAATCAGCTGTTAGATTCTGTGCCCAGGACAGCAACTGCCGCCTGACGTCCACTCTCTATACAGTCATTGACAGCGACCCCCTCATAGGAAGCTCCAGCCAAAGTCAGGGGCAACCTTTGAGCAGTCAGGAAGCGCATAGCCGACTCTGAAAGGGAAGGAAGGATGAGAGGAATGTTATAGCTAGGCTCTGACTTCCTCAGCCCAGCCGATTTCCCAACTTACCTAGTTTTTGCCAGTGTCCTAGTGTATACTGAGGGATACAGTTCTACGGAGAGACAAGATGGAAGGGCAAGTTTATTACCCATTTCCAAGGCCTCACTTGGCTGACGTACTGATAAACTTGTTAGTCCTGATTTCCAATGGGGAATTAATAAGAATCTCAACTCACCTTGTGTAGATGGACCAAGCAGTGACTTGGTCGCTCCTTCAGTCCTAACTGTGTAGCAACTGCTTCCTGTGCTTGTTGTTGGAACAGCTCTGGAGACAATTCATGACTGTTAGCTTCTAGCTTCTGTAACCAGTAGCCTCCTAGCATCACCTGTGAGGAAATACAGCATCGGCCATCCTGCCCTTGCCTCCACTAAGGCCCACAGGAGTCCTTGGAAACCCCACTATAAGCAAAGTTTCCTTCTCTCACAGTTACTCTGAGGCCTGGGGGGTTCCCATCCTGCTCAGGAAAAGCA
This sequence comes from Arvicola amphibius, assembly GCF_903992535.2. Taxonomy (NCBI): domain Eukaryota; kingdom Metazoa; phylum Chordata; class Mammalia; order Rodentia; family Cricetidae; genus Arvicola; species Arvicola amphibius. The sequence continues at coordinate 22,621,795 of NC_052058.2, read as the reverse complement.
ACTGAGTCATACACGACTCCCAGGACAGTTGGGTCTTCTGATGATGGCACCAAATGTCCAAATCCCTGGGAAAAAATGTCTATAGATCAGGAGGGAAGGGCTCTCGCTGAGCCTTTGTCCTCCCTCCTCCCCCCTCCTCCCCCTCCTCTTCCTCATACCTGCACAGGCAGACAAGCTCCTTGGTACTGCAGATTCACCACAGCGACAGATACGGCAGTGATGGTACTCAGGACATGAGCTAGAGGTGCAGCCTCAGCAGGGAGCAGCTTGCTGAGCACTGGGGAATCAGGCAGAGGCATTCATAGAAGGCTAGCTTGGTCTTATAGGAATCCCTCATGGATGACCAGCTCAGGAACCCAGTGTGGCCCTGCTGGCATAGGAAGGCATACTATCGCCTCCTGGTGGTTAGGGAAAAGGAGGGACTGTCCCATTACCTGCAGCTGGAATGGCACTGATAATGTGGTCAGCCTCCAGACTGCTGTCCCCTAGAGACACCTGAGTGATAACATTTGAGAGATAACGGTGTTGTGAGGACTTAGAGGTAAGTGAGATTTGCTGCCTCACTCGTAGCTTCCCAGCTATCCAAGAGACAGGAAAGACTGGGTATTGACCCAGGATGAAGACTGGGAATGACAGTATCATCTGAACAACAAAAATCCTCTGCATAATCTAGAAGGTGGACCAGAAAGAGGTCAGTGTGGCCACTCTGAAATGGCCAATGAAGGTGGGCTGTCCTCTCCCTGTCCCAGACACTCCAAAGAATTACTTCTATTCACATCTGTGAGGGCTGTTTGAGGAAGGTTCACAAAGCTTAGGAACCTGAGGTAGCCAATATCCAAAGAGCTTCTCTAAGGCAAGAAAACAGTAAGTCCAATGCTATCAGACCTGACCTGGTTAAACCACTCAGACAAAGATAGTGACACAGGGTGTGTGTGTGTGTGTGTGTGTGTGTGTGTGCATACAAGTGCAGGAGTCTGTGGAGTCTAGCAGAGGTTGTCTGAGCCCCTGAGTAGGAATTACAGGCAGTGGTGAGCCACCTGACGTGGGTTCTGGGAATGGAGCCCTGGTCTTCTGCAAAGGCAGATGTACTCTTAACTGCTGAGTTATTTCTTCATTCCCCCACCCCCTAGCTCCATAGCAGAAGAAATTTGTGGACAAAAGTTATCACTGACATTAAAAGGTGGCGGGTATGTCCACGGAATACTGCAGGGTTTTGACGCCTTTATGAATCTTGTGACTGGGAGGTGTGTAGAGATGATAACTAGTGGGCCACAGAATATTAGGATGTTAGTAACATAAGCAAACGTGTTTTTAAGTCTTGGACCAAGTTTAAAGAGATGGATATTCAGCAGAGAAGTCCACATCCCTCCCCAGAGGTCCTATTTGACTATGGTATAAAATCAGGTCATGCACATTTTCATATGATACTTTTTGCTAAATGTATTTTTGCAATATTAAATATAACAACAACAGCAACAACAAATCCAATAACACTGATACAGGTTTGCTATACCCCAGAGGGTTCTCCTACCTTCCAGCGCCCTTCTGGCTGGAGGCTGAGCCCACAGACTGGCTGGCCTCTGAAGATGGTTACTCCTTTACTGGTTAGGTGGTCGTGAAGGGCCTGGGGCAACATCTCCAGCCCTCCACGGAGTGACCACTGGCTCCACCGCTCAGCCCGGGCCTGACGAATTAATGAGGAGTCTGGCTGTGGACTCCGTCCTAAAAGGAGACAAATATATATAATCAAAATAGTACCTCTTGTACAAAGTACCTCACTTTGTCAGGCTTTATATTTCACCCCTTGAGCCAATGCCCCTCCCCTCACCTGCCCCCAGCAGCAGCCCCAGTAATATGGACCGATGGGTTTGCTCAGCTTGGAAGAGACTGGGAAAGCAGGACCGGACACTGAGTTCACGGCTGTTGCCTGCAAACACTCCTCGGCAAAGACTGTCGATGGCTAAAGATGCCACCTTAAGGGTAAGACTGGGTCTGAGGGGTCAAGGAATAAGCCACCCTGACTGATTTCCATTGCCCCTGCTTGGGAGGGAATGAGGAAGGGAGAGAGTTTGTGTTGGGGGGGGGTGTTTCCCACTATAATCAAAGGGTGGGAAGGAAAGGAAGGCGTTTATTCCCAACACCGAGTAATGGGAAGAGGACATCCCTAGATACAGCAGCTGGTTTAGGAGGGGAGAGGGTTGAGACCACCTCTGTCTGAGCAGTGTCACCTCAGGTCCAAGGCGGCGCTGGGCAAAACTGTGCACAGTCTCATCAGGCTCTTTGCCCCTGGGCTTCATCAAATCCCTCAGCCCAGCCCAAAACAGAGGTTTGGTGAAGGGGGGTGAAGGGCGGAGTAGCCCCCTGCATGGAGGAAGGCATGGTGAAAAGAAAGCTCCCCGAGTCACCTTCCCAGCTCCTGGGTGTTATTTTCATTCATTTAACCCCTGTGGCTGGAAGGGCTGACAGGGAGTGGATGGAAGAGGTAAGTGTATAGTTAGGAGGTGAGTGAGCCTTACCTGACACCAGAGGGTAGGGGGTGCAGGGCACCCCCTACATACAGGAACCTGTTCTGGGCAGCTGGATGATTCCCCGGGACAGGCAAGACTTCTGACTCCAAGCCAAGCTCAGAAACCTGTTCTCCACAAGCCCTCAAGAAGAGGAGACACTAAGGAAAAACTGACCCAACAAATGTCTTTCCCCTCTGCCACTCTCTCCCTTTGGAAAGCTCCTCCCCTCCCCAACCGCCTGTCTGTCCCACACATTACACAAGACGCTCACCAGGAGCAGGGTCCGGGCTCCCAGCACTCCAGCTGGCCTAATTCCTCGAGGTCCAAGTTCAAAGATAGCACCATCTGATCCTCGGACTGAGCGGATCCAACCTCCCAAACGCTTGCTGCCCTCCACTAAGATCACCTGGTGCCAAAAGTGAGACACTGTGGGTTCAGGAAAGGGACTGGGGATAGGGGGAACTTCACATTCCATAGAACAGAATCTATTCAGTTTTTATGGGAAATGTAAAGAGTTTTAAATTGGTCTTTCTTTGGTTCTAGTGGGAACTCACCTTAGGGGGACAGGGGCCTCGGATCAGATGATAACTTGCGACCAATCCACTGATACCCCCGCCAAGCACGATCACAGTCCGGCCCATTGTAAGGCCTAGGGAAAGGTCAAGATAGCCGGCAGAACCGGAGGCACCCTGTTTTACAACTGCAGAAACCCCCACTGGTCCCATACCCCACTTCTGGGCACTTACTGATTTGTGATCATCTAAGGCAGGGCGCGCGTGTACTTGCTGGTAGAAGAGTGAGGTCTTCGTTCAGAGGCCAGGACTTACCCACAAGATAGGGGGAACCAGGGAAAATGAGTGATATAGAGGCCCTAGGACCAGTGGGTGTGCAGATAAGGCCCACGCCCGCGCTATCTTCCCAGCTCAAACCCTCGGGGGGCCAGAATTCTGCAGCACACGGTTTCCCCAGCCTCAGCCGGTGAGCAGGTTCAAGTCTGGGATCCCCGCCCCTAACTTTTAGGGTCCCTCCGACTCTCCGTCTACTCCATTCAGTCCGCCCGCAGCTGCGCTTCGCTTTACTGCTTCAGGATTGGTGGGTCCTGGAAAGTAGGCTCTGGATTGGTGAGCGCTGGATACATCCACCAATGAAAACAACGGATTGGCAGTGACGTTGCCAGCGGAGCAGCAGCTACGTCCAGAGTCAGCTACAAGGTTAACCGGTTCTTTGCCTAATCGGAGTTAGTTGCAGTAGCCCGCACCGCCTTCCCCAGGGCCAAGGCAGTGAAAAGCTGAATCCGGGAGGTAGCATTCCCGAGCTCAAGCTTCCTAGACCTGTGGTGAGAACCCTGGAGGGAGGGCCCCATGAGCCCTGGTTGGAGAGAGACACTTGGAGGCCAGTCCGTGGGGAGGTGGTTCCATAAACAGCTCTTTGATGTTAGCAACAGTCAGGGCCTACGGGAGCAAAGGCCACCCGGCAACGAAACCAGTGTTTGTCAACAGGCGTTCTTGGGTGCCTTGCTCTCGAGGGGCAGTTCCCCTCGTCGGCAAAACCCGGCGTGTCAATGCCTGCTCTCTAGTTTTAGGCCTCTCCGCCGCTTCAAGTCTCAAGATTTGTTTTCCGAGTAATACTAAAACTCCGTTAGGGCACAAGTGTTGGCCTACTCAATCCCTGTTCTCTTTCCTTCTACTCTGAGAGCGCCCCCGCCTGTTCAGAGACGGAATTGGACCCCAGAAAGGCTCCAATTGAACCAAATGCTGGATATCCATTCCCTCTTATCCGCAAATATAAACGTGAACATCACTTTTTCTTAATAAATTTATTCACAAAAAGTGAGACTGCAGAGGTCTGGGGGCTGTACATGGTCAAGGGCCTGGTGAGCTCTGTACATGGGACAGGAAACAAGGTGAAAGGGTGCTTCTTAATAAAAAAAATAATGGGAGCTACAACCACCCCCCTCCCCGATTAAAAAGACACAAAAATAGACGTCTCTGAGGTAAATGGGGAGCCTGGGGGCTTAAGGGTGTCGAAAAGGTTTTCACAGGTGCCAGGGCTTCAAGATGGTGTCACAGGCACCGCGGTGGCTCCTGCATCAGTTGGTAGAACAGCACGTAGCCCTCACTGGACGCCACCTGATTTTCACTGACAGGGGAGACGCTACGAAAAAGGAAAATAGGGAGTAGCTGTAGTTATTCCTGTGTGTTCCCCCTCCTCCCTACAGGCCTCAACTCAAGAGTACCCAGGTGGAGTTCAGGAGAGACTCCACCTAGCCTTTCTTTGTCAGGAGCTCATCTTTTGGGGTCTCAGAGGAGGGGAGGGTGCCAGGGCTGCAGTGTGATGGGGCAGGAGTTGAATAAGAGGCTGTGCTCACCGGGAGTCATTGTAGACATGCCAACCAGTCTGGCACCGGCACAGGGCTGTGTAGTGTCCATAGTGGACACTACCCGAGTGGTTACAAAGAGCGTACAGCTGGTAGATAGGGCTTCCTGCGGGTTAAACAAGGTCAGTTTCTACAATCAGAGTTGTGCCTCACCCCTGAAGGTGCCGCAGGGCATTCCCCACCAGACTCACCCACTTTGTCACTGGCAAAGTCCCCTAGGCTCAGTCGCTGCAATGGGAAGTCTACACCTACTGAACTTTTCTTGATGGAGCCTCGGGAGGTGGAAAATCGATTCAGATCTAAGCCCTGGTTAAGGAGCATTTGGGAGGCTGAGGATCTCTAAGGGAGCTGCAGTAAGAAATTCAGTACCCTCTATTCCCCTAACACGTCCTGAAAGATGGCAAAGAAAGTTGGGGTGGCAGGTTTTTCTCAAGAAAAACTCAATGAAGGCGAGGAAACAGAATGTATGGGAGATGCCCTAAGAGGAATAAGAACGCGAAGATTAGGATATGGAGCACGAGGATGCGGGGGAATCTTTGTACTGTCAACTTTTTGGTACTTCGTGTTTTCTGCCGGCATCGGTCACACACCTAAGTAAACAGCAAATAGTGTTAGGTCAAGGTGTTCTCACCTCAGCTCGTTTTTGACACCCCACTTCACATATAAATTTAGTGTGTTTCTCATTGCTTTGCCCCTCCCCCCTCTAACTTAGGCATACCACAACATATCTGAGACCCTAACTTGAACACACCCAGACATGGAATTGTTATTCCCAAACTAAGGTAGTATGCATCTCTTTTTATCCAGACAGACCCCCCCCCCAAGTCTCCCACCATTGTAAGCCCCCACATACTGGGGCATTTTCCGACTCTAGCTCTTCTTCCTTGGTGAAAAGGCTGAAACAGTCCCGCAGAGACACTTTGCCCCCAGCAAATCCTTTCTGGGGGGGAAGGAAGGAAGGGTCAGCATGTTCTGAATTTCTTTCTTTCTTTTTTAATCTTTTATCTTTAAAAAAAAAACTTTTATCTTTTCATAATCCAGACTTCAATTCTGCTTTAGAGGCCCACATGGTTCCCACCCACACATAGGGCTGGGTCACAGAACCCATGTTTCATCCACCCCTGGAACCCTCCGGAATCCCACCTTGGGGATGGGCAGCGACAGGTCACAAAAAACCTCGAAGGTGGTGGAGCGATACCCACAGGCCTGGCACTTGAGGCAACTTTTCAGCTGGCCTACAAATAGGTCTGGATAGAAGTAAAAAGCAGGAGAAAGTCACTGTTGGGCGCCGAAGGTGCTCTCTTGGAATCCTGCCCTTGCTGGATCTACCTTTCTGACTTCAACACCGCCACCACCCGGCTCTACAAACCACTTCCCATCATCACCCAGCCTTGCTCTCATTCCTCTCCCAAGCCCAAACCCCCAGTTTTGCCCATTCCATACCCACGATCTTGCTGTCTTCTCGCTCCAGGTAGCGCTTCCACATTAAGTTGGCTCGATCATCATCACTACCACAGATCAAGGGAAGGGACGGAGCACCCATGAGACAGTTATAATACCGGGTACCCCCAACCCATTGAAATTATCCAGAGCCCTGTTCCCTATCCACATTCCAGCTCCTTCCCTAAATTTCTAGTCAAAGGAGTAATTCTTTCAGGAACTTTCTGGGGAAGTCCACCATGAGAGGAAAAGTATATAAGGAAAATGCCTCCTCCACCACCCCCCCTCCCCCCGCCGCAAGCCCACTGGTATATTCTATTGTAAAAGATCCCTCCTTTCCCAATTCAGTGACACCTCCAACTCTGTTTTATGCCTCTATCTGCATCCTTCAGCTTCCCTCCTCCTCCCTTCTGTCCTTTCCTGTTCTTACAAACCATTTATTTTTCTATGCTAAAGGGTCTCCCCAGGGCCCCACATTTCCAGTTTCAGTCAGCTCAGTCTGTGACTGATTGCTACTGGGGAGAGGAGCAAGGGGGAGCAACCTTTACCTTAATTCTGGTTCTTCATGCAGAGCCCCTCCTCGGCGAGGTGGAGAGGGAACTGGACCACTGGCCAGGATTGGTGGTGCCCGGCGGCCTCGTCGGTTGATTTCAAGATGCAACCGCTCCATGAGGAGCTTCAGAAACTCTTGGGCATCCTGCTGGCTACAGCCAGACAGAATATGAGCAACTGATCCCCTCTTAGTCCACAGACAGTATTCCCTGCCCAAATATGGGTCCCTATATCCTCAGTGCAGAAATTCTCAAGGCTCCAGACGATGGAGCTGTAACCCCTGCTTGGCCCCAGCCCCAGTCAGAGGGAACTTCCGTCCTCTTAGTTTCCCCACCTGTATCCGGAGAAGGAGGGAACGTATTTCTGGAAGACAGCCCGGAATCGAGTAGGATTCACAGCTTCAGAGGAGTCGGGGTGCCAGAGGGCACCAATCACATCTGCAAAGGCTGTTGGTGTGACAGTGGGGAAGGGGTACAAAGGTGAGAGTCTCTAGAAGAGCAGGCAAGAGGAAAGTCAGTGGAGAGAAAACCTCTAGAATGGAGGAACCCGGAAAATGGATGTTAAGTGTCAGATTGAAGGGTTGGGCACCATAGGTACTGGGGTATAGAATTGAAAGGATAGGGGGAAGTGAACAGAAGAATCAGAAGGATGTTGCCCACCTTCCGTGAGCTCCTGGGCTCGGCCTCCTCCAGGGACCTCTTGTCGGAAGTCCCTTCGAAGACAAAAGTCTCGAAGAGGCCTTGTGCTGCTCAAACACTGTAGCACGGCATTCAGGAAACACTGGGGAATCAGCGAAGACACTGCCATTACCTTTCCAGTCTGGGGTCCAACCAGCCTTAAGGAGAGGTCAGTGCTCTCCTGTGAGCCTTCCCCAAACTCACAGGCTGGCTCCACCCAACACCATTTCACAGTCCCTTTACAGAGGAAAGAAGAGGAAAATGGCTCTTACTGTATTTCCCAGATTTCGGAGGCCAACATGACCAGAGCCCAGAAGCAGGGTGTGATGAGCCTAGAAGGTCAGAGTACAGTCATTTTCTAGATGGCACTTTCAACAGCATGTTGCTGAATGTCTCCCCCACCCAATTCGTGCCCCAGCTCGACCCTTTTGCCCTCCCTGGTCCTCCTACCTCATAGGTCATGAGTAGTAAACCCATCACAGCTGAGTGTACCACAGTTTCAGCCATGGCTGTCACACCTATTCCCCATTTACTCCGCTGCCCAGCTAGCCGGCGCTGCAGCTCCTGAGGTAATTCCCCAAGCACTGGCATGGTTGCCCAGCTGCTCCCCACCCCCACTTTACTGCCCCCAAATCCTCCTCCTGCCCCCGTGGCCCCTTCTTGCACCCTGTCCTGCTGGCTCCAACTGCAAGCAGCTTAGCTCACTTAGCTCAGCAAATGGGCAACAGTGGCAGTAGATGCTCTAACCCTTCTCAGCCCAGGTGCTCTAACTCCGCCCCTCTTCAACCCAGGGATTAATTAGGTCTAGGCCCAGTCCTAGGAGAGAAATTGCCTTAAAAGGGCAGGCCTAAGGACCTAAAGAAGAATTCTAAATAGTTAATTCCCTAGGGACCAGAATGGCACATCGAGTTGAAGAATCACATACAACCCAAAATAATATCTAGAAGGCCTCAGAAAGGAGAAGAGTCCACTGGTGTAATAAGGGGTTGACAAGGGAACTTGGAGAAGGGAACAAGAAAGCCATATCATGACAAGAGCGTTGAAGGCAAGAGGAACATGGTCATGGGAGACCACGTGTGCTGGCAAGTCCTCACCATCTTGTCATCAGAGTAGAAAGGCTCAGAGGGTCGGGCAGATATCATGTGGAAGGAGCCATGGGAAGTAGGGGGCTCTGTCCGTATGCTGAGCAGAGTAGGGGGGCCAGGGAAGCCCCCAAGACGCCGGAGAGAAGTGCTACGTCTCAAAGTGGGCGGCTCAGGCCGGAGTGCCAAGCGGCTCAGTGCAGCCCCTAGCTCGCTGGTGCCACGGTGCCCTCCCAAGGCAATCCCCATTGGACGCAAGTCCCCACTGCTCACAGACTTGGAACGGGCTAAGTTGGTCCGGGATGGGAGAGGCAGTGCCACAGTTGGGGGCGGTGAGCCAGGCAAGGGAACCCCATGATCTGCTCGAAGGGGGCCTCTAGGACGAGAGCCTGAGGTCCGACCCCGACCCAGTTCCAGTTTCTTGAGCCTTTCATCTGGGGGACATGGTCTGGGTGGCAAAGGTCGTAACATGGAGTTTGGCCCAGGAACTGGGTTTCGGCGCTCCTTGCTGCGGGCCCGGGGAGGAAATGGTATCTTGGCTCCCACTCGGGGCTGTATATTGACAGGTGGCTCTCGAGTCCTGCCCAGGCGGTGCTCAGAAGCCTGGGGCATTGTGGACACCACAGGCTGGACCTGAGAACAGAGGATCAGCATTTGAATTAGTAAGGGAGATAAGATATAGGCTACCATGCACGCTGGCTTCTACATGTACCGAGGGCATGAATCACGTCTATAAAATCAATTCTTGCATCCCCAGAACTTAGCAATGTTTGACATAAAGGAAATCCTTAGTATCCCTTGAATAAACTAATGACTGAATAGTAGCCCATCATTTTGACCTTTCACGCCCCACCCCCTCTATAGACTACAGATTTATTGAAAAGCCAGTGGTAGTCCCAATTTCAGCTGTTTTTATAATCTACAAACTCCCAAAAATTCTCATCTGGTAGTCAAGTGAGATATACCCCAGACCTGGACCCTGAATGCAGGAATCAGTCCAAAAGACAGCATTCCAACCTCAACCCTTGCCCCTCTGCGTTGCAAATGAAGCCGATTAAATGGGTGCTTTGCAACACATTCCCTCTCCAGTTCTGGGCCCCCACTTGATAGCTGAGCTCAGGAGGCAATGGTTTGGGATGGAGGACGAACTACTTGACCCCTAATTTCTGCACCTCTCCCACCACAGCGGGGGGGGGGGGTTGTTACCCGGGTCCGCCCCCCTCGAGGGCAGAAAGGCCAAGGCCGCTGATTGGCTACGGGGTCCGGCGGCATATTCCCCGCGGTCCGAGAATGCTGTTCCTCCAGCTCGGTTCTCCCAGGCCCCACTGGGCACCGCGAGCCTCTCCCTTTGTGATGAACGTCCTCTGGGGTCTGGATCCGTCCTCCCTCAGCTCCCCCACCCCACCCCACCCCACCCCACCCCGCCATAAGGTCCGGCCCATACCTGTCCCCCGGTGAGGCGGCGGGGGAGGCCAGCCGGGGTCCAGCTCCAACTCAGGGCCACCCCCTCCGGACCCCGATCAGCCTCCCCGCGGGCCGGGCTGCAGCTTTAGCTGCAGCTGTTGCCCAGCTTGCTCCCGCCGCAAGGGCCACCGCCATCTTTGTTGGTGCCGCCCGGCCACCGGCTTCACAATCTCTTAAGGCGCCTGCGCGCCCACTCTCGGAATCCTCCCACCCACCTCCTCGGCGCTTGCGTGAGCCCGCCCCCACGGCTCCCCGACCGACACCATGGAAACGCAGCCAACTTTAGAACCACTAGTTCCCGGCCCTGCTGGTTGGTGGTCTTTAAACCATTGCAGCAAGTCCTTGAGGGCAGGGCCATGTGGTCCAAAGGGATGAAGAGCCAAAACATCGAACAACTGAAGGGCTTGCAAGGGCTTCTTTCCAAACAAAAGGGATGCATCATGGAAAGCTGCATTCCAGCTCCAGCTCCAGCCAGAAAACCAACAGTGAAACATTTAGCACTCCACCTAGGCATAGAACGCCAAACCTGTAAAACCCATTATTCAAGCCCCTTTGCAGGCTCAGGCAGTAAGGAAAACATGGCTCATCGCTAAAGGGCAAACACAAATCTCAACGACACTGAAAAGAAACGGATTTTTTTTCTTCCATTTGTTATCCCTTGAAAGGACATTCATTTCCCCCTCCCAACCTAGTGTATAGTTGTTCATGTCCCTCCGTATTTTGCTTGTTCACCTTGTAACAGTCATCAGTGAGAACCACAGGCTACATACATACATGGGAAGCAGCTTTTATTGACAGGTTGTTTCCAGAAACCAAAAAAAGCCATGAGCTGTCAGATAACGCCCTGTGCCTCCAAAATGCCTCCAGGGTTCCACTTGCAGAAGGGTTACAAACTGCCTCTTTCAAAGTTCAAGTCTTTTACCTTCCTGTACAGCTTAACTTAGAAACGTTGTGACCTTACCCTATTGTTGGGTTTTGGTTTTTTTTCCCCCCTCCACCTACAGCTACTTTGTAACAGCCAGAGGTGACCCGTGAAAGAATCATGAGTTAGGAGAAAAATTCACAAGAAAACAGGAATACAGCCTATCAAGTTTCTCTGTCCTGCCTCGGTGGCTTGATCCTTCATTGGTTGCATTTTTCTTTGTGCTGGATTACGCCCTTCTGAATCAGATCAGGGACTTCCACTGCCAGCCAAGGACCCAGCTGCAATACAAGGGAGACCCTGTGAGGTTACTACCATAGTCAATGCCTCTTGTTGCACCTGACCCTCCTTCCCAGAGACTCTAGAACATGCCCAAGTGATAGCACCGTCACTCCCTTAGTCTCAGCTACGTTTCTGGTACTGGTTAGGTCATGAACCCTCCCTCTTCCTCTCATATACCAAGAAAAACAAACTTACCCCTAGGGCCATGAGATGAGCTAGTCCAAACTTGGGCACATTCCTGGCCCACAAAGGTTTGAAATGATCAGTCAGACATATTTTGCCACCCCTAGGAGGAGGACGAGAAGAAGGCATTGACATAAAAAAAAAAAAAAAAAAAAAAAAACAACAACAACAAAAAAAAAAAACAAAAAAAACTAGCCATAATGTATAGCAGCCTCTTGGGAACACAGGAAGATTAGCGCTCAGAACTGAGCACAGGGTCAGCTAAGCACTTTGTATAGGCGTGGCACAGGGAAATCTAGACTACCTGTACATCTTTGCTGTCTTTCCATCCAGCTCAGGGACTGCAATTTCTGGAGCCGTCGTGGGATATGTGATAGGAATCTGGAGAGATTACAAAGCCTTAATAAAACAGAATCAAGGGAGAAAAGAACTGGTCTAATTAAACACACCCATTTCTTGGTTGAATTGCTTATTCAGCAGATCCCCCAAGTGACACGTACAGGCTAGGATTCAAAACATACAGATTAGCAACTATTACATCTCTGCTTCAAACCTCAGCTTTCTTCTCCCATTTTAAAAGTTTTATTTAATCCCTTCAAAAAAGTTTAGCTTGCTAATGATCATCTGATCAATCCCTTTCTACTAACCTTCATACTTCCCATTCTATCACACTCACGTCAAACTCGATGTCAAACTCATATTTGAGGAGGTCATGGATGTACCAGCATTTTCCAAACCACCTGGAACGAAGACCAAACCTCAGTCTAGTCAGCCCATTCCGATCATACTCAAATGACATCTCTGTTTAGGCCACCAAGCAGGAAGACTCATAGGTCAGGAATTAGGGAACTCTAAACTGATGCATGGCATAGTGGCTTTGGGTTGGTTATTGGATAACAAATTGCTTAAGCCAGGTAAGGATCCCACTCATACCTCCCAAGAGGGTCTGCTTACCGGGTCCCTTCCTTGTTGGACTCCAGTCGGAACCAATCATTGTCTGAATTCTTGTTGTTCTCCACATACTGAAAGCAGAAAATGACATCTTAGAAGAAGGAACTGGAGCCAGGCAGTGATAGTGCACACCTTTGATGCCAGCATGGGAGGCAAAAGCAGGAGGATCTCTGTGAGTTTGAGGCCAGCCTGGTCTACAAAATGAGTTCTTGTCCAAAGAATTATACAGAGAAGAGAAACTCTGTTAAAAAAAAAAGGGGTGGGGGGAGTTTGCTGGAGAGATGGCTCAGAGGTTAAGGGAACTGGCTGCTTTTCCTTAGAGAGGTCCTGAGTTCAATTCCCAGTAACATGGTGACTCACAACCATCTAAATTGGGATCTGATGCCCTCTTCTGGCATGCAGGCAGAACACAGCATATATAATACAATAAATAAATCTTTTTTTGAAAGGGAGCTAGAGTCAAAGGTTGCCCCCTTCAAAAGTATGACTATTTTCTGTTTTAGTACATTTTTCACAACTTTTCAGACATGAGCAAAATGAAAGAAAAGGATACACATGTAAGCTGGGTGCTTTCCCAGAATAGAGAACAGGTTTCCCACAGTACAGCAAGCACAAAATGTTTGGACACTCATAGGGTTATTTTCTCACTTCTGATAGTACCTGTCCTTAGCCCCAAACTCACTTTACCATATCCATTATTCCTGGAGGACCCTGTGCTAGCTTTCATTAGCAGCTACAAGTTAGTGACTCAAACCAGAATTTCAGGTTCTAGTCTTCAACTGCATGTTTCAGTTTATTCCTTTTTTTCTATTTTACTTTTTTTTTCTTTTTTAAGTCAGGGTTTCTCCGTGTTACCCTGGCTGTCCTGGAACTGTTTTGTAGACCAGGCTGGCCTTGAACTCACAGAGATCCACCCACCTACCCACCTCTACCTCCCCAGGGCTGGTTTTAAAGGTATTTACAACCACCGACTGGCTTCAATTTATACCTTTATCTAACAGAAAACAGAAACTTAGCACTCCCACCTGGATTTTATAATGTATCCCTTGCTTCTTCCACTTCAGGGACTCCTGTCCAACCTACATTTTATAATTAAGAATGACTTTGACATTTTGATCCTCCTGCCCCTCCTGAGTGCTGGGATAACAGGTGTGAACACCACGCACATTCTCAATTTCAGGAGGCAGTCTCATTCAGTCACTAAACCAAAAGACCAGCTTTCATCCTTGGCCTTCCGTTTCCTTCCCCCACTAATATTTCATGATGTCCTGATGACTTTAGTTTCTGCTCTTTGCCTGTTACAAGGTCTCTCTGTAGCCAGGGCTGGCAATAAAGTTAATGAAATCCTCCTGCCTCTGCTTCCCCCATACTAGGTTTATAGGTATGTACCCTGACAGCCAGCCTTAGCCCAATTTTTACTTTTCCTTTTCTTGATAGGGTCTCACTAAATTGCTCAGGCTGGCCTTGAACTCATTCTGTAACCCAGGAAGGCTTTGAAACTGTCCAGGCTAGCCTCAGACCTGAAATTTTTCTGACTCAGCATCACGACTGATGCAATTACAGGCTCCCATGTTGTTGCTAGCTTGCATTCCTTTGCCCATGTTGTCCTTATATTGTTCTTTTTTTCTTTGGAAAAAAAAAAAAAACTCTTAAAACTATCTATGTGTGTGAGTGATTTTTTTTTCTGCCTGTATATACCACATGTGCACATGGTACCTGAGGAGACTCGAAGAGGGCATCAGAACCCCTGAAACTGGATAACTGTGAGCCACCATTTAAGTGCTGGGAACCAAACCAGGTCCTCTGCAAGGGCAGTAAGTGAGCTGCTTCTCCAGCCTCTGTTCTTATATCTTGAGTATCTTTGTCCTATCCTTAGGTTTTAGATGCACGCGTGTGTGTACCCATGTCAAGACTGTGCATGTGGTAGTCAGAGGACACTCAAAGGATCCTGTTCTCTCCTACTACTATGTGGGTTCCAGGGGCCAAACTCAGGTTGTCAGGTTGAGTAGCCCATCTCTACAAACTGCGCCATCTCTCTCTCCCCTGTGTTTATAGCTTAAGTTTCAATTCAAGTTTTACCACTTAAAAAAAGAGATTTATTTATTGTGTACACAGTGTTCTATCTGCATGCATGCCTGCACACCAGAAGAAGGCATCAGATCTGATTATAGATGGCTGTGAGTCACCATGTGGTTACTGGGAATTGAACTCAGGATCTCTGGAAGAGGAGCCAGTGCTCTGAACCTCTGAGCCGTCTCTCCAACCCCCAAGTTTCATCACTTCTGAGTATCCTTACCTTAGCAAACTAAAGTTGAATTACACATTCCTCCCCATACTCTCAAAATAGTTATGTCTGTCTTTCCACTTAAATACTGTGCCTGTCAACCTCAGTAGGACCCTTCTTAGTGGTTTTGTATACCTTCCAGGGTACTAGGAACACAATAATGTTTTATTGTTGTTGTGTTTAAGGCAGGGTCTCATGCAGTCCAGAATGACCCGGACTTCCAATCCTTCTGCCTCCACATCCTGAGTGCTGAGAACACCAGTTTATGAGGTGCTGGGGGTAGTAGGACCCTGCTAGGCAAGCACTCAGCCAGTTTCTCAGTGAAGCAATATATGCAAAAGAAGAGCTGATAGAAACCACCATAGGGGTGTAATCTTTCTCTTGACACAAAAGATTAGCTGAAAAGATGGCTATTTTATAACTAGCGGCACCAATCCCTAGCTCTCTACATCTAACACCTTACGTTTTCAGTTCTGACATTCATTTCTTTCATTCATTCCATTAATTTCATCACGAAGAATGAAAGAGGAGCAGTGATGGGCTGAGACCTCGGGCTCTACGAAGCGCTTCTGACCCCCATTCCTACATTCAGTAGAGCAAACACCTGGAGCGGGAGCGACACGTCACCTTCCAGGAACACTGCTGTTTTTTCCTTCAAGGTCTAGTCCTACTGTACACCTAACCAGAATCTCTTCTGCATCCTCCCTCCGTCCACCCGTAACCTCCCCCCCCAGACTCCCAAATAGTCGCATTTCTATGAATTTATAAACTTAAAAACCGGAAGTGGCTTCCACACGGAGCCAATTTCTGAGGACACCTGATCCCCGCCACCCCTTTGCTACGCGGTCAACCGCAGCCGTAAACTGACCCGGATAAGGGACTGGTATTCCTCCTTTAGTCGCTGCACCCACAATTCCCGATCTCGGGGTCCGGCGTTAGTCTTCAGCACCGGGATCTCGGACACGACCCGCCGGGTAGCCTCATCCGCCATCTTGGACCAGGGCACAAGAAAAATGCGGAAGTGGAGTTGCTTGTTACTTACTCAGGGCTTCGCCATCTTTACTATGGGAAGATGAGGCGTTGTGTTGCCTTAAAGCCGTCTCTGAATGCACTCTTATTTTCTTGTAAGAAAATAAAATAGACCCGCTGGTGTGAGCCTCCGGAAGAACAGAATGAAGACGGTTACTCCATCCAGAATATGGCACCTATCATTAAACCACACCGGAGACTGCTCAAAGAGTGACTTCCGCTCATGCTCAGAAGCAATCTTGGAAAAGCCCACGACCTTCCCAAACCAGGAAAGTTGTTAGAATTTCAGGTTTTTCGAGACACTCTTCAAAGTACTGTCTCCTAGAATGTACAGTTTACGTGTCTGTGCTTCAGAGTTACTCCCTTAGTTTATACAATGCCTGCCCTGAAAAATGAACACCACCTAATTAGGAAGTACACGTGGTTGTTTGTTTTTTTTTTTGTTTGTATTTTTTTAAAAATTGATTTTTATTGAGCTCTTCATTTTTCTCTGCTCCCCTCCCTGCTTCTCCCCTCCCCTCTTCAACCCTCCCCCAGGGTCCCCATGCTCCTAATTTACTCAGGAGATCGTGTCTTTTCCTACTTTCTACTTCCCATGTAGATTAGATCTATGTAAGTCCTCATTGTCTAAATTCTCTGGGATTGTGGTTAGTAGGCTGGCTTTCTTTGCTTTGTGTTTAAAACCACCTGTGAGTGAGTACATATGATAATTGTCTTTCTGTCTCTGTGTTACCTCACTCAAAATAATGTTTTTTAGCTCCATCCATTTGCCTGCAAAATTCAAGCTGTCAATTTCTTTCCTGTGTAGTACTCCATTGTGTAAAAGTACGACATTTTCTTTATCCATTCTTCAGTCGAGGGGCATTTAGGTTGTTTCCAGGTTCTGGCTATGACAAATAATGCTGCAGTGAACATAGTTGAGCACATGTCCTTGTGGCAAGATGCTTGTTTGTTTTTAAAGAGGACAGAGTCTCACACAGGATGGCCTGGAACTCTTCTTGCTTATGTAAAAAAATGAATGTGTCTATGTTTTAAAACCAACTGAAAGATAAAACATTTTGAAAAGAGTTACTGAATATCTTTTGTGTGCTATGCACTAAGTATATAGACATAATTTGGTCCAGGAAGAATTCTCCCAAATGGCTAGAGGACAGTCACTGAATGCCCATTCTTAGCTTAAGACAAGTCTTCTGGTAACGTTTTGTTGATTTTGAGACAGGTCCTCACTGTGTAGTCCAGGCCGGCCTCTCATAGATCAGACTGCCTGTCTCCCAAGTGCCATCGGGTAATGTCTAAATTCATTTGATGCTAAGAAATCTCACCAGGACACAGTGGCCCACACTTGTTATCCCAGCACAGGCTGTGGTGGGGTGGGGACAAGACAGGAAGATTGCTGCAACTCAATCTAAAACAAACAAACACCCCTATGTGGCAGCTGTGGTGGTGCACACTTCTGAGTTTGAGTCTACACAGGCAGTCAGATCCCGTCTCAAAGAAAACAAGAACAACAAATGTGGAAATGGCTCAAGTGGGTATAGATGCTTGTAGCCCAAGCTTGGCACCTGAGCCATCCCTGGAGCCCACATACAGAAGGAAGGAGAAAACCAACTCCACAAGTTGTCCTCTGATCTATGTACATGTGCTGTGGCGTGTGTGCCCCTTCAACTAAAATTTAAATTTTTGTTTGTGTTTTTTTTTTTTTTCTCAAGACAGTTTTTCTGTGTAACAGACCCAGTCACCCTGGAGTTCATTCTTTATACCAGGCTGGCCTTGAACTCACAGAGATCCTTAGTGGTAGGATTAAAGGTGTGCACCACTACACCTGGCCTATTTGTTTGTATTTTATGTGAGTGTTTTGCTTACATGCAAGTAAGATACCATGTACATGCAATGCCCCTGGAAATGACATTACAGTAACAGACATTACTTCCATGTGGGTGTTAAGAAGTAAACCTGTCTTCTGTGAGAGCAGCAAGTATTCTTAACTGCTGAGCCATTTCTTCAGTCCTTGAAACAAAACAAAACAAAAAGACAAGAAATAAAAACCACACAGGTGCATTTTTAATTAATTATTTGTTTAGGTTTTTTTTGTTTTTTGTTTTTTGATTGTTTGTTTGTTTATTTATTTATTTATTTATTTATTTATTGGTTTTTCGAGACAGGGTTTCCCTGTAGTTTCTAGAGCCTGTCCTGGAACTAGCTCTTGTAGACCAGGCTGGCCTCAAACTCACAGAGATCCACCTGCCTCTGCCTCCCGAGTGCTGGGATTAAAGGTTTGTGCTATTACCACCCACCCAGCTGAGGTTTTTTTTTTTATCTTACTAGCACACTATAAATTTCTTTTATATGAGGGTTTTTATCGTATTAGCGCACTATAAATTTCTTTGTAAAGATATTAGATACAGCTAAGACACAACTTTATATTGACTTACTAGAGATCTAAGGTAAATAAAGGTTTATTTCATTTTTGGAACCAAACTCCCATCCTCTACAAGAGCAGCAACTACTGAGCCACTGCTGTGGAATATTTTTTTTTTCCAAGACAGGGTTTCTTAATAGCTATGGAGGCAGTCCTGGAACTCGCTCTGTACCCAGGCTGGCCTCAAATTCTGAACTCTGAGATCTGCCTGCCTCTGCCTTCCAAGTGCTGGGATTAAAGGCGTGCACCACTACCATCTGGCTTTGTTTTTTGTTTTTGTTTTTAATGAATCTTACTTTATTTGCATTGGTGTTTTGCCTGCATGTATCCCTGTGTGAAGGTGTCATATCTTGGGAATTACAGACAGTTGTTAGCTGCCATGTGGGTGCTAGGAATTGAACCTAAGTCCTCAGGAAGAACAGTCAGTGCTCTTAACTGGTGAGCCTTCTCTTCAGCCCCTGGAATAATCAATCTTTTTTTGTATACTGTCGAGATGTGTCTTTGCCAAGGCACCTTCTGATTGGTTTAATACAGAGCTGAATGGCCAATTGCTAGGCAGGAAGAGGTTAGGCAGTGTTTCTGGGAAAGACACCAGAGGACATGGAGAGAAAACAGGAAGTGCAAGATGGAAGAGAGGTAAAAAGCCACAAGACAAAATGTAGATTAATATAAATGGTTCATTTAAGTTATAAGAGCTAGTGGGACAATCTTAAACTATATGCTGAGCTTTCATAATTAATAAGTCTTCGTATCATTATTTGGGAGTTGGCAATACAGAGAACGACTTGCTACAAGCCATCTCTTCAGAACTTCTACCTGTTTTTGATTCTGAGAAAGAATCTAAACTTTTTGAACATAATATATTCCCAGCACCACAGTGGCTCACCATCTTCCACCTTCCATAATTTCAATTCCAGAGGATTCGACACCCTTTTCTGGGCTTCATGAACACTGTTGAGGACCAGCCCAGACATAAACCATTTCTTGTACCAGCGTGGAGGTGCAGGAATAATTGAGGCACAGTTCACACAATATCGGGAAGGAGTCTCAGTGTTCATTCAAATCCTGAAGATCACCCACATTTATTATCCAAACAGCTTTTATATCAAAACGTAAACTGAAGGGGAAGTTCATTAGCATTCTGTTTCCTAGGTAGTAGGGAGAATGACTGCGGTCATGTCCACACCTATGCCTATTCTGTCATGTAGACTGATAAACACCTCTTCCCCAGGCGACCTCCAAAATTACAATAGAAGGAGCAGAACGACATTAGCATATCTTGACCACTTGCTTAAGATGCTGTCAGGCTGTCTCAATATCAAAAGGATAGGCGACCACCTTCTTTGTGGTAGGTTCAAATTGTGCCTTGCCAGGTTGCTCAGAAATCTGACTGCCATACAATGTAGGAATATGGACCTGTATAATCCGGCCCCTACAGAACATGAGGCATGCATGTGGGTGCACATATATACCATGTAGTCAAAACACTCACACAGAAAAAAAATAACTTAAAAACTTAATACTTTCTTTGAACATACTAAGATATTGGGACATACCCACTGATACTTAAAAACCACTGGTTCAGGGCTGCTGAGATGGTTCAGAGGGCAAGAGCACTTGCCACACAAGCCTGAGTTTGACCCTAAGAACCCACATCAAAGTGAGGGACTGTGCAGGCAGACTTTTCTTTCCAACCTACTAGCTCCCAAATAACCAACATGGAGTCTTACGCTAATTATAAATGCTTAGCCAAGAGCTCAGGCCTATTACTAGCTAACTCTTAAAATTTTAAATTAACCAGTATTTCTTATTTACCCTCTGCCAATGTTAGCACCTCCTTTCAACACAGCACGTTCATCTCTCTTGCTTCTCTCTGCATCTCTCCTGATTCCTCCAACTTCTTCCCAGTATCCTCTCTGCCCCAAAAACCCTGCCTAGCAATCGTTCAATCAGCTTTTTATTAACAATCACAGCAACACATTTTCACAGTGTACAGAAGGGTTCTTCCACAGCAGGACTGACTCCAGTTTCACATATAATGCTGAGTTATGCACATGCATCACACAAAAATAATAATAAAAAAACCACTGATCCATGTGAGATTAAACTTTCAATGTGCATACCCAGGTTTGAAGAAATATTTCCTAAAGCCACATTCAGAGAATTCAGGCAGCATTCTGTTCATAGCAAAAGCCTGTCCCTGAATACAACCAATAAACCTGGGGTAGTGGCTCATCCACATAAGATGTTCTGACCTGGAGCCAGAATTCAGATCACTTTGTAGACAAATAATCAAGACCATTAATCAGTACACAAGGTACAAAGAGCCCTCTTAGCAGGACAAAGATCTTCATTGCTTCAGAGTGCAAACCAGGGTAAAACAGGAGGGGGGACTATCTTATTTAAATTTATTCTTTTCAGGTAGTCTCTCTCTCTCTCTCTCTCTCTCTCTCTCTCTCTCTCTCTCTCTCTCTCTCTCTCTCTCTCTCCCCCAACCCCCTCTCTCTGGTTTTTCCGAGACAGGGTTTCTCTGTGTAACAGTCCTAGCTGTCCTTGAATGAGTTCTTGTAGACCAGGCTGGTCTCGAACTCACAAAGATCCACCTACCTCTCCTCTCAAGTGCTGGAATTAAATGTGTGCACCACCATTGCTCGGCTTCAAATGGTCTCTTATGAATTTATTCTTTTGGGTTTTTGTTTATTTGAGACAGAGTTTCGCTGTTAAACTCTGACTGCCCTGAAACTCACTCTATAGATCACAAACTCACAGAGATCTATAGCTGCCTCTGCCTCCCAAGTGATGGTATTAAAGGCATGAACTACCACCACCCAGCTAGCTTATACTTGTTTTAAGTAATTCTTATAGAATATTTATTAGAAACTAAATTCTAAAAGATTAAAGGAGGGCCTCAAGTTCACCTATTTTTGAGGAAGAACTCATTTATAAACTATGTTTAAAGAATTCCTTCTTAGCTGGGAGGTGGTGGCGCACACCTTTAAACCCAACACTTGGGAGGCATAGATAGGTGGATCTCTGTGAGCTTGAGGCCAATTTCTTCTACAGAGCGAGTTCCAGGAAAGGTACCTTAAAACAAACAAACAAACAAACCCCTACTCTACTATAGGTGTTGGAGACAAGGTAGTGCACAAGGGACTCAGAGTCCCTGTCCCTGTTTCATGGAAATGATTCTAACACAGCTAAGCAAAGTGGCAGAGCAGGTCTGGTTGAATAACTCAGTCTAAAAACCGCACTGATGGAAGACTACTGTTTGGCTGAAGAGTGCATCTGGTGCGTGGGGAAGCTCCGGAGAGTTTCTGGCAGGGCCATTATCAGTAATCACAGGGCAAGCAAGTTTGTGGGACAGGAGGAGAGATGACTGTTCTATCAGGGAAATAAATATTGGATTGGGGAAAACAAAAATAAAACAAAGACAAAGAGTTCTTTGTGAACTTTAAGGCATTGGTCTGGACCCTTTTAGAGTTACAGACAGTTGTGAGCTGCCACGTGGGTGCTGTTGAGCCATCTTTCCAGCCTCTGCTCTGGAAGATTCTTTTTAAAAAAATATTTATTTATTATGTTTACAATATTCTTTCTGCATGTATGCCTGAAGGCCAGAAGAGGGCACCAGATCTCATTACAGATGGTTGTGAGCCACCATGTGGTTGCTGGGAATTGAACTCAGGACCTTTGGAAGAGCAGGCAATGCTCTTAACCACTGAGCCATCTCTCCAGCCCTCTGGAAGATTCTTTAAGATGGTTAGAGAAATGCTCCTTATATTGTAGGGATGTAGAATATCAGTATACACAAGTAGCCAGTTTGTAATTTCTTTTTTTTAAATTTTATTGATTTTTTTTATTGAGCTCTACATTGTAGAAGGAGCGGCGGGGCTGCGTCCTGCCACCCGGCTAGCTTTACACCCGAAATAATTACATGGAAACTGTATTCTTTTAAACACTGCCTGGCCCATTTGTTTCAGCCTCTTATTATCTAATTCTCACATCTTGCTTTAACCCATATTTAGTAATCTGTGTAGCACCACGAGGTGGTCGCTTAGCAGGAGAGATCTTAACCTGCGTCTGTCTGGGAGAGGAGAGGCATGGCGACTGCCTTTGGCGACTGCCTGAAGCATCTGCCTCACTGTGTTCTACCCAGCATTCTGTTCTGTTTACTCCGCCTACCTAATTTTCTGTCCTATTAAAGGGCCGAGGCAGTTTCTTTATTAACCAATGAAATTAACACATAGACACTCCTCTATCACTACATTTTTCTCTGTTCCCCTCCCCTCCCCTTCAACCCTCTCCCAAGGTCCCCATGCTCCCAATTTACTCAGTAGATCTTGTCTTTTTCTACTTCCCATGTAGATTAGGTCTATATATGTCTCTTAGGATCTTCATTGTTGTCTAGGTTCTCCGGGATTGTGATTTGTAGGCTGGTTTCTTTAATTATCCTGGGGACATCAATAAGAATTATTGTAAATTATAGTTTGATCTTTATTATTGCTATAAACCTATTAGATTGATGCATATAATCACTTGATAAGAAAACAGTAAAATTCACAGGATGTTTATTGTTTGCTAGGTATGGTCCTAAATATTTTATGTATGTTAACTCCTTGAATACTAACAACAGCTCTTCTTAGGTAATTTTATAATTTTCAATTACATATAAAGAAATAGGCTGGGCATCTCATTACTCAAGAGGCAGAGGCAGGAGGATCTCTGTGAGTTTGAGTTCAGCCTGGTCTACAGAGCTAGTTCCAGAGAAAGCCAAGGTTACACAAGAAACCTGTCTGGAAAAAACAAAAACTAACCAACCAACAACAAAACAAACAAAAACAGAAGCACAGTAGATTCGATGAACCTCACATATTGAAACATCAACTGAATGACAGATCTGCTATTCAGTCCCAAGCACAGCCTGGTGTACCAGGCTTTTTCTTTGGTGCTACCAACCAGTTCCCAAATCATGACACAGACACTTATTACTAGTTTTCAATGCTAGGTCTTACTTAGCTCTTATTTTAATCTGTTTCTCTTCATCTATGTTTTGCCTCGGTCTTTTTACCGTTCTTTCCGTATGCCCCACTCTGTATCTGCTGGCTGGCAGCTGATGCTTGGCCCGGGCATCTCCCTCTTTTTGGCCCTCATTTTCTCCTCCTCCTCTCCAGTCTAGATTCCCCCTCCTATTTATTCTTTCTGTTGGGCAATCCCACCTATCCTCCTGCCTAGCTATTGGCCATTAAGGTTTTTATAAGGCCAATCAGGTGCTTTAGGCAGGCAAAATGAAACAAATGCAACATATCTTTACATAAAACAAGTGTAGCATAAACAAACATAACAGCTTTACACAGTTAAAAGTAATATTCCACAGCATAAACAAATATGACATCTCTTCTAAGCTAAAATAATATTCCACAACAGACTGCCTCCAGAATTCACATCCTTAATCAATTCATGAGCTTTTTCTACCACCTCCAGACCTAATTAGCAGCAAGGGCCAAAAGGGTTGGGAATGGTGGCAGTCTAGGTAGCTCAGCCAAAAAATGAATAATCCATTCATTAACATGCTACAAACCTGGAAGAATTTAACCTTCACCGTGACTTCACCTTTACCCAGCAGCTAGTGACATCTGGTGTTGTACTATATTGCTTTAACTATGAAAAGATGTGTCACATTTGTTATATTACAGAATATTGCTTTAACTATGTAAAGATGTGTTACATTAGTTTATGCTTGATAGGCAGGGTTGGTGGGTAGACAGAATAAACAGGAGGATGACTCTAAGCTCGAGAGAAGAAACACAACAAGGGAGAAAGAGTGGGAGATGCCCAGGGCAAGCCAGCCAGATGTGGAGGAAGTAGGAAAAGTAGGACATACAGAATGAAAGGCAAAAAGCCCTGAACAAAACATAGATAAAGAGAAACAGATTAAATTAAGTTGTAAGAGCTAGTAGGACATGCACAAAATATAGCCAAGCATTCATAATTGATAGTAAGTTTACATGTCTTATTTGGGAGCTAGTGGTAGCCCAAAAGAAAGCCTACTACAATCTGTTTAGGGTGTCAGAGCATTTGGTTTACAAAGACGTAGACACTCTTTGGGGAGGAAAGAGCTGATATGAAAGTATCATAAAAAAAGAAATTCAGCTGGTCAGTGGTGATGCATACCTTTGATTCCAGCACTCAGGAGGCTGTGGAAGGTGGATATCTGTGAGTTCGAAGCCAGCCTAGTCTACAGACTAAGTTCCAGGCCAGCCAGGACTATACAGAGAAATCCTTTCTTGAGTAACAAAAAAAAAAAAAAAAACAAAAAACAAAAAACAAAAAAAAAAACACAAAAATAAAAAAAAAGAAAAGAAATTCAAGAGCTCTGTGCATGGTGGTACACATGTATAAACCCAGAACTCACAGGCGGAAGTAGGAACATCATGAGTTTGAGGCCACTCTGGGTTATACAGTGAGTACCAGACCAGCCTACATTATGTAACAATATTCTGTATCAAAAAAAAATGACCAAGGCTAGGGACATGGATCAGAAGATAAAGAGGTTACTGGAAAAGTACAAAGCCCTGGATCTGAATCTTCAGAACCTACCAAAGCCAGATGTGGAAGTCTGAATCCTAATCTCAGTGTTGCTAAGGGGAGATGGGAGGCACAGACAGGAGAATCCTTGGACGCTCACAGGTCAGCTATCCTGTCTGCAGTGGTGAATGATAAAAAGAAATCTTGTCTCAAATGAGGTAGAAGGCAAGGACTGCAGACCTCCGTACATTCGTCATGGTATCTGCATGGCTGCATTCACATCACACACAACACACATCATGTACAGAGCTATACATATCACATATATATCTATCACATATATATCACACAAATACACATATTACATAGTCACACATCACACACATACATACATACATATTACAGGCATATATACATATAGACCATGCATACAGATATAAATATCACACACACATATGTAGCTGAATTTTTCTTTGGGCCACCAGCTTACAAATAATGACATGGAGACATTATGAAAGCTTGGCCTTAGCTTAGGCTTGTCCCACTAGCTCTTATAAATTAACCCATTTATTTTAACCTACATTCTGTTGCATAAATCCTTACTTCATCTCTCCATACCACCCATCACCTACATTGCTCCCGCCACGTCTGGTATTAACATAGGTAAGACAATAGAATATTCTCTGAAATTCCCAAATACAAATGAATTGGATATTGTAAACGTAATTCTTACCTGGTGATTATTCTTATTATATACAGTTTTACTGTGTTAGAGTGTAAATGGAATTTCCTTTGAGACACCAGCTCACAAAAAAAATGACATGGAGACTTATTATAGCTTAGGTTTGTCCCACTAGCGCTTTTTTGTGTGTTTTGTTTTTAAAGACAGGGTTTCTCTGTGTAACAGACCTAGCTGTCCTGAAACTAGCTCCTGTAGACCAGGCTGGCCTTGAACTCTTGGAGATCCACCTGCCTCTGCCTCCCAAGGGCTGGGATTAAAGGCATGCGTCACCACCGCCTGGCTCCACTAGCTCTTATAACCAAAATTAACCCACTTCTAATCGTCTACATGTTGCCACGTGACTCATGACTTTTATCTCCTCTATGCTGCCCATCCTGCTTACTCCTAGCATCTCTGCCTTTTCCTTCCCAGCATTCTCTCTGCCCAAAAAGTCCTGCCTAGATGTTGGCCATTCCTTTTTATTAAACCAGTAAGAGTGACACATATTCACAGTGTACAAAAAGATCATTCCTGTAGGGCCCGGGTCTACCCTTGTTCCTGGGGTTCATCTTGAGGACAGTTTCTGGTCAGACAGCTAAAATATTGTGTTTGTTTCTGTGCTCCCTCTGCCCCACCTGGTGATTAGCGGTAGGGCACTGTTGACTCCATCTTTGGTGTGGTAATTTCCCACCTACCTGGGCAGAAATCCTTGAACAGCAGCAAGGTTTATAAGGATTTCCCCAAAGTTAAATAAACGGCATTCAGCTGATCTCCTTTCGAATGACCCAGTTCTCTTTTTGTGTTCTTTCAACCTCCAGGCCCTTGCCCGGCTCGCGTACAGTACAGTGGCAACTGTACCTGTACTGAGGGGGTAACACAGAATCGGGTGTTACACATTTCAAAACATTACTTTCCTTTATATTTAGACAAAAAATGGGAAAGTGTTGAATTATTTGTAAAGATGTGTCATTGTCAAAGCACCTTCTGATTGATTTAATAAAGAGCTGAATGGCCAATAGCTAGACAGGAAGAGGTTAGGCAGACCCTTGGGAGATAGAGAGGACTCTGAGAAGAAGAAAGGCAGTGTCACCAGGAGATGCAGAGCAAACAAGATGTGCAGAAAGTGAGCTAACAGCTACAAGACCTGTTGCGGAATGTAAATTAATATACATGGGTTAATTTAGGTTATAAGAGTGAGCAAGTAACAAGTCTAAGATCTAAGCTGAGCTTCCCATGTCATTATCTGGATGCTGGAGGAACAGAGAAAGACTTGTTACAAATAAATCTTCATTGTAAGAACACAAAAAATTTTCCTTGCATCCTCTGAAGGGTTGAAGGAATGATCTAATAATAAACAGACTAGGCAGGAAAAAAAACATGTATTTTTATTAATGTTCCAAAGAAGAAAAAGTCACAACTTGTGAGTGGGGGTGTGTGACCACAGTAGTGATGGTCCAACATTACTTACGTATGTTTTTGTCTTTTTTTTTAATAGGGAAGAGAGCTAATAAGGAATGTAAGATAGTGAAATATTATTGGGGAAACTTAGCCTCCTTAAACATATACTACCCTACGACAAAATGTGTCCAAGGCACAACAGAAAATGGGTTTGTAAGTGATTCTCCATGGGGCCAAAGCAAAGGACAATGATGAGTGTCAGAAGCTGTGTGTGCAGACAGATGTCAATATTCCTTCCACATAGTTCACGGGGGAAGTCTCAGTAAGATGGAAGGCACTTGTCTTCCACCTCCCTGGATTGTTAGGTAGATAAGGAATCTTATAGAAAGCCTCTTTGTATTCAAAACAGAACAAGAGGTCAAAGGGACTTTAACTCTGTGGAAGATCATAAAACCTCTCAGAATGACAAAGAATCACCCACCACTGAGGACTATTTTGAGATTCCCCAGCAGCATATTATGTTTGTTTGTTTCAGACAGGGTCTCTCCATTATGTAGTCCTGGCTATCCTTGATGCCACAATTTGGACCAGGTTGGCTGACTTCAATGCCTGCCTCTGCCTCTCAAGGGCTGGGAATAAAGGTGTTTGCCACCACATCCAGCTAATTTTATGGAATATGACTTATATAAGAAAGAGAAATATTTCTAAGATAAATGTGATAAAGCTAGAATACAAATTTTAACATATATCCTGTTTAAAAACAAATACGGTTATAGCACTTGTGTTTTTGTTCCACTGGTGGACAAAGGCAGGGAAGACAGATGCAAAAATAACACCTCTTTTGCAACTCAATACTCATTGTTTGGTATAAATTTTGATACATACGAAAAGGAAAATGATACAAGATAGCCTAAAGGGTTGACTGTGCTGATGAAGCTTGTATTGAACATGAGGTCTCAGCTGAAGATGTCTATAAATGGAATTCTGTTTCAGTGTAGGACTGGCATTTCCTACCTACAGATTGGTATTCTGAGTAAATTAGGAAAGAATACGAACTGAACTTTTCTTTGGGGGGCGGGGGACTGAGACAGGGTTTCTCTGTAGCTTGGGAGCCTGTCCTGGAACTCTGTAAACCAGGCTGGCCTTAAACTCACAGAGATCCATCCTCCTGCCTCTGCCTCCCAAGTGCTGGGATTAAAGATGTAGGCCACCACTACCTGTCATGAACTGAACTCTTTAAAGGTGTGTATCACCACCGCCCAGCTAGGAACTAACTCGTAAGAAGTGTGGGTTGTCAGCAACTGAGAGGCAGACAGACCTACCTTAAAATGCTTTCTAAAGTAAATTAAAATGCTAGAGATTCTCCAGTGCAGAACTTTGAAACTGTCGTGAGTATATGTCTTTAATTTGAGGAGTGATAAAATGATAGGACAGGACAACTGGATTAAGCATATTTCTTTGAGAAAGGGCTATTTTCAGATTCCAACACTCATGCCCCCGCAGTATTTCTCTGTGTAACAACTCTGGCTCACTATGCAGACCAGTATGGTTGGATTCACAGAGATCCGCCTGCCTGTGCCTCCTGAGTGCTGAGATTAAAGGTGTGTGCCACCACCACCTTGTTTATTTCTAGGAATCCTAAACTTGAGTGATCCTGATAGAAAGCAAAGGAATCACATGTAAAATTCCTTAAATAAAAAATTATGCCGGGCGGTGGTGGCGCATGCCTTTAATCCCAGTACTCGGGAGGCAGAGGCAGGCAGATCTCTGTGAGTTCGAGACCAGCCTGGTCTACAAGAGCTAGTTCCAGGACAGGCTCCAAAGCCACAGAGAAACCCTGTCTCGAAAAACAAAAAAAAAAAAAAAAAATTATTAACTGGGGGTTGGAGAGATGGCTCAGTGGTTAAGAGCATTGCCTGCTCTTCCAAAGGTCCTGAGTTCAATTCCCGGCAACCACATGGTGGCTCACAACCATCTGTAAAGAGGTCTGGTGCCCTCTTCTGGCCTGCAGACATACACACAGAACAGAATACTGTATACATAATAAATAAATATTTTTTAAAAAATTATTAACTTAAAAAATTACTTTTAAGTTGGGCATGGCTATCATAGACCTTCATTTCTAGAACTCAGCTAAAGGCAGGCAATGAGCCAGTGATGGAGGAGTGTCTATGTGTTAATTTCATTGGTTAATAAAGAAACTGCCTCGGCCCTTTAATAGGACAGAAAATTAGGTAGGCTGAGTAAACAGAACAGAATGCTGGGTAGAAGGCAGTGAGGGAGACGCTTCAGGCAGTTGCTATAGGCAGTCGCCATGCCTCTCCTCTCTGAGCAGGACGCAGGTTAAGATCTCTCCTGGTAAGCCACCCCTCATGGTGCTACACAGATTACTAAATATGGGTTAAAGCAAGATGAGAGAATTAAATAAGAGGCTGAAACTAATGGGCCAGGCAGTGTTTAAAAGAATACAATTTCTGTGTAATTATTTTGGGTAAAGCTAGCTGGGTGGCGGGAAGCGGCCCGCTGTCCTTCTACAAGCCAGCCTGGACTAAACAGTGAATTCAAGGTCAGCCAGGGCTATATATTGTTGTGGGATATTTGATCATAACATGAACCCTAGACTGCATTATTTACTAGAAAAACCTGTTTCTAGTTGTGGTGTGGCTCAGCCCTAGCACACATATTTAATTCAAGAACTTTCTGCTTGCATTTTGTAAACAGGACTAAAAAAAAGTCAACCAAAAGGGGTAGCAAACAACTAGGTGGCAGGAAGAGAACATAAGATTATTAAGAAAAACCATAGGGAGCAAGAAGGAATCAGAAGGATGGGTAGAGAGATGCACAGGAAGTAGAAGGGAGGGACAATGAGTTGGGGGACTCCTGTTTGAGACGGACAAGGTGAGGCTTCTGGGACATCGGCTGTGGAAGAAGGTCAGCTGGTGCTTTCTCTGCTTCTCCTGAGATAGTAGGCTTTCACCCCAGCATCTGGCACCTGAGTCTTTATTGGTAAAAATCAAACAATTGAGATTTTGTTAAAAGCAACATTGGCTCTCTAACACGTGGCTTGACTACATGGCACACTGACACATCCCAGGCTTCTGAAATATACAGAAGATGTGGCAAAAGCCAGCATTGGACTAATGAATGCAGATCAATGAGGGACAAGCAAAGTATCCCTATGTCTTCAGCAAATGCCTCAGGGGACCGACTGCAGGCTTCAAAACCAAATTTGGTTCAATTATTCCCTGTCAGCACTGGAGAAACTCATCCACAGAACAATTAAAAGACTTATTACCTGTTATTAAAAACAACACAGCTCTGGATGTGATGAAGGATAGAACAGTATCAGTACATAAAACAAAAAGGTCAGAAGAGATCAAACAAGTATTTTGGCAAACTGGTACAAATGGTACAGATAAATGGCATTGAAATTGAAAGTTTAATAGATACAGGAGCAGAAATAACAGTAATATCATTGCAGTACCTGGAGACTTATTAATTATGAAATCTTGGTTTTTAGGTTAGGTTTGTCTCAACTAGCTCTTTTAAGAAAATTAACCATATATCGCATGCCATTACCTCTCTTCTATCTTGCACTGTTTCCTCTCTGTGTCTCCTGGCATCTCCTTAGCATAATTCCTGCACCTACAGTCTTTCTCTTCCTCCCTCCACAACCATGCCTAACTCTCCTGCCTAGCTATTGGACATTCAGCTCTTTATTAAACCAATCACAGTGACACATCCTCACATACTGTAAAGAAATATTCCACAACATTTCACCTAAATCTTGGCACCCAGATTGGCCTCTTTAGGAGGTAAATATTCAGCTCTAGGGAATGAAACTTTTTCTCAGATAAAACAAAGTACAAGGTGGACTGAATGTACAGGGCCAAAAGGACAGGTAGGGAAATTAAAACTATATGTGGCTAACTGCTGTGGAACAATCTTTGTACATTGTAAATATGTATTACTCTTATTGGCTAATAAAGAGCTCACTGGCCTATAGCTGGGCAGGAAGAGACTGGGTGGGAAAGCCAGACTAGAAGGAAGTAGGGAAGAATGGTGGAGTTTTGAGTAACCAACCAGACATAGAGGAAGCAAGACATGTACAAAATGAGATAACAGGCCATGAGTCAAGTAGTAGAACTAAGATTTAAAAAAAAAACTGGACTAAGTTGTAAGAGCTAGTTAATAATAAGCCTGAGCTATCAGTCAAGCATTTATAAATATTTATTGAGTCCCTGAATTGGTTAGTTGGGAACTGGCAGGCAGGAAAGAAAAGTCTACTGACAGCTAGCATAGCAATGAATTTGTTGTGATGGAATTTGTTACATCACTAGAACAGGTGGTAGAGCAGCAGTTAAATGCTCAACATATTGAAGAATTGATCAGTCCTTGGAATTCTCCTATATTTGTTATTAAAAAGAAACCTGGAAAATGGAGAATGGTAACAGAGCTGAGAGCTATAAGTAAGGCAATTCAGCCAATGAGGTCTCTGCGGCCTGGAATTTCCTTGCCTTCTTTATTACCTAAGGGATGGTCTATTATAGTGTGCTGCAGTGTATTGTGTCTCTGCCTAAGGCACTTTCTGATTGGTTTAAGAAAGAGCTAAATGGCCAATAGCTAGGCAGGAGAGAATAGGTATAACTTCCAGGTAGAGAGAGAGAAACTGGGAGGAGGAATCTAGGTGAGCAATTTCACCACCAGACTCAGAGCAAGTTGGATGTGCCATATCAAAAAGAGGTAACTGAGCCATGTGGTAGAAGGCAGATTAAAAATTATGGGCTAAGTTATAAGAGTTAGTTGGATAAAAACCTAAGCTAAGGCTAAGAATTAGTAATAAGTCTCCGGGTCATTATTTGCAGGCTGGAGGACTAAAGATAGTTTGCCAAGAAAGCTTGCTACTTTTTAACTATACCTTTACAAGAACTGGACAGAGAAAAACTTCTCTTCACAATGCCTACTTTTAATAATTCCCAGCCTGTTAAAAGGTTCCACTAGAAAATTTTTCCAAAAGGAATGTTAAACAGCTCCATCTTGTGTAAATATTTTGAACAATAGCTATTAGAAATAATTCATAGGTGCTGGAGCAATGTCTCAGAGGTTAAGAGCACTTGCTGCTCTTCCAGGTCTTGAGTTCAATTCCTAGCAAGCACATGGTGGCTCACAACCACCTAGAATGAGATCTGGTGACCTCTTCGGGTGAGTATACATTCCAACAGAACACTGTATAAAACAAATAAATCTTGAAAAGAAAGAAGGCAGGCAGGCAGTCAGGAAGGAAGGATTCGTAAATAGTTTCCTCAATCTAAAATCTATGGATATCTTACTGACTGATTCAGATGTAGATACCTTTGAAAAATTGTTTGATGAAGTAAGGAGAAAAACAACATAATGCAATATTGGAAATATAATATAATGTGATATGGAAAAGCAACATAATTCTATCTTGGGTTTCACAGTGTGATCCAATATCCTGTAACATATGTCTGGTCTGTTACATAGGTCCAGCTTTCGCTCAAATCATATCCTTCAGCTTTTTGAGTGCTGGGATCATAAGTCTGAGTTGCCATCCCTGGCCACAAAAATGTTTTGTACATAATATCTTTCCATTTCAATCCGGTTCTTACAACAGCTTTCTTCAAATGTACCTAGTGTCCTTTCTTCTTCCATAATCCAAAGGACACATTTTAATCCATATCTTACCTGACCTGTTACATGTAACACTTTAAACAAATTTCCTTGATGACTTTCTCCTTTCTTTCTTCCTGTTTGCTCCTTCTTACTGTCCTCTTCTCAGCTTCCTCCCCTCGTCTAATCCCTCAAATACATATTTCTTCCTCTCTAGGCCATTATCCTCTTTTACGGCGCCAAGAACTATCCATATGCACAGAAGCGCACTTCATAAAGTTTCTTGGTTTCCAACTCACACGATCTCCCTTAGAGTTAAAATAATATAACCCAGTTCTTCAAGTCAGAACATTCATACCACCTTATCCAACGCATGCCTTCCTACCTACACACCACCACCATCTCTTCCTTATCTTCCTAATTGTTCTCTCTTCTACTTTCCAAACATTCTTTACAAGGCAACCAGTAATCTCTCTCTACCCAGCCCCGCTCCCTGAGGACTGAATACCAGGCTTAACTGTGCTAAGAACACATTCTATCACTGAACTAACGTTATAGTGGTCTTCCTCGCTTAGATGAAGCCCAAACTGGTCTCCACCTTCAGAGTTCAAACAATCCTCCTGCCTCGGGCTCCAGACGGGCACTAACATGCCCAGGTTGGCAGGCAGTGATCTTTCTACAATACAAACATAATTGCTCACACCTCTGCTTAGACCCTTCAAAGCCTTTTCATTGCCCTTAGGATAAAGTAAATCTACAAGGCCGCGACACCAGATCCCTCCCTATCTCATAGACCTTACGCATTACCTTTTCCTTTAGCCACGTTAGGCTGTTGGCAGCTCCAGAACAAACGTGAGCCCCACCCCACCGCACCCCCCTATTCAATTCCCGACAGTCCTTCTCGAGTCAGCTCAGGAGAGACGTTCGACAGGAAGTGAGAGAGCAAAAAGAAAACACTGAAGGGATGAATTCCGAGAGCGACTCTGAGAAGCGCTGCAAGGTCCGGGTTTCAGAACGTCCGGGTGACAGGAAGTTCAAAGCAAAGGTTAAAGCCAGATCTTGAACTTTCACCCAAGTTCACCAGGCAGTACAGCTCCCGTGCTATTCCGCCCTTACGTGTCATGGCTGCCAGCCCAACTCTCCCAATGGGCCTCGGAGTACGATACCAGCCAGCTCTGGCGCCACCAAGTCTTCCACAGCCAAGCGCGTTACTGTCTCCGCTTCTTAGAACCGCCCCGAAACTGCCGCTAAGAAAACCCTGCGTTGCCAGCTTGCCCCAAAGCAAGATGGCTGCCCGTCTCCATTCTCTCTTCCCAACGTGAAGCTAGCCATTCCCCGCTTAATGCCGCTGCCAGGCTGCCCTCACCTAGTATGGCTCCTCCGCTCATGCCTCGTTATGGTCTCGAAGCCGACACTAACCGGCCAGGTTCCGGGAGGCGCTGTGCAGGATGCAGCCACCCCCGCCCGTCCCTCCCCTTCCCCACGCCCGCGGCGGCGGCGGCGGCGGAGGCGGAGGCGGAGGCCGCGGCGGCTGGAGCCCGGATGCGGCGCCGGGAGACAGGCCCGGGAGAGCCGCGCGGATGGATCCAACATGGCGGCGCCGAACCTGAGCCGAGAGTGAGGCGGCGGGGCGGCCGGAGTGGGGAGGGGGAGTCGAGTGGGACGGGGCGGGGCCGGGCGGGGCCGCCGAGGGCTTGGGGGAAGGAAAGTGAAGGGGGAGGCGGTGGCGACGTCCAGCCGGAGAACCTCCGGGGAGGGAGGTGACGGGACGCTGCCAGGTGGGGGAGGGGAGCGGCCGAGGGGGGCGTGCAGGGGAGGTGGCAACTGTGGGAGAGGGCAGGGGTCGGGGCGCACGAGTGCGAGCATGGGGAGGGGCGTAAACAAGGGCCCAGGCCGGGCCAGGCCAGGGGTATTAAAGAGGCCGAGGTGGGGAGCGGGGCTGGGATCCAGCGCCTCGAGAAGGGTAGGAGCAGGAGGGAGAGGCTGAGGGTGCGAAGGGGCAGGGGCTTGTGGCATGCGGTGGCAGGAGGGACCGGACTCCTGGGAGCGCTGTTGTGAGGACGTGGGAGAAGGGGGGAAGAATTGGACTTGAGACGTTTCGTGAAGGGAGGCTTTCAAAGTGTTAAAATTGGAAGTGGAAGCGGAAGGGCCTTGGGGAGAATTCGGGTGGAAAAGGAGAGAAGGAGGGTTTGGGGAATGGGGAGAGTGGAGATGTGCCGAGGCGGTGTAGAAAGTGAGACACCCGGAGGAAAGTTTGGAAGGAAGGGGAAGATAGGGCAGTGGAGCTGCACGGATAAGAGAGGTTTGGGGGTTTCCCTCTCCCCTGTGGAAAGACAGCAGAGTTAAGCAGTATCAGTTGCAGCCAATTTTAATTGCCAGGCGCTTAGCTTTTAATAGGGTGGGAAGGGCAGAAAGGAATGGTCATGTGGGTTTGGAGAATTGGGGTTGAATGAGGGTTCAACCGGATTTGCTTTCCAAAACAGACTCTTGCTTACTGCTTCCTTGTTTTTCCTGGTTACAAATAGGGAGATGAGTAAAGCGCTCGTCTAGTTTTTTTGCAATTAGCTGTACAAGAATGGGGAGGGGATCGTGATTGGAACCTTATATACCAAGTTGGAGGCGCTGGGAGCCTGAGGAGGCTATGGAAGAGGCAGGCTGGCATTTAGGTAATCAGGCTAATTAAATATGCCTTCCTTTGCGACCCTCCTTTGGCTCTTGGAGGGAAGGGGGGTCCATATGCATATTTCGAGGCCTGGTTCTTACTGAAGCGTAGGCGTGACTGGATGCTGCTTTAGTGGCTATTTTGTTCTCATTGTGTGCTAAAGGAAAAGGTGAAGTTCGAAATTGATTCTGGCCTGCTGAGTGAAGTCCAGCGAAGGAAGTGCTTTCTTGGGCTGCAACTTTTCCCCTTCCAGTTCCCCCTGAGCGCCCACGTTGTAAGAAAATAGATGGACTAAGGATCTGAGGAGAAAAGGGAGATGGTGTCAGCCGAATGTTTTTTTTTACCAGAGGTGGTTGAGTTGGGGCTCATCTTGCTATGAGCCATTGAGCCTGGAAATTCTTGGGGTTGATACTACATTGTGAATTGACAATCAGAGAGGGGACTTTGGGTTCTCTTCTTTAGCTTGGAGTAGTTTGTTCAGTGAGGTGACTTTAGGCTCCAATGACTTTTTGACTAACTGTGGACCTTTGAAGTTTCAAAATAAAGCTTGAAATTTTGCTCTTTCCCTCCTTACTTGTTTTTGTTTTTGTTTTTCTGCTGGCTTTGAAACTTGTGCTAGGAAGAGACCTGGGAAATTAAATTTCTTGCAAAGGTAAGTCTGGAACTTTTTGTTGTTTTCCAACAGTTGAAGGGACTGGGAAGGGTATGGCAAGCGTTGGGGTGAGGTAGATAGATGCTAGGGAATCTGAGGTTCACTCACTCTTCTGAGGTCGTTAAGGTTTGTCACAGTCACTCCTCAGGGAACTGGAGTTAGGCAGGAGGAGAGAAAAATGGATCTTGGGTGTCTTGGGACAAGGTCCTAGCTTTGGTTTGCTATTGTCTAACCTTTTGGTCAGCTCTGAGTGAAGCGTGTTTAGCATATGGAAAGCTGTGCTCTTGTACACTAGCTGCGAAATATTTCTCTTGGAGGGTGGCTGAGACACATCAGCAGGAAGGCTTTTCTTCTAGTTTGCTGTCTCTCCCAGCTGTTAGAGTTCTTGGGATTTTTTTTTTAAACATACTGTGTAATTCTGCCTTCCAGATATAATTGGTTATGTTTTCCTAGTCCCACCAGCAGGAAAGCGCTTCATGTACTCTTAACTGCCTCGAAGAGTTTTCATGTAGTAGTTGCTTCAAGGTTCAAGCCACTGTCCTCACCCCACCCCCTCCAAGACAGAGTTTCTTTGTGTAACAACTCATTGTAGAACAGGCTGGCCTCGAACTCACAGAGATCCGCCTGCCTTTGCCTCCGCCTCCCAAGTGCTGGGATTAAAGGCATGCGCTACCACCGCCTGGCAAGTCATTCTTTTTTTTTTTAGACAGGTTCTCACTATGTAGTTCTGGCTGGCCCATAATTTGCTATGTAGACTAGGCTGGCCTCAATCTCACAGAGATCCATCTGCCTCTGCCTCCCAAGTGTGGGGATCAAAGGGTGTGCCACAACACCTGGCTATTGTCACTTTTTTAAAAAGTTCTTCCACATGACTTAGTCTTGTAAAGGCTTCCAAAAGAGTCAAATATTTTTCTTTTGTGAAAATATAGCTGTTATTCCTGTTAGAAATAAGCTACATTTTCATCCCAAGATATTCTTCACATATTGTTTCTGATAATCAAAGCACTTTAAAAAGTTAGAGTTATCATTTCTGGATGGGAGAGTCTAGACTGCTTGGGCATGGAAACCCAATAGAGAATAATCTGTCAGGAAGAAACTGTCTAGGCACATACAGCCTCTTAGAGGTTCTTGGTTATTTCAGTCCTCCCTAAAGGAAAACAAACCAGGACTCCAGGAAATTCGGCAGTTCATCAGAATCTAGGATTATTCTGTGCTAGGATGTATGTAGCTCAGTGGGAGAGCGCTTACCTACTCATGCCCAAGGCCCCTAGGTTTTATCTCTAGTCCAAAAAAATTTGCATGTTAATATCCGAAATATAGCAAGATCATTCAGTGGATCAGTATACTTGTTTATGGTTGTGTATCTGTTTGTTTTTTTATAGAGTCTCACTATTGTAGATCAGGCAGCTTTGAACTCAGAGATCCACCTGCCTCTGCCTCCCAGGTGCTGTGATTAAAGGTGTGCCACTGTGCTTGGCTGCCTGCTGCTTTCTGTTTCTCAGTAGTTACTGTATCTTAGATACCAACACAAACGTTCTTTCTAAGAAATCTGTTTGGAGGAGTGTGTTCTGGCCACGGTGCTATCTTCCATCTAGGGGCTCTGTGTCTAGGCTGAGTTCTCTTGCCACTGAAAGCTGAATATAATTTGGATTAAGAGGAAGTTGGTAACATTCTTTTCATCCTGAAGTTAGATTCTTAGACACCTTGGCTGGGTTGCTGAGTTAACTCACAATCCTAGATGATAATTAAGTGGGGAGAGCTGCCTGCATGCCAGCGTCTTGATATTATGCTGGAAGACATGCCTTGGGAAATGCTTGTTTCTGTGTTTTGCTTCATTGAATAGTGTTAGTCTGATCAGTGGCCCAACAAGGAAGAGTCTGGATCATTTGTGTTGGTCTTGAAGAAGATGGCATTTTCTTAGTCCCACACAATTTCAGATATAACTAGGTCAAAGTAGACCTCCTGGGATGGACCAGAAGGGAGTATGTCTCTACCACCTGCTGTTCACCTGAATGGCAACAGCAGGCGACAGAGGAGGCATTGCTGGGGTGAAATGAAACTCCTTTGTGATAGATGGATTTATGAGTTAAATGAGCTGTGTCTGACTGGCCTTACTTTTCTTGTAGAATATGATAGAATTGTTTTGGGTTGAAGAGACCTAATAGCTTCTTCTCCGGATCTAATAAGGAAAGTGACATGCATCCTTTTAAAACCATCTTTCATGTAAAATAGAATTTCTCAAACTTAGTACTATAGACATTTTTATCCAGATTATTATTATTTTGGTTTTTCAAGACAAGGTTTCTCTGTATAGTTTTGGAGCCTGTCCTGGAACTCACTCTGTAGACCAGGCTGGCCTCGAACTCACAGATCCACCTGCCTCTGCCTCCTGAGTGCTGGGATTAAAGGTGTGCACCACCACTGCCTGATGTCGTGCAGATAAACTTTTGTTAATAGTGCTTGTCTCCTGCGCTATAGGATGTAGCAGTGCCCTAGCATTACTGGATGCTGGTAGTAGGCTCTTCACAAAGCTTGACAATCAAAACTGTCTCCAGTTTTGTCTCATTGCCAAATGTCCCCTGGTTGGACAAATTGCCCTGATGAATCCTAGTACCATAGATGATCTAGAACTTAAAGGTGATCCTTTCCCCCTCCCTCCCAAGTGAAGGGTGTTGATCCCAGAGGATCGAGACCTATTGTAGAATTACATTGATTGTGGAATTAGGACTATAGTGTTTTCCTTTATTTTGCCTCATTTTCCAGGGACAGAGTGTTGTGGGGGTGGTTTTTCTTAATTGCTTAGGGTTTCAGGACACTTTGAATTAGAGAACCAAAGAACAACCTGCTCTTCTGATTGGTTGGACGTGAAACCTGCCCATCTGTTTTCTTTGGGATGCTT
Organism: Arvicola amphibius; assembly: GCF_903992535.2. NCBI lineage: Eukaryota > Metazoa > Chordata > Mammalia > Rodentia > Cricetidae > Arvicola > Arvicola amphibius. Next base: position 22,583,141 of record NC_052058.2, on the reverse strand, counting down.
ATTATAATCAGCAGCTGGCCAAGAGAACAGGTGGGATAGGGACCATGGAAAAGTTGCAGGGACTCCAAGGAAGCTCAGTTTTCTCCTGCTGCCTACTTGAGTAAGAAGCTATTTTTCCTCAGCAGCCCCATTTGTACTTGGTGACAACAGGTGAAACGGGAGAGATGGGGAAAGCCAGTGTGTAGTTGAATGATGGTTTCCTCAGCTGTTTCCCATACTATGGGTGGGATACCTGGGCTATCAAAACTATATGTGGCTTATATTTCCTTTTTTTTTCTTGGATTTCTCCTTTTTCTTTTTAAAATTTGTTTGTTTGTTTGTTTTGTTTTGTTTTTTTGAGACAGGGTTTCTGTTTGTAGCCTGACTGTCCTGGAACTTGCCTTGTAGACCAGGCTGGCCTGCCTGCCTCTGGAGTGCTGGGATTAAAGGCGTGCATCAACTGGCTTATTTTTTTTTCTTTTAAAGGGAAGGAGTCTCTCTGCTCTTTCCTTGTTGGGTCACTGAGGGAGAAAGGTTCTATCAGCTCTTATGATGTTCCTTCTGAAGTAGCTTAGCACTCTGTTCTTCTTTTCTTTTTGGTGCTAGAAATGGACTCCAAGGCCTCATGAGGGCTGAGCATCACTCTACCACTGAGTGATAGCCAAAGCTTCTCAGTTTCTGTCTTGTAGCATAGCCAGTATCCTTGTGTGTGAAATGGTCAGAACATCATCTTGTTGAATAGGGTGGTTTGGTGTGGGTGGTTTTTTATGGTATGGAGACAACTAGCTAGATTTATGTACTTGGTTACTGAAATACGGAATGTACTCATGTGCACACTCCCACCCTCCCCATTCCAAGTCAGGTCCCACTGTATAACTCAACCTGGCCTTGAATTTGTTATCCACCTCAGCCCCCCTAATTCTGGGATTATAGGCGTGCATACGTACTGCCATGCCTGGTTTGCATGTCTTTTTGGTGGGGTCCTCTCTCAGTCTTGGACTTTGATAGGGTTGAGTTTGGTTGTTCAGTTGGTATTGCTCGTGTTGTTGACCTCTTAGAAATTCATTTCAAGTCCCAGGAACAGGCTGCTCTGACAGATGTCTGCTATTAGGGTTAGGACTATAGAGATGAGCTGGGTGGTGGTGGCGCTCGCCTTTAACCTCAGCACTCAGGAGGCAGAGGCTGGAGGATCTCTGTGAGTTTGAGGACAACCTGGTTTACAAATCAAGTTCCAGAACAGCTAGGGCTGTTACACAGAGAAACCCTGTCTTGAACCCCCTCCCCGCCCCCACCAAAAAAAATTAATGGTGGCAGGTTAGATGTGCTGGCACATACCTTTCTTTAATCCTAGTACTCAGAAGGTAGAGGCAGATAAATCTTCAAGTTGAAGGTCAGTCTGGTCTACATAGAGTTCCAGGATCGCCAGGGATACATAGAGAGACTTTGTCTCAAAAAACCAGCACTTCCTCCGCAAATATTGATGGTGTTAGAATCTGCCTGTAATCCAGCATTCAGAAGGCTCAGGAAGGATGATTGAAAGTCCATTGCCAGCCGGGTGATGGTGGCACACATCTATAATTCCAGCACTTGTGAGGCAGAGGCTGGTGGATCTCTGTGAGTTCGAGGACAGCTTGGTCTACAAGAGCTAGTTCCAGGACAGGCTTCAAAGCTACAGAGAAACCCTGTCTTGAAAAACAAACAAAAAAGAAAGTCCATTGCTTACCTAGGTTACTTAGCAAGTTCAAGGCTAGTCTGGGCTACATGTTGAGACTTTGATTTAGAGAACAGAGACTCCTTGAAAGAGTCAGTTGTAGAAGCTGGTGAGATGGCTCGGCAGGTTAAGGCATGCGCTACCAAGCCTGACAATCTGTCTTCCATCTCTGGGACCCACTTGGTGGAAAGAGAGAACTAACTGGCCCCTGAATGTTGTCCTCTCCTCCACATGTGCACTGTGGCCGTATGCCCACATACACATACACATGCTCACAAAAATTAATAAATGGAATACAAATTAAAATAGAGCCAGCTGCAGTAGTATAGTTCACACGATGATCGGAATCTGAACCATGGCAATGGCAGTAGCAGTGAAAGGGAGAGCACACTTAAGAAATATTTTGCAGCCGGTTGGTGGTAGCATACGCCTTTAATCCCAGCACTGGGGAGGCAGAGACCAAAAAAGAAATATTTTGCATTGTACTGGCTGTGGTTGGTGGTCTTGATCAGGATAGAACAATACTCAGTAGAACTATCTCAAGACAGTAAGTATGAATAACTATAAAGTGGAGGTAAAAACTGTTAAGACTAGATGATTGGTTGATGATATTACCTAGGGTAAGTTTGTGAATGAAATACAGGACTGTGATTGCTCCTTTGCAAGGGTTTGTTACATGCCATCTGTGAGGAAGGGTTAGTTTTTGTTTGTTTTTGTATTCTGTTTTTGAAACCAGTGGCCCAGAGTGGATTCATACTCCCAATCCTGTTGTGTGAGGCTCTCAGTGTGCTGGGATTATGGAGTGTGCCACTATATTCACGTTGGCCACTGAGACTTTGAAGTTAAGGGACATGCTCAAAGTCACACAACTAGAGTTTGTAACGACACTGTCAGAATTTAAACTAGCTCTAGCTAGTGTCTGATTCAGTGTCTATATCAAAGATTGTATTCTCTACTTTTCGGTTTTGCCTATATTTAAGAAATGGGGCAGATGGTGGTGGTGCACACAGGTGGATCTCTGTGAGTTCGAGGCTGGCCTAGTCTACAGAGTGAGTTTCAGAACAGCCAGGGCTACACAGAGAAACCCAGTCTTGAAAGAGAGAAAAATAGATTAAATGAGTGAATGGATGAGGCCAGGCATAGTATTGCCTGCCTTATCCCAGCACTCAGGAGACAGAAGCAGACAGATCTCTGAGTTTGAGGCCAGCCTAGTGTACATGGTTTTAGGACAGCCAGGTTTACATAGTGGCCTGGGGCTCTCTCTGTAGACCATTAGATTGGTCTCAAACTCACAGAGATCCTTCTGAGTTCTAGGGTCAAAGGGGTACACGCCCAGATGTTATTCTTACTGTATTTTTTTGTTTGTTTGTATAAGATGGGGTTTCAATAAATAGACCAGGTCGGTCTGGAATCAGAGCCTAGTGTCTCTCCCTCATCACTGCTGGTTATAGGCATGTGGCTCCATGACCATTGTTTTCAAGGGACCAAAAGCAGTGTTCTGAAGGCAAGAGGTGTTGTGGTGTTGAACAATCTGGATAGCATGAAATAAACAAACAAAATTTGAGATAGTTTCTTGTGGTCCATACTGGCCTAGATCTTGCTCTGTGGTTGAGGATGGCTTTGAACTTCCGGTTTGAGTGCTAGGATTACAGGCATGCTTTATCACACTGGCTTGTTTTGTCTGAGAAGTGGTCTACCTATGTACCCCTGACTGGACTGCAACTTGCTGTGCAGACCAGAATGGCTTCAAACTTAGGACAGTCCTCCTGCCTTTCTTTGGCTCTTGAGTATTTTGTAAGTACAGGTGTGTACACTCATGCTTAGCTACAATAGAAACTTCTGAACTATACCATACTAAAATCGCACAAAAATTCTCACTCAAGGAAGTGACTGTATCCCTCCGTAGGATCTGGACTTAGGGTGTCATCTGTTCAGTATGAAGAGCCTTAGGATGGCTTTTATTTGTTTGTTTTTTGAGTCTGGGTCTCTATGTAGCCTTGACTGTCCAAGAACTCTGTGATCTACTTGTGTTTGCCTCCTGGATGCTGAGATGAAAGGCATGAACCACCACACCCAGAATGGGTCTATTTGTTTACTTATTTTTAGTAAATACTTTGTGATATTTAATAAATGTACTAAGCAGTATACTGTTAGTAGCATGTTGAGACAATATAGATAAATAAAATTAGTTGCTACCATTGTGTGGCTCATGGGTTCTTGGCCTGTCTTACAGGACACTGGAGATTGCAGCTACTGAGCAGGGGTTCTGGAAGGCACTCTGTCCCTGAGCCTCTACCATGGCGGGCCTGAAGCGGCGGGCAAGCCAGGTGTGGCCTGAAGAGCATGGTGAGCAGGAACATGGGCTCTACAGCCTCCACCGTATGTTTGACATCGTGGGCACCCACCTGACGCACAGGGATGTTCGTGTGCTTTCTTTTCTCTTTGTTGATGTTATTGACGACCATGAGCGTGGACTCATTCGAAATGGCCGTGACTTCTTACTGGCACTGGAGCGCCAGGGCCGCTGTGATGAGAGTAACTTTCGCCAGGTGCTGCAGCTGCTGCGCATCATCACTCGCCATGACTTGCTGCCCTACGTTACTCTCAAGAAGAGACGGGCTGGTGAGGCTTATGGGGCCTGGGAGCACTTGAGTGCGGGAAGGCTCGTGGGAGTTCGGAGCATAGGAGTCTAAAAGGGAGGTGGTCTTGACCTAGGAAGTACCCAGAAAATAAACTGAGACCCTTGGGAGGAGGCAGATGTGTATTTTTTTCTCAGTGCCTTGTTCTCCTCCTACAGTGTGCCCTGACCTTGTAGACAAGTATCTGGAGGAAACATCAGTTCGCTATGTGACCCCCAGAGCCCTCAGTGATCCAGAACCGAGGCCTCCCCAGCCCTCTAAAACAGGTGAGATTTTACTTGTATTTTTCATAAGCAAGAATATTGACTCCATCACATGCCTGGCTGGGCCAACATAATGAAAGGATGTTGTCCTCTTCATCTACCCCATTAAAAAAGTCAGAGACTGGGGAGATGCTCAGTCTGTAACGTGCTTGTTGCCTAAGCATGAAGATTCAAGTTCAGCATCCCAGCACCTGCATATAAAAGCTGGGCAATCAAAAGAGTGGCTGTAACCTCAGTTGTTGTAGAGGCAGAGAGAGGCAAATCTCTGGAGCTCCCCGTCAACCAGCACATTCGTGGACTCGAGGTGCAGTGAAAGGCCCTGTCTAGAAAGTAGTAGGCAGAGAACTGAGGAAGATGCCCACTGTGGACCTTTGGCCTTCGAATCAGGCATGCCCGTGTGACTGCATCCTATGAACATGTGCACACAAATCAGATGAGATGCGCTTTGTCTAGTCCAGTGTTTGCTCTCACTCAGATCTTTCTTTAAGTCATTTTTTGGAAAAAAAAATCAATTTTATGCAAATGACTACTTTGTCTGCATGCCTGTTAGCCTTCTCTCCAGCCTCTAGGGCAGTTTTGTGTTTTTTAAATTTATTTTTATGTATATGAGCATCTGCCTGGATCCTGTGGAGGTGAAGAAGGGTGTCAGATCCCCTCAAACTGGAGTTACAGATAATTATAAGCCACTATAGGTGTTGGAAACTGAGCCTGGGTCCTCTCCAAAAGCTACAAGGGCTCTTAACCACTGAGCCATCTCTCCCAACTTCTATTTGTTTGTTTGTTCATTTATTTACTTACTTATTTATTTACTTATTTATTTAATTTGAGACAGGGTTTCTCTGTGTAACAGTCCTGGCTGTCCTAGAACTCACTCTGTAGACCAGGCTGGCCTGGAACTCAACAGAGGTCCACATGCCTCTGCCTTCCAAGTGCTGGGATTAAAGGGTGCAACACCACTCTCTGACCTTCTCCCAACTTTTTTTTTTTTTTCTTAAGATTTCTATTTAGCCCAGGTAATGTAGAACTCTGTGTAGTCCAGGCTGGCCTTTGACTTCATCTTCCTTCACTTTTTTTCTTGTTGCTGTTTTTTGAGACAGAGTTCTAAAACTCACTCTATAGACCAGACTGGTCTCAGACTCAGAGATCTGCCTGCCTTTGCCTCCCAAACGCTGTGATCATAGGTGTGCATTGCTGCCCAGCTTTCTTCTTTCACTCGAGTGCTAGGATAACAAATTTCTTCCACCACACTTAGTACCCACCCCCATGCTGGGGTTGAGCCCAGATCTTCATTAATACTAGGCAGACATTGATCAGCTCAGCCATCAGATTCATCAGTACTGCTTTTATTATTAAGTATAAATGATTCCTGTGCATATTCCAAGTGAAGTATTTGAAGTTCTGCTCTTAAAACCTGTGTTTTCCGTTTCCTTTCCTGCCAGTGCCTCCTCACTATCCTGTGGTGTGCTGCCCCACTTCAGGTTCTCAGATGTGTAGTAAGCGACCAGCCCGAGGGAGAGCCACACTTGGGAACCAGCGAAAACGCCGGAAGTCGGTGACACCAGATCCCAAGGAAAAGCAGACATGTGGTAAGGAAATTCAAGGATTCTAGAGGAAAAATACAAAGAACTCCTGGGATAATGGGCAGTGTGTTGTACAGTGCAAGGCAGGCTTTGGTTGCTTTTGTCAGGTCGGGTGTGTTTTTTATGAGATTATCCTTTGGCAGTGTTATGTTACAATTCTTTTTAGTTAAGTCAAAGGAATGCCAATATGACTTCTTTATTACAGGATGAACAAAGTCAAGACAATTAAAATACATTTCTGCACCTTTTTAATAAAACAGCTGTTACAAACAAGGTGCTGTTTGTGAGTGACCTGAGCATATTCACTGTAGGGAAGCTCCAGCACTGAGGCAGGACTTCAGAGACAGCGGAGAACTGCCTTTGGGGAGGGTTTCTACTCTGCTGGTCTTGCTTGCTTTTCTATCTTTGGATGTAAACCCAGTCCTTCCTATAAACCATTCTCCTTAAATTCTCCCAGACATCAGGCTTCGAGTCCGGGCGGAATACTGCCAGCATGAGACTGCTCTGCAAGGCAACGTCTTCTCCAATAAGCAGGACCCACTTGAGCGCCAGTTTGAGCGCTTTAACCAGGCCAACACTATCCTCAAGTCCCGGGACCTGGGCTCCATCATCTGTGACATCAAGTTCTCTGAGCTCACCTACCTCGACGCATTCTGGCGCGACTACATCAATGGCTCGTTATTAGAAGCACTGAAAGGTGTCTTCATCACAGACTCTCTCAAGCAAGCTGTGGGCCACGAAGCCATCAAGCTTCTGGTGAACGTGGATGAGGAGGACTATGAGCTGGGCCGACAGAAACTCCTGAGGAACTTGATGCTGCAAGCATTGCCCTGACCTTTCCCCCTTCTCACCTCTGGGGATTGTTCGCTCCACCACCTCCGGAGCTTACATACTATTCCAGGGTTTGTTCTCTGCCCTTCAGCCAATCACACCGCCTTTTTTTTTTTTTTTTTTTTTTTTTAATTTTTAAAGGAAAAGACAAAGGAAAGTGGAAGTGGTGTTCCCTACCCCTCCCTGCACCCATGTGCCTGGGCTTCCTGTGTTTCCTGTTGCCACTTACCCTGTAATGTGTGTCTCTACAGCCACCTTACCACTGAGCCGTAAGACAAGTGTATAGGGACAGAGTCTATGGAACATAGCCTTTGTAAGGGACTGAACATTGCTTTCAGGTGCACCAAGGGGTAATCGATACTTATGGCTTTATGAGGGCTCTTAGACTTTGTCTGAAAACCAAAGGGCTGTGAGTAAAGGAGCTGTGGAAGGTGGGACTCGGAAGTGTATTTTGGAAATTAATTACCACCTTCTTCCAAATTATAGAATTTTTTAAAAACAAAGAAGCTGTGGCCCTTTCCACTCTCTCCTGGCCTCTGGTGCTGCTCCTCTCTGCCGTTCCTTCATTCCATGGCTTGAAACTGCTGCCTCGTGTGGCTCCCTCCTTTTCCCCTTTTGTCAGATCCTCTCCAACAGTTAATGATTGGGGCAGCCTCATAACCCCTCCCAGCTGTGATGTATGTGTGACACCAATACACAGGATGGACGGAGGACAGGGTGCTGGTTAAAGTTTCTCTGAAAAGGAGGGGGTGTGTGGCATGTCCCTTCCATTTCTAGTGAAATAACAAATGAACTCTTCCCTCATCCTGAGCCCCTTTGCCCTTGCTTCCTTCTGGCTTGAGAGAAAGTGAGTATTCAGTATCAACTCCTCCTCCTGCCCTCTACCTTTCCTCCTGGAGAATGGGGCTAGGACATGCACTGAGCCTTGTTGCACTTTCTTAGGTAGGGAGGCATGTTTAAGCCAGGAGGCCTACAAGTGGAGCCTATTCGAGCAGGTGCCATACCACCTCCCCTTCCAGCCCCCAAAGGAGAAGCCCAGACAGACATTATGATTATTATATTTTTTTCAATGCCAGTGCTGCTCAGCCTTCAGCGTAACTTCAGTTTTCATGAAATAAACACTGACTATATAAAATTTTACTTTTCTGAAACTGAAATCTGAGATCAGGTCAAAGTTTCTTCTTTCCCATGAACCTGAACCTGTGTTCCATTAAGAGTTTAAGGTTCTGCAAGTGAGAGAACTGTGCTTGGGTCCTGCCTGCAAGTCACAGTGGCCCCACTTCACAGCTGAGTATGTCTGTGTGTGTCTCAGCCCCAGCAGAAGTCACAAGGCTTATGACAGCGGTTCACCCAGACTGCCATACAGGTCAGGTCTGCGATGCTGGAACACAGGCAGGTGTCGGCGCATCTGTCGCAGAAAGTTGAGATCAATTCTGGCAAGGCAGAGGCCTGGTCCCTCGGAGCAGCGGGCCACCACTGTACCCCAGGGGTCCACCACCATGCTGTGGCCATAACTTGCTCTTGTCTCATGGTGGCGTCCACACTGTGCTGCTGCTATTACATAGCACTGAGATTCAATGGCACGGGCCCGCAGCAACACCTGAGAAGGAGAAGTGTGTTCACTCAAGCACATACAGCAATTAATAAGCAAGTGGCAAGAAGTGGACATTCCAGGCCAATCTACTCATTGACCATTCTGCTAATCAACCAGAATTAGTGACTGTAATAACTCTAATACAACTCAGTGTCTAAGAAATGAATTTCCCCCTAGATGGGGAAGGAAGATAATCCTTTCAAGTAGAAAGCGAAGGAGAGTAAGATTTGGCTGTTTTTTTGTTTTGTTTTTGCTTTTTTGTATTTTCTATTTTTTGAGGTAAGGTCTCACTGTGTAACCCTGGCTGGCCTGGAACCCACAGAGATCTGCCTGCCTCTGCCTCACAAGTGTTGGAATAAAAGGCAGGCGCCACTGTTTTCTGTTTTGTTTTTCAAGACGGGGCCTCTCTGTGTAACCTTGGCTGTCCTGGAACTTGCTTTGTAGACCACACTAGTCTCGAACTCAGAGATCCACCTGCCTCTGCCTCTAGGTGTGTGCCACCACTACCTGGCTTCTATTTTGTTTGAGTCAAGGTTTCTCTATGTAGAACATATTGGCCTTGAACCTGTGGCAAATCCTAGAGTGCCTGGAGTTTAGCTCTGTACCACTCTACTAAGAGTAAGATGAAAAGGAGTCCTTATGGTTTGAAGAGGCATTCTCTTACCTCCCAGTGGGCGGGTCCGGTAACAGATCCAAAGGCTGAAGGATAAGTAAGTATTTCTGCCCCAGCTTGAGCCAATTTCAGAGAAAGTTCAGGGAACCGCATGTCATAACAGATTGCTAGACCCACCTGAAATTAAAAACAACCCACTCATCTTCCCTGTCCCGTTCATCATAACATCCAGCACCTTCATTATCCTACTCCAAAGGGGAATGTTACCACTTTTTCAATGTATTCCTGTTTCCTTTTCAAACTCCCACCTTGCCTGCTGGTGTGCTGATGGGTGGCTCAAGAGTGTGTCCAGGCATAGTAGAGTTGCTTTCCCGCATAGGCCCCTGACCTGGGATCTCCACATCGCACAGATGTGTCTTCCTGTAATGGGCCACTACTAGCCCTAGAGGAAGAGACAGAAAATACTCGGTGCAGGGAAGTGAGAAGCCCAGCTACGCTCTTCTCCCAAAGAGTAATAAAGCTAAGAACAGAAGTACAAAACGCACTAAAGCCAAGTAGTTGAGAAAATAATGCTGAAGGACCTGGGCTGAAGGGAGAAAAGCCTAGAAAGAGGCGAGTTAAAATGTTGAGTCTCACCCTTGTTGTTCAGAAGCACATGACAATTGTAGATTTTCTGAGTCTGCTCCCAGTCTTGGCCACGTTCGTGGAATCCACCCAAGGACAGCCAGATTCCACATTCCCTGGGGGGAGGGGACACTGACAACTATTCAAGGCTCTACCCCCTCTATGTGGCAATCCAGGAACACTGCCCAGTCATGATTCTATTTCCCTCCCACCCCTGTACCTGGCAAGCTGGCTATATCGTTCCATAAGGTCCCCATCCAGTGGCTCAGACAGTTGTAATGTCTCGGCAGGATTTCGTGCAATGAAGTCAAAGGCCTCAGGCAGAAAAGCCAGGCAAGCACCCAGTCTGGCCGCCTCGAGAACCAGCTCAGCACATGTCTTAAAGTTCTCTTGCTTGTTTGGGGTTGATGTTACCTGGCACACAGCCACCAGGGGCAGTTCCCAGGAAGTTGATGAGGACACCGCCATGGCTCTGGGCCTGTGAAGGGCACAGGCAGTGTTCTCAGATTTGATAGCACGGAGAAACCCAGAGGCTCCAAGGGGGCTGGGCCAGAAACATCAATGTTTTTCTCTTTTGAGACAGGGTGTTTTGTAGCCCAAGCAGGCCTTGTTATGTAGCTGTGGATGACCTTAAACTCCTGACTGATCCTCCTCCTGCCTGTTTCCCAAATGCTGAGATGACATGGCGGTGTGTCTCACCATTCTTACGGAGCAGAACCCCAGAGCTACCGGAGTTCACTTATTAAATGCTTGGTGGGTGGCAGACGCCTTTGTCTCCCACTATGCAGTTATTAACATGGATTGAGCAGCAACGTGCCAGGCAGAGAACATAAAAACAAAAAACAAAAAACATGTTACCTGGGCTGAGTACAAAATACTGAGCTTCGAGGTAATCGGTATCCGATACACAGAAGGGACAGGAGTTGGCGAGGAGGCCTGGTGATGAAGCCCAGCCTGAAGAAGGTGAGAAATCAGGACACCTAACCCTCCTTCAAGCATTAAGTTTCTACAATTCTCTGCCATTTTCAGGCCCGGACAGTATTCCCCTCCCCCAAGGCTTCAAAAACACTTTAAAAAAAACTATTAGTAGCTATAGAAGGAGATCATAAAATGGGAAAATGAGAGAGGAGACTATAATCCGTGCCTCAATACCTCAACTTCCAGTGATCTCACATTTAAAACTGAAGCCCTTTTCCTCTGCCAAACGTTTCCGCAGCTCAAGTCATCTCATGGAACCTTCCTCGTTTCCCCTATTCTCTCTTCTCGGCTGTGCCACCTGCACAGCTTTATAGACTAAACATATCTTTCCCCTTACACCAGTATCTCGGAAGGAACGTTCACTCTCCCTAGATCCCCACCATCTCGTGGTGGGTAGGGGGCACAGGACCGGATCCCAACCCTAGACCCCACCCTGTGATTAGCTCGTCCTTCCCCGCCTCTCCCTGGGACAAGAATCTCTGTTGCACAAGTTAAAGCATCGCAGGTGGAATTCACCGCAGCGGGCAGGGTTGGGGAGTAGGTCCTACATGAAGACACCGCCAAAACCATTCGCAGGGTCGATCTGAGGAGCTTCCTGGAACCAGAAGCGCTGGGGCAAGTGGGTGGTAACTACCAGACCGGATGTGACGCACTGGGAGTGCGCAGGCCGGAAAGCTTGCAGGTGGCGAAGATGGCGGACAGCGGCAGTCGTGTGAGCAAGAGCAGCGGGAACAGCACGGGGAAGGGAGCGGTGTCGGCGGAACAGGTGAGGATCGGATCGCGAGCGCCGAGGGTTACTGGGTCGCTGTCGAGTTCCTGCAAGAAATGCGCTCTGTGACTTGGACGTGCCCTTAGCCCCCTCCACGCTCGCCGTGGTCGCACACAGGGGAAGGGGTGTTTTGGAGGTGGTCACGAGCCCTCCTAGGGCATGGGTAGGTGGGTATGTAGCTGAGAGCCACGTCGCGGGGTGGGAGGTCCAGGTCCCTAGGGTGTGGGTCGTCCTTTGCCCCGTCTCCGAGGTACCATGAAGAGGGTATGGTTTGGCATGGCATCTAGTAACGAATCCCAGAGGGCTATTAGTCAATGAGTTGTTTAGTCTGTGACTCCAAACCCCGCGTTCACCATCGCCGACACTCTGCAGAACCACGTGCCTCGGACTCGACCAGTTTAGTCTTCTGTAACTATTTTAACCGAGGAGTAGTTAGTAGATAGGCTTTATGGTTTGGTCTTGGAGTGGGGTGGAGGTTGCGACAGGGTCGCTCTATGTAGCTTTGGCTTTTCTGAAATTCACTATGTAGATCAAGCTGGCCTGAAACGCAGAGATCTGCTTGTCCCTGCCCCTGCGTCTCAAATTCTGGGATTAAAAAGCGTGCTCCACTATGTTGGGCCAGTGTTGTTTAGTCTTTTGAGACATGGTCTCACCAAGTAGCCCAGGCTGGCCTCGAAGTCGCTGACTGTGTTCTCGGAATGTAGACTGACTTTTCAGAAGGGACCAGAAACCCTTTTCTGATCCAAGTTTGCTTCTCCTATATAACATTGGGATACGTCTGACTAATCAGAAAGTCCTTTGTGGTATGGGAACTGTGCCTTGTTAAGTGATTAATTCCTATTAGAAGAAAAAAATCACACAATTGAATTGTAACTAGCGGTGTAGCTAAGTGGGTTAAGTAGGAAAGTCCTGAAGTGTAGGATATGAGAGGGTGTTCAGGTTGGGGTGTATGTGTGTGTGTGTGTTGAACAGTTGTGTTAATCATAGGTGCATTTGTTAGTTAATTGTTGAAAAATCAGTACAAGCAGGTAAAGGGTATCAGCATAGAGTTTAAAACCGATCCTATCAAAGAGCACAATCTATTGGAGCCACAAAAGTGGGGGGGGGGATTTTCATAATTCTACTGTGAGACAGAAAGTATTCGAAGAGAAGTAAACTGCAGTGAAATTCTGAGGATGGAAGAAACAACAAAAAATAATGGTCTTGGAGGGTCTGTCTTGTGTTAAGCTCCACTGAACACAGAGAAATAGGTAAATGAAACAGACCTTGTCTTCAGCTTCGTCGAAGACTAGTTAGAAAGACGGGATGGCCAAGAGTGGTGGCTCTTGCTGGATTACCACACCCCTCTCCAAGCTAGCCTGGGCTATAGAGTGAAGCGCAGTCTCAAAACAAACACACAAACAAACAAGACAGGCAGAAAAACAAATAAAACAATGAGGCTTTAAAAAAATATTTTATGAGCCAGGCGGTGGTGGTGCACGCCTTTAATCCCAGCATGGGAGGCAGAGGCAGGTGGATCTCTGTGGGTTCGAGGCCGGCCTGATCTACAAGAGCTAGTTCCAGGACAGGCTCCAAAGCTACAGAGAAACCCTGTCTCAAAAAAAAATATATATATTTTATGGGCTTGGCGGTGGTGGTGCACAGCTCTGATCCCAGCACTTGAGAAGAAGCAGAGGCAGGAGGATCTCTGTGAGTTCAAGGCCAGACCGCTCTACAGAGCTAGTTTAGTTTCAGGACAGCCAAGGCTACCCAGAGAAAGACTGTCTTGAAGAATAAACAAATAAAGAAATGTTCATAAGGGGCTCGAGAGATGGCTTTTGCAGGGCCCCAAGCTTGGTTCCTAGCACCCATGTTGGTTGGCTCACAGTTCCCTGTCACCTCAGCTCAAGGGAGTCCAATGCCCTGTTCTGCCCTCCAAGGCAGCTACACTAGAGTGTACATGCTCTCACACAGACACACATACACGCACATAATCCGAACAATTTTTCATTTGTTTTTGTTGTTTTGTTTCAAGACGGGGTTTCTTTGTTCAGCCCTGGCTGTCCTGGAACTAGCACTGTAGACCAGGCTGGCCTTGAACTCACAGAGATGTGCCTGCCTGTGCCTATTGAGGTCTGGGATTAAAGGCATGCACCACCACTGCCTAGCCTAAACAATTTGTATATATGGTAATTCTCTTTTATTTTCTGGAGGATAAAATTCTGCAGCTTCATTATATAAAGGATGAGAAAAGTTGGTCAAGAGTTTTAGTTAGAAGTAATAATTCGAAAGCGTTGAGGCATGAACTGCCTGGCATTGGAAAGTCTAGTGGACTTGAAAGCTATGTAGTGGAAAGTTTAAAGGGGGCTACAGGGTTTCTGTGTCTGATGGACAATGGCACTTTAGATGAGGAAGAAAAAGTGGAAAGGAGATGCTCCTGCTGTTATTCGAGGGTGATAGGGAAGAGTCTCCAGAGGAGACTGAAGTGTGTGTGCATTCTTGTCTGCGGGTTGCAGGCCAGAAGACATCAGCTGTCATAAGTGTCATTTCCTTTGTTGTTGGAGACAGCTTCTTTCTTTTAGCCTAGAACTCACCAAACTAGCTGGGGTGGCTAGCCAGGAAGGCCTAGGTCCTCTCCCCAGCACTGGCAGAGCAAATGTGCCTCGGGTTTAAGTTCACCAACCCTCTAACATTTCTTTGCAGGCAGTTCGCGCCTGCAGGCCTTTTTCTTCCTTCCTTCCTTTTTTTAAAAAATAATTTGAAATAACTTTTATATATTTATTTATTATGTATACAGTTAGCCAGAAGAGGGCACCAGACCTCATTACAGATGGTTGTGGGCCACCATGTGGTTGCTGGGAAATGAACTCAGGACCTTTGGAAGAGCAGGCAATGCTCTTAACCGCTGAGCCATCTCTTCAGACCCCTTCTTTCTTTCTTTTTAAATGTGTGTTGCAGAGATCAAATTCAAGTTCTTGGGCTTTTTACCTGTGGGACTTCCTCCCCAGCTCAATTTAAGTGTTTATCACTGATGTTAATTCAAGCCAAATATGTCTTTTATAAGGAAGATAGGAGTCAGTAATACTGACTTGTTTTATTGTTTTATTGTCACTTGTTTTATTTTCTGTTCTTTATCATTTATTGGGGTTTTTTGTTTGTTTGAGATGGGATCTCTCTGTTAGCCCTGGCTAGCCTGGAACTTGCTATGTAGACAATGCTGGTCTAGGACTTGTGGGGACATTCTTCCCGTTCCCGCCTCCCGGGTGCACCAAAGCACTTGGCAACAGAGTGTTTGTCTGCCTCTGTGTGTGTGTGTGTGTGTGTGTGTGTGTGTGTGCCATATTTGTACCTGGTGTCCTTGGACTGTGGAGGGCAGAGCATCAGATCCCCTGGAACTGGAGTTCAGTTGGGAACTGAACCCAGGCCCTTTGCAAGTGCAACAAGTGCTTTTAACTGCCGAGCCATCTCTCTAGCTCTCCAAGTTTGAGGCTTTTTAATGTAAGCTGTGAGGAAATCCCAGAAACATTTTACAATTAGTTTTACTCTATAAAACAATGCATTTTATTGTGGGAAGTGTAGAAAGCATGGGGACAGGTACAGATGGGAGATAATCTAGATTAACCAGTACTAGACCAACTTACATTTGAATTATGTCTTTTGCTTGTCTCACCCTTTATTCTTTTATGTGTGTTTATGGATGGGTTAAAAAGGAAGATGCCCTAGTCCATGCTACTGCAGCCTAGGGAAGCCTGGGAAATTTACAAGTGAAACGTTTATTTTGCCTTGGGGTTCTAGAAGCTGACAATTTCATGGCCATAGCAGCAGCATTGGCAAGAGGTAGACAGGGGAAGGGTGAGTGAGTGCTTGCAGAAAGGGAAAAACTCGAGAAGCAGTCTAACTCTATAAAAACCTGCTTTCCTGGAACCAGCCTCCTGTAGGTAGAGATTTTCATCGGGACCTCAACTAACCATGCAGAGACTTAATATGAATTATAAATGATCAGCCAATAGCTTAGGTTTGTTACTAGCTCTTACGATTTTAATTAACCCATACTTCTGTTTCTACCACGTGACTCGGTGCCTCATCCTGCTCCTCTTTGTCTCATCTTGACCCCACAGACTGAGAATTAACCAATAAGAGGCTACAGATAATGGGCCAGGCAGTGTTTAAAAGAATACAGTTTCCGTGTAATTATTTTGGGTAAAGCTAGCCAGGTGGCGGGACACAGCCCCACCGTTCCTTCTACAGATTGGCGCTCCAACATGATGGACTAAATCCACTTAAAAACCTGAGAGGGCTTTAAATAAAGGAGAGAGAGTTTAACACAGCCTTTTGCTGTTTGCTAGGACGTGCCGTAGAGAGATTTCCTGTTTCGGCAATAGTGGCAGAGAAAAAGCTGAGTCAGTTTAAATCGCGGCTTCCTGGGGCTGTGCTGCCAATGCAAACTCTGGCTTTAAAGCATTTCAGTGGCTTTTATGGGACTGGATGTTTGTGTGTCCGCTCAGAATCGGAAAGAAAGTACTCTGAGACCAGGCCAATGGCTCACTGCTCCCTGCCTGCACCTGGGCAGATGGCGGAATCAGGCTTAGGCGAGCCGGAGAACATGGCGGATTTCTGCCGCCATACAGAGAGATGTTTCCAGGCTGCGCAGTGCTCTGTGCGTCAGATTCGGCTGTAACTTGGATGAAAAGAGTTTCTGTGCTGCATGCTCAGTCTCAGAATTAAACTGCTGAGTGCGGCTCCAATGTGGACTGCTGTGTGCCTGGAACTGTGTGCAGCTCAGGGGCACCAAATGACTGAGGCAGGAACGGCTCTGGCTCTGCTCCGCCATGCTGAACTGTGCTGATCTCAGGCAGGATCTATTGTAATTACCATGATAACAGCGCAGTTAAGGTTTAGACTTGGCTGGAAACAGGCAGTACTGTATTACCTCTACGTGGCACAACTTAAGTTTTTAAGAAGTGCTTAACCTTTTAAGAAGTGCTCCTGGATAGTAAAAAAATTACAGATTCACAATAGGACAGATTCAGACATAGAAGACCCCCATATGGGTCACAATGTTGGATGAATGTACGTAGGCTTGAGAGAGAGAAAAAGAATATAGAGAATAAAGTTAATGCATTTTAAAAAAAGGGTAAAGCCTTTATTTAAAGAGAGAATAAAGTAAAGTGATAGAGTGAAAATAAGCCACGTAAAAATGGAAAATTCACAGAGTCTGGATTATGTATTTTATTGTGTTTTCTTTGAAATTTTTGACTGTAAAGGAGCTAAATACAGAGAGACATTTCATTATGTGGGCTGCCAGGCTAGAACAGAATGGACATCTTAACGGTATGACTTCAGAATTTAGATCTAAGAACATGATGCTTTGGAAAAGAGGGTCTTCTTTTGTTTTCACAGAGGATAACACCCTGTGGATTGCTTTTATCCCAATATGGTATGATAGACCACGCCCTCCTGAAAGGTTGCTATGAACATCTTCAAAAAATTACTTCACTCAACTGCCAACTGAGATGAACCTAGCAGACAGGTTATACCATGAAAGACCTAAATAACAGCGCCCCCATTCAGCAGGAAGCAGTTTGGAGAGAAAAAACTGCGCCCATTTTCCCAAATATTGTTTATAAATGTTCTTTTACATTTAAAGGGGGATATGATATAGAGATGAATAATTTGCATTGGTATGGATTTAAGGTCAATTTTGTTATATTTTTATGTATTTCTGATCTTGATTAAGCTATTGTGATTGTAGTTCATTTTAAAGAATGTAATATATAATTAGGAAATATAGGTTGTTAATGGATAATCATCAATAATAGTCAAGCTCGTAGTCATGTTAGTTAGATTTTCTAGATATATAGAGACATATTTCAGTTAGATAGGCATTCTTCATATCTTTCAAAGGCTACAGAATATGGCATTTTAAATGTTTTAATAACTTAGGGCTTTTCATGACAATGAGACACGTCTGCTCCTGGCAGCACCAATCTACTTCAAGAGGAAGATGGGCATCGAAGAGGCTCCTTATGGAGTTTGATAGCCATTTGGGCAAGAAGCTGCTCTTGCCTGGACTGTTGCATAGACTGGACACAAAGAACCCACAGAAAGAGGACTGCTGAACTTGCCTAAAGGTGAGATGGTCTTTCAGGGTTCCTGATTCATGAAAGAGTCTGTGAGACATTCTGCTAGACACAGCAGAAAGTGACTGAACTGTCTTTGGACTTTCCTGCTTCATGGAAATGTCTGCTGGATACTATGGGCCTGAAGGCCGAAGATGGATGCCCCAACGGTACAGAGGAACTTTGGGTGACTGTCCAGGCAGCGAGTTGTCTCTGTCATTTCTAGAGTTTGAAAGTTGCATATTTCTTGTTTACTTAGGTAGTATTATATCCTTCTGGAGTCTTTGATGGAGATGAAGAATACATAGATAATTATAGCTTTCCTTAGTTATGATAAAAGATAAAATAGATCTACATATTGTAACTGTAATTCGTGTTTGATAACTGTTTTGTTATATGTAATTTTGCTATGTTAAAGTTAAAGCCTTTTTGTTTAAACAGAAAAAGGGGAAATGATGGAGGAATGTCTATATGTTACTTTCATTATTAATAAAGAAACTGCCTTGGCCCTTTAAGAGAACAGAAAATTAGGTAGGCGGAGTAGACAGAACAGAATTCTGGGAGAAAGGAAGCAGAGTTGGGGAGATGCTTCAGGAAGTCGCCATAGTGAGTCGCCATGCTTCTCTCCGAGATGGACGCAGGTCTGATAAGCCACACCTCGTGGTGCTACACGGATTACTAAATATGGGTTAAAGGAAGATGTGAGAATTAACCAATAAGAGGCTACAGATAATGGGCCAGGCAGTGTTTAAAAGAATACAGTTTCCGTGTAATTAATTTGGGTAAAGCTAGCCGGGTGGCGGGACACAGCCTACAGCTCCACTCTACAACAGACTCTGCCTTTTTTCTTCCCAGCATTCTCTCTGCTCTGAAAATCCCACGTAGCTATCAGCCAATAAGCTTTTTAAAAAATATTTATTTATTTTTAAATATTTATTTATTATGTGTACAATATTCTGTCTGTATGTATTTCTGCAGGCCAGAAGAGGATACCAGACCCCATTACATATGGTTGTGAGCCACCATGTGGTTGCTGGGAGTTGAACTCAGGACCTTTGGAAGAGCAGGCAATGCTCTTAACCTCTGAGCCATCTCTCCAGCCCCCCTTTTAATATTTATTTATTTATTCATTTATTTGTTTGTTTGTTTGTTTATTATGTATACAATATTCTGTCTGTATGTTTGCAGGCCAGAAGAGGGCACCAGACCTCATTACAGATGGTTGTGAGCCACCATGGGCTTGACTGGGAATTGAACTCAGGACCTTTGGAAGAGCAGGCAATGCTCTTAACCTCTGAGCTATCTCTCCAGCCCCCCCCCCCCAATAAGCTTTTTGTTAACAATGAGAGCAACGTTTCACGGTGTACAGTAGGATTGTTCCACTTCAGGCTCCCACACATGGGCGCCTGCACACAGGTGTGCCCGCATACATGTACACACACAAAATGGAAAAATAAAGAGTTCTTTCACAAGCTCAGCAGGATGATTCAGGGGCATAGGCATGATGTTTTGCTTCATTCCCAGGATCTATATAAAGCCCCCTCCCCCAGCTGTAAATTGAACCCTTATACACAAAGGTCAAGTACTCTATCACTGAGCTAGATCTTAATTTGTTTTCATGTTTCAGAAGTAAACAAGACACAGCATCTAAGCTATCATAGAGCTTGGCACATAGTAGATGTTCTTTACTTTCCATACTGGGGAAAGCAGTTGTAGGTTCATGAAAGAGTTAAGTGTTTAAAAATGGTTTATATTTGCATGTTAATTTTTCCGAGAGATAATAGAAAAGAAGGCACAGTGTATAGTGGCAAATAAGACAAATATAAATAAAAAAGATTTAGGGTTGGGGGTTGGGTTGAGTGCTTGTCTTCTCTGCATGAGGCCTTGGGTTGGATGCCTAGCATTGAATGTACTGGGTGTGAAGAGCACTCTTGTATTCCTAGCAGGACTTGGAGGTGGAGGCAAGAGGATCAGAAGTTCAAGTCATCTTGGCTACATGGCAAATTTGAGGTCATCTTGGGCTATATGGGCTAAAAAAGAAAAGAAAAAGTAGAAAAGTTTTTTTTCTGGGGGCTGGAGAGATGGCTGTCCTTTCAGAGGTCCTGAGTTCAGTTCCCAGCAACTACATGTGGCTCACAACATCTGTAATGAGATCTGGCACCCTCTTCTGGCATGCAGGCAGAACAGTGTATATTTAATAAATAATAAATAAATCTTTAAAAAAAAAAGATTTTGTGTTTAAAAAGGGGGAAATACTGGGTTGGTGGTGCCGTATACCTTTAATTCCAGCACTCAGGAGGCAGAGGCAGGTGGATCTCTGAGTTCAAGGCGAGCTTGGTCTACAGAGATTGAGAGTACTGGCTACTCTTCCTCACGGCTGTCTATAGTGGGATCTCATGCCCTCCTCTGACATAAAAAGAACAATAGGGAAGAAGGAAAAGAAGAATTAGATATAGCCATAGCGGAGAAGACCACTAGAATATTTGTATTTTAAAAGGAACAATGGAGCCAGGTGGTTGCAGTGGTGGTGCACTCAGGAGGCAGAGGCAGGAGGATCTCTGTGAGTTCAATGCCAGCCTGGTCTACAGAGCAGGTTCCAGGACGGACAGGCTGAAAAGCTACAGAGAAACTCTGTTTTGAAACACACACACACACATGAGAAGTGGGAATGGAGCTAGATGGTTTTTAAGACCCCAGCGATGGCCGCTTAAAATTGTTGGCTGAGTTATGTTGCAGTTTGCTGCTGACAGTGCATTTACTTTTACTACACTTATGGCCGAATCTTTCTACAGTTGGGGATAATTCACTCATTTCAGTAGATTTAGTTCATATCCTGAAAGACAACGACAGATAGTTTATATTACACCAACATAAAGAAATAGGGTAGGTGGCTGGGATAGCTCCCTGGTAGATGCCTTCTTAGCATCATCCCCCCCCCACACACACACTCACAAGCCCTAGGCCTGATCTAACACTACAGTGAAAGGGGTTGAGAGGTGGCTGTTGGTAAGATGCTGGCCAGGAGTGTGATAACACATATGTCCAGAAGAGCGCGCCATAATGCTGGGAGAACATTTAGAGTCTGCTTTAGTCGGAGGATTTCCTTACTTACTTCGCCCTCTCCTCTTCCATGTTTTTCTTTCCGCATCTTCCCTCCCCTCTTGCCCTCTCTACTTCTCATCTCCTTTCCTTCTCCTCCTTTTAGAAGACAGGGCCTCTGTCCCAGGTTGCTTTGAACTCATGATCCTCCTGCCTCAGCCTCCTCAGGCCAAACTCCTTTTTAAACTAAACAAAACAAACAACTCGTTTATCTTTTTCTCATTAGTTTTCAAGACAGTTTATCAACATAGCCTGACTAGCCTGAAACTTAACACGACCGTACCTGTTTTAATGAGTGTTTTTGAAGAATAGCAGGTAGTTTGCAAAATTAGCCCAAAAGGGCTAATTAGACTAAAGTTCAAGAACTGGGGCCGCTTTAAGGAATCCAGGAAGGTCACCTCTTTGTAACCACAGGCACTGCAGCTTCAGCTGCTTTTATTAGACCTTTGCTTCTACCCACAACTCAGTATCTGAATAAAGGACTGGCATAGGTACTAACGTCTAGGGCCGGGGGCAAGGGTTTTGTGATTCATGACCCCACAGAAGCCCACAAGCTAAGGAGGAAGGTCCACGTGGGCGGAAGGTAGCATACCATGCACAAGTTACGTTGTTGGTAGTGCTGCTGGGACTTGAGCCCCAGCGTCGCTTGCGTGCTAAGGCGCCTCTCACTGACTTTATCTCCAGCCTTGAGCTGTTGTTAAAGAGTTTATGTGGCTTAGTGGATGAAGCACTTGCTGCATGAACCTTGCCTGGGATCTGATCCCTAAAGTTGAAGGAGAGACTGGAACCCCAGGGTTGTCCTTTC
Organism: Arvicola amphibius; assembly: GCF_903992535.2. NCBI lineage: Eukaryota > Metazoa > Chordata > Mammalia > Rodentia > Cricetidae > Arvicola > Arvicola amphibius. Next base: position 22,561,558 of record NC_052058.2, on the reverse strand, counting down.
TGAAGGTCACTTCCCAGTGCTCACACCCAGAAACTCAGGTGAATCTGACACTCTCTTCTGACCTCCACACAAGCACACCACGTGCACACAAAAGTAAAAATTTTTAAATCTTAAAAAAAAGCAGGGCTGGAGAGATGGCTCAGCGGTTAAGAGCATTGCCTGCTCTTCCAAAGGTCCTGAGTTCAATTTCCAGCAACCACATGGTGGCTCACAACCATCTGTAATGAGGTCTGGTGCCCTCTTCTGGCCTGCAGGCATATATTGTATACATAATAAATAAATATTTTTTAAAAATGGCAAGGACTGAAAAGATGCTGACTTGGTTAAGAGTAAATACTGTTCTTCTAGAGGACCCAGGTCTGATTCCTGGTTCCCATATCAGACCTGCAACTCCAGCTCCTGGGAATCCAACACCCTCTTCGGGTCTCTGTGTGCACAAACACACATCCGTATAATTAAAGATAAAACATCTTGCTGAGGCAGGGGTAGGGGGTAGAGACTGGTGAGATAGTTCAGTGGTTGAAAGAATTTACTACTTTTGCATAGAACCCAGGTTCAGTTTCCAGCACCTACACGGTAGCTCACGACCATCTCTAACTCCAGATTCAGGGGATCTGATGCCCTTCTCTGGCCTCTAAGCACCAGGAACACACATGGTACATATACATACATACTTGCAGGCATAACACTCATAAACATATAATAAAAATGAATAAATTGGGAGAGACAAAAAAGCCCTCTCATCCCTCCTTCTTTTGATTTTTAGAGACAGGGTTTTTCTGTGCAACAGCCCTAGCTGTTCTGGAACTCACAGAGATCTACCTGCTTCTGCCTCCCAAGTGCTGGGATTAAAGGCGTGTGCCACCACCACCTGGCTGCTAACAGCCTTCCTTACCTGCAAGTCTCCTGTATGTGTTCCAGCAGCCCCACCCCACCCCCATTTAGATCTGTTATTAAATCCCCTTGTGCCTAGCAGATACCTCACACATGTAGGCACTAAGTGCCTACTGGGAAGGAATTATACAGACTAAGAAACTGCAGATTTGTATTCTACTTTCCCAAGACGGGTATCCACTCCTCCTCTTTGTGGAACGCGCCGTCCTGTGGGCTGCCTTCACTTTCTGGCATCTTCACTGTCTCATCTCTCATCTTGTCTCATGTCTTAGGTAATTGCTGGCTTTAATCGCCTTCGGCAGGAGCAGAGAGGCTTGGCATCCAAAGCAGCTGAGCTGGAGATGGAACTGAATGAGCACAGGTAAGAAAGTCACAGAGAAACAATAGAACAATTGAGGGAGGGCTACAGTAGAGTGGGACTGAATTTTGAGGGCTTGTTCTCTACCCTAGCCTAGTGATTGATACTCTGAAGGAAGTGGACGAAACCCGCAAGTGCTACCGAATGGTTGGCGGTGTGCTGGTGGAGCGGACTGTCAAAGAAGTGCTGCCTGCCTTGGAGGGTAACAAAGAGCAGGTGAGCAAGGGGTTAAGTAGGGAAGACCAGGGATATAGGGAATGTGAGGGAAGAAAGTCCAGGCAGAAATTCATGTTGAAGATAGCATGTAGCCTGTTAGTCTGTGCCCTTAATATGATTGCGAAGTCCAACTCCTTACGTGGGGAGTTGCTGGCTGCGTGCCCTTTCCATAGGCTCTTTGATGTGGTTGATTTGGGAGGAGGATGGGTAGAGCAGTGTTTCTCACAGTGTAGTCCATGGATACCTGAATCAAAATCACCTGAAGAACTAGTTTAACAACGCTGGATCAAATCCAGGCCTTATGCATTCCAGGCTAAGTCTGCCACAGAGCTACACCTCCAGCCAAGAATCCGTTGAAAGTGCAGCTTCTTACGCTCTCTCTCTGAATCCACTGAACCAGACCCTCAAAGATACCAAAAGTAACATTTTAAAAGGAGAAAGAGTACTGACTGGGGTGCTACATACTGGTGATTAACTTGCTGTGATGAGACAGGGGAATCTTGGATTTGAAACCATCCTGGGGAAACTATAAGTCAATAAGTAAAAAAAAAAATATATGAATGTGACCAAAGAGAAGAAATGATAGTGATAAATGCTGGTTTTTTTTGTTTGTTTATTATATATACTGTGTTCTGTCTGCATGTATGCCTGCAGGCCAGAAGGGGACCCCAGAGCTCATTCCAGATAGATGATTGTGAGCCACCGTGTGGTTGCTGGGAATTGAACTCAGGACCTCCAGAAGAGAAGTCAGTGCTCTTAACCACTGAGCCATCTCTCCAGCCCGATAAATGCTGTTTTAAAAACAAGCAACCCACCCTCCCTGGGAAGCTGTTGGCAATTAAAGGTTGCTAGGAGAGGGTGGGCCATTGTCTTCAGTAATGTAGCCCCGGTGAGCTGCTCGTCCTCCAGTGAACAGCTCCAGACTCTGAAGGGTGGTCCTGGTAATACTCAGTGGGCCACAAAACAAATCCGAGATACATGATTATGAGATGGGAGATTTGTCAGGGAGGTGGATAAAGGAGTGGGGCTGGCCAGGTGGTGGTGGTGTATACCTTTAATCCTGGCAGGTGGATCCTTGTGAGTTTGAGGCTAGCCTGATATACAAAGTGAGTTCCTGGACAGCCAGAGCAACAGAGAGAAACTCTTGTTTCAAAAACAAAGAAAAAAAAAAAAAAAACTGGGGCTAAGTATCTAAGTATGATCAGGATATATTATGTACATTATACTATTGGAAGAAGCCGCTCATTGGTTCCTGGCCGCCCGGCTAGCTTAGACCTGAAATAATCACACAGAAACTGTATTAATTAAATCACTGCTTGGCCCATTAGCTCTAGCTTTTTATTGGCTAACTCTTATATTAATTTAACCCATTTCTATTAATCGGTGTATAGCCACATGGCAGTGGCTTACTGTTCCCAGCGTCTGTCTCAGGTGAGGATCTGTGGCTTCTCTCCGACTCCACCCTTCCCTGCCTAGCTAAGTTCTGCCCTACTATAGGTCCAAAGCAGTTCTTTATTCGTTAACCAATAAAAGCAACACATAGACAGAAGGACCTCCCACATCATTGTACATTTATGGAGTTTTCAAAGACTAACAGAAGTAAGAAGGTCAGATGATTCCCTTGTATAAGACACTGTCTGAGAAAGAAGTCACTTGAGAGCCTGGGCTTGGTTAATTCTGGCTAAAGGTGAAGTTGAGTATGATCTTGTTTTGCTTCCTCTAATCACTGTCCACTCCAGGTCGGGGAAGGGAGACGTGCAGCCTTTCTATAGCCTCTTTTCTTTACTTCTAGATTCAGAAGATCATTGAGACACTGTCTCAGCAACTTCAGGCAAAGGGGAAAGAACTCAATGAATTTCGGGAAAAGCACAACATTCGTCTTATGGGGGAAGACGAGAAGCCAACAGCCAAGGAGAACTCAGAAGGGGCTGGGGCGAAGTCCAGCTCAGCAGGAGTGCTGGTCTCTTAGGAACTAAGGCCTCTACATTTTTTTTCACCCTGATACCCACTACTAATTTCTTTTTATTGTTGTTGTTATTATTATTATTATTTTCTCTGCTATTGTAATATTTTTTGTTAATTAAATGTTTTGGTCAGAATGCTTAGCTGTAGCCTGAAAGTTTCTCTCATTAAGGGCAAAAGACAGCATACAGCTGGACATGGTGGCACACATGCCTTTTAGTGCTTGGAATATAACAGGAGGCAGGTCTCTGAGGTTAAGGCTATCCAAGGCTATATATAGTGAGACTGTTTCAAACATGCAAACAACAAAAAAAAAAAAAGACAGTTTTTGTCTCTGCCAGGTTAGCGGCTTCCAGTATCAGAAAGGCTTTGGGCTTTCCCTTGCAAATAAAGGTGTCTGCTTGTTTAGTGCCCTTCTAAAATGGACTCAGAGACAACGTGTTGATTCTCGGGTTGAAGTTTAATAAGTATTTGAAGTGGGGCAGTAGCTCTGATGAGAGTGCTGTGTGTGTCTGCCATGACACAGAGGCTCTGGCCATGTGCCTTTCGGCTGCTCTTTAGACAAAGAGTTCCAGGATGCAAACCTGTGGGCTAGCTGTCCTGCCATCCTCACCAAAACCCCCAACCAAATAAAGCTGGTCATTCCAAAGGCAAGTGCGATGGCCCACACGCTTCAGTCCACGGTCTGCGCAGGGGAAGTGGAACCACAGAGGCGGAGACTTGCCTGTAGGGTGGAGAGCAGAGGGTGGTTATTGAGGAGGGATACCTCGGTCTTTGCTTCAGCAATGCTTGCCTATTAATTTTCTCCCCATTTAATTTGTTGGCCTTTTCAAATATTCTATGTATCTTGTCTATTTTGTTTTGTTTCTTGAAGTAGGATCTCACTATCCTGGTTGGTCTCAAACTCTATGTAGACCAGGCTGGCTGGCCTCAAACTTCCAGAGATCTGTCTGCCTCCAGGGACTGGGATTAAAGGTGCGAACCACCATACCTGGCTCTTTCTTTTGTTATTTTGAGACAGGGTTTCTCTGTGTAGCCCTGGCTGACATGGAACTTGCTCTGTAGACCAGGCTGGCCTTAAACTCACAGAGATTCTCTGTCTCATGAGTGCTGAAACGAAAGGCATGTGCCATTACAGCCTGGCTATGGCTCTATTTTTAAGAAGTGTATATATGTGTGTGTGTGTATATATATATATATATATATATATATATATATATATATATATATATATATATTAGATAGGGTCTTATGTGTAGCGCTGACTGACCTGGAACTCATTACATTGTAACAGGCTTTCTTTTGGGCCACCAACCAGCTTCCAAGTAAAGGCATAGAGACATCTTATTAGTTATGAATGCTCAGTCTTATTTTATGCTTGTCCCACTAGCTCTTATTAACTTCTCTTTACCTACATTTTGCCTCGGGGCTTTTTACCTTTCTTTAATTCTGTATGTCCTGCTCCATGTCTGTCTGGCCCTGAGTGTCTCGCTCTCTTTGTTCCTCACTCTCTTCTCATCTAGCTTTAGACTCCTCCTACTTATTCTCTTTGCCTGCCAACCCCACCTGTCCCTCCTCTGCCTATGTATTGGCCATTCAGCTTTTTAGCCAATCAGGTGACTTAGGCAAAGCAACACATCTTTACATAATTAAACAAATGCAGCATAAACAAATGTAACACATCTTTGCCTAATTAAAGAAATATAGACCAGGCTGGTTTTGAACTCACATAGAAGGCATTTGCCTGCCTTCTACCTCCCATCTGAGTTGAAAGGTGAGAACCTCCATATCTGGTTCAGTATATTTCGATTGATGGCTTGGTTGTGAGCCTTAGCCTGAGCTAGCTTTCTGATCCTCTACTGCAATTTCCTTTTTTTTTAGAAAAAAAGACAGGGTCTCTATGTAGCTCTGACTGTCCTAGAATTTACTGTGTAGACCAGGCTGGCCTTGAACTCAGAAATCCATGCACCACCGCACCCAGCCCACCTTTAACTCTTGTCAATTAATTTGTCTTCCATTCTTTCCCATCACTTCATCTTTTTGTAGTTTTCTGGTTCATGTGTCTTTCCCTCCTCCCTTCCTCCAAACATTAGTTTGGCTCTCACGGGTATCATAGATGTAGAGGTCATTGCAGATCGTGTCCCTAGCTTTGGTCAGAGTTTCCCCACCAAAGAGTACAGCGAAAGGTCCCACCACTGAACAGGAATGGTGCCGCAGGCTCTGGGGTCCCTGCTGCACCCCATGTCCACTGCTCACAAGCCTTGCAAGCTGTTCCATCAAACGAGGAGCAACAGGTGGTTCCTCCTTTGGAGAGAAAAAAGGGACTGTCTGAAGGGTTTGCTCATCTCTACTCATTTCTACTCTAAAATGTGAGCGGAGCTAATACCGTAATTTTCCCGTGGCTCCATTGCCCTGCTACTTCTGGCTCAACGGAGTTGCAGCCCCCAAAGAGCAAAAGCTGATAACCCGGGTGGGGTCCAGCAGTTGGCAGCAGAGCAGCACAGTGACCAGACCGTGAGACCGTGTGGCAGCCTTCTTCCTTGTAGCTGTTGGTACACAAATTCGGGTTTTCTGAAAAGATTCTAGTGTTGTACTGCTTTGCCAGAGTGCCCTTGTGAAAGAGAAAATCAGGCTTGGAGCGGATAGTTAAGCCATCTTGGAAATTGGAGATCCAAGAAGGAGGGTGCTAGGGTGAGGACAGGAATTAATTACCAGTAAGTTTGTTAAGTTTTGTTTTTCTAGATAGAGAGAAAATGAATAGATGTTTGGGGCAAAGGTTGCTATACCAATAAGTGCGGGTGCTGTGGTCCAACTTTAACGTGTAGATGCTTCCATAGCGTCGCTGAGTGCGGGTACCACCCTCTCTGCCGGACACTCGCAGCTCTCGGTCTGATAGGCGAGTGCATGTGTGGCTGCTGAGGCCAGCAGGAGGGCTGTTGCCAGGGTTCGCAGTCCATACCTCCCACACTCCACTCTCCGTGTCCAGAGCGGCCACCGTGGCTAAGCGACGTGACCCGTCCCAGCCTCCCACCACACAGAGCCAACGTCCTCCCACCAGTGCCGCATCGTGGTGACTGCGAAGGGGACTGCCCCGGGCTGGCAGTCGTACAGCTTGGCCCCCAGCTGGGTCAAAGATCACAGTATCACTGCTGGGCACCCTTGCACCACCTTCTAAGAGACCCCCTACCAGATAGAACCGTCCTCGCAGTTCGGTGCATGAATGGAAGGCACGAGCCAGAAGCGCATCCCGCGCCACTGGCCTCCAGGTCCAGGCCGAGCCCCTTGCTCGACTGGAGGATTCCGCCCCAGCCATGGGCCCAGCAGAAGGGAGAGCCGTTGGATCGCTTCAGATCACACCCCTTCTTGCGGGGCCCAGCACTTCCTTCAGGCATAGGCTAGCTTCCCCTCAAGACCAACCCAAGTCCTTCCGTACTCAAGACACCTCGTCTCTCCACTGCTGTTGCCCAGCAACCACTGCAGGGACTGCAGCGCTACCGCTGCAAACCGAAGGTCGCAAAGCGCCTGTTACCTTGGAGACGGGAGACCTGGTTAGCTACCGCAATCATACAGTGATGTCGCCAGGGCAACGAGATGTGGGGGAAGTCAGTAAATATCCTAAAAGACTTGGGCTCAAAAAGGGTGGGCGCTGACAGGTCCTTAGAAGAACCCATTGCTGGCGAGTTAGCTAGATTATGACATTCGAGGCGCAGGGGTTGGGGGTTGGGGGAACCCCCGCTGCAGGGTTTCAAACTTGGAATTTTTTTCTAGGGATGAGGTATGAAAGAAACAAGTCACAGGTCAGAGGGAATGAACGCGGGCTAAGTGACTTGGGAGTCAGAGATTTGGGTAGACTTCCCCCAGCGTTCCCATTTATGTAACCGTTAGTGGTAAAGTCCTTCAAAGTACTAATTGGGTGGAGAGTCTTTTCACCTCTGGCCACTAGAGGGCAGTAGAGTCTAGCCTCCAAGGGAAGAGACAGGCGCGAAAGGTGGTGATGGTGGCGAGAGATAGGAAAAGAGACAACATGGGGAAGAGATGCGTTAGAGTGGGTAAAGTGTGTGAGGAAAATTAGCTTAGGCATATCTCGGACAATTTTTCACTACTGAGTCCTGGGAAGAATAATTATTTCATCTTGCCTCTTTAGAATCATGTAATACATGGCACTGTGGAACTCAGGATTAAGAAAGGGTGGAGAGTTTCTCCGATAGGATCCTGGGCAGAGGTGCCCAGCCTTAGAAGGTGGGTGGGGGTGAGACGGGGAGGAGAGAAAAACACCCCTGCCCCTCCCTGCTCTCTTCCTTTGATTCAAGCCGGGTTACCGAAGGCCTTAACGCTGTCCCCACAGGACCCAGTGCAGAATAGAGAGGCCCGGATCAAGGCTGACTGGTTTCGGCTGTAGGAGGAAATGAGACAGATTTCTCCTCCTAGCCCAGCTGCGGAGGGGCAGAATTGGATCTGTGTCCCCCAAGCTGGGCTTTAAGTGGGAAGGGTGACTGTGACTTTGGCCTTTGGTTTCTAAACATGAACTTGCTCCCCATTAGCTTGAGAAATCCAGGCCACGGAGAGTGTCCAAGATTTCAGTGGGAATGGCCATGTTATTCAGGGGACTGGGATCATGTGCACTGGGCCTTTCCCCTCTTGATCCCAATTAGATCTTGAGAGGAAGCTACATGGGGAGGGCATGCAGGGGAAGGCACAGTTGTAGACTATGTGATTACCAGGACCCATTGCCGTTTTCTCCATCCCTCCCTTTCTGAAAATTTGTGGTACTGAGGATTGACCTTGGATATTGCTAGGCAACACTCCACTACTTCGCTGTTTCTCCAACCCATGGGTTTTTTTTTTTTTTTTGGTTTTTTTTGTTGTTGTTGTTGTTGTTGTTGTTTTAAACTTTGAGTTGGGGTCTTGATAAGTTTCCCAGGATGGCCTTCAACTCATTTTTGTAGCCCAGGCAGTCTTTGCTTCAGTCTCCTGACTAGCTAAGATTGCAGGTCCGCCCACCAGGCCTGTCCCCACCTGTGTGTTAAGCTGAGATTCAACAATATCTTTGTGTCTTTGCCCATCCAATTATCTTTTCCTGCATTTGACAAGACAGATCCTCCGTTTTCTAAGTTATGGTAAAATTCTCTTCTACAAAAAACATCCAAGGCCGGGGAGGTAGCTCAATGATGCAAGTCCCAGGACCTGAGTTCCACCCCCCCAGAATCCACATAAAATAAATGGGCATGGCATCCCAGTGCTGGCAAGGCAGAGACGGTGGATCCCTGGGCTCGGTGGCTAGCCCTAGTCTATGAGGTGAGCTCCAGGGCAATGGAGCTCAAAATCTGGCTCAAAACACTAGTGGACAGCATCCAAGAAACAACACCTGAAATTGTCCCTGGCTTCCACATGCACACACATGTGTGTCCTTCCACATGCACACACATGAACATGAATAACCAGTGCCTTTGAGTTCAGCAGTTGGGAAGCTGATGCAGGAGGATGGTTGGTCTAGGCTACACAGAACTAAGCTAACCAAGACTACATGAAAGGGTCCTAACTTTTTTAAAAAGCTAAATAATAATATCCCCAAAACAAAGACCCCCGCCCACCCCAACTTTTTGTATCTGTAGCTAAGAGCTAATCTCCCAAAGGCTTCTCACTGACTCACTTTCCAGCAACTGGACACAGATCTGACACACTCACTCCTTGGAGCCAACACGGTGCTGGCTAGATGGGGTGGGATCATTTTACTTGAACCTCATTGGCTTGCTACACATTTTCAGCTCTTGTTCTTGCCTGTCTTTGAGTTGTTAGTCTTATTCTCTGCCTCTCCTCATGAGAAATAGAAACTCCCCATCCCAGGAGCCTGTGTGGTTTCTCCCAGCTTTGTTTCTCTTCCCTCTAGCTCGGACTCTAATGCCAAGCATTGGACTCTTGCATCGTACCTGGACATGCAGCCTGAGTCTCACACACTCTTGCTGTACACACTCCAGTTCTGTATTTCCTTCAGTTCTACCTAGCAATAACCCTGGAGAGAAATTCCAGAGAGAGGATTGCCTAGGATTCCCTCTTCTCCTGATTGTTCTAAACCAAGTCCATATCTTGAAGGAAGCAGGAAAAAAGTCAAGAAAAGGGAGAGCTGGCAGGAGGAAGTGGGCCCAAGCCAGTCTGCATTTTGTTTTGGTTTTGGTTTTTTCGAGGCAGGGTTTCTCTGTGAAACAGTCTTGACCGTCCTGGAACTAGCTCTGTAGATCAGGCTGGCCTTGAACTCACACAGTTCTGCCTGCCTCTGCCTCCTGAGTGCTGGGATTAAAGGCGTGTGCCACCACTGCCAGTCTGCATTTGCATGACGTGTTCCTGAGAATGGCACCTGAGGTGGTCTATGCTGTCCAGGCTGAGATATCCCTCCCAGCCCCAAACCTAAGCCTTGACTTCAATCTTCAGAGTGTTCTTTATCTTCTTTCTGCCTTACCTCCATGTTATTTTCTTTTTTGAGACAGGCCTTGCTAAGTACCCCAGGCAGACCTTAAACAATTTTGCCTTGGCCTACTGACTGTTAGGGTTACAGGCCATGTACCACCATGTCTGTCCCTGACTCATTTGCTGACCCTGGCATCGTCTCTTGGCCTCAGAATTGTTCAGTGCACACAAAAAGCCAACACTTCTGCCAGTGAGTCTCTGTCACACTCCCAGGACTTCAACAGTGCCCTCCTGTCTCCTCCAGCTGCCGCATCTGTCAGGCCTTCTCTCTGACTCTTTCTCTAGTGTCCCTGACCTGTCTACATTTTTCCTACAGCCCATTCTGGCCACTTGACTTCCATGACCTTATGTTAGCCTGACACAAATTCTGACCGTGCTCTTAGCTCGAAGGGGACATGGGCAAACAAGATCAGAGGAGTGGCCAGCAAAATAAATTGCATGAGGCCAGGGGCTTGAGAGTGACCTTCACTGGACGTGAGCTAGAAAGTATCTGAGAGAAGCCAGTCAGGGGTGGTGCGCGCCTTTAATCCCAGTGCTCTGGAGGCAGAGGCAAGTAAGTCTCTGAGTTTAAGGTCAGCCTGGTGTACAAAGTTAGTTCCAGGACAGTCAGGGCTGCACAGAGAAACCCTGTCTCGAAAAACCATATATATGTGTATATATATGAGAGAGAGAGAGAATTTTAAGGAAAGTATCTGAGAGAAAGAAATCCTCCCAGTAGTGGGCAGTAGGCATCCAGAAATTTCTCTTAAAAGATTTCTCTTGTTCAGATTTTGTCTCCGAATTTCCTCTCTAAGATAGCTCAGTAGGGAAAGGTGCTTGCAGCTAAGTCTGATGACCTGAGTTCAATACCCCAGCCCCATGTGATGGAAGGACTGACTTCTGCAAGTTGTCCTCTGACCTCCACACGAGGGCCATTGTAATGCACCCACCCACACACCCCACACCATCCTCACAATGAATAAATGTAGTTTCCATTCTTTAGAGATTGTCTATCTTGCTTTTTGTTTGTTTTTGTTTTGTTTTTTGAGACAGGGTTTCTTTCTCTGTGTAGCCCTAGCTGACCTAGAACTTGGTTTATAAACCAGGCTGGCCTCAAAGTCAGAGATCCCCGGGCATCTTCCTCTGGGGTGTTGGGATTAAAGGTGTGGCCACCACACCCCGCTATCTTTTGCTTTTAAAATTCTTTTTTGGGGAGCTGGCAAGTTGGCTCATCAAATAAAGAGATCTGCCACTAAACCTAGGACAGCCAAGGTTACCCAAAGAAACTTTGTCTTGAGAAAACCAAAACCAATCCTAGGAATGGACTCTAGGTCCTAGACAAGCACTCTGACTCGTGAGCTCCATTGCTAGGAGCTGCCCCCGCCCCACACCCCTGACACACACACACACACACACACACACACACACACACACACGAGAGAGAGAGAGAGAGAGAGAGAGAGAGAGAGAGAGAGAGAGAGAGAGAGAGAGAAAGAGAGATATTCTAGCTGGCTGGCAACTCATTGTGTAGATCAGGGTGGCCTTGAACTTAAGACATTTCCCCATGCCTTTGCTATGATTACAAGCATATGCCACCATTCCTAGACTGTGTCAGCCCTCCCCCCCCCTCAATGTTTTGGGACAGCCTTGAGTTTGGGACTCCTATATAGAATACAGGCACTCCAGGAGGCTTCTTCCCTCCACCAAAAAAATGCTTCAGCCTCCTAGGTATGCTAGATCACAGAGCCGGCTTCCTTCCTTTTTCTTCCCAGTGTAACTTTCTTTCTGCCAGTTTGGATCTGTCGCTGTTTTCCCTTGCTTTCCTTTTAGGATTCTTCCCTTTCCTCTCTGCCGAATGGAGCCGCCACCTGACTTACCCAGGAATGGCTAGACATCTTCCCTTCAGCTGCATCTTAGAACCACACACGGTGGTTCTAAGTGGAACCCCTTGGCACAGTTCGTAAGACCTTCATGATCAGGACCTAAGTGGGCACCCTGTAGGACTTTTCCAGGCATATGATCCCCACCCCTCTCACCCCCCCGCCCAGAAGACCACAGTGAGTAGAAACCTAAATGCTGATCGGTTAGTTACCGTCCTTATTCCTCTACCCTTTCCTTATAGCTCTTAGACTAGGCTCCTGACCTTGCTAGCTATCAGTGGCAGTGGGCATTCTTGACACCTAACCCTTTCGCCTTTAATGCTGCTTCTGGAACTGAAGGAGAAACCAATCAGGAAGACTTCAAAGTGAAGCTGGAAGGCGGGGCGGCTCTGGGAGCTGCCTCCAAATACAGTGGGCTCCCCCAGGAGGAAACTAGGTCTTACTATGATTGACAGTGGGGACAGGGAGAACACAGCCAAGGTCCTCACTAGAATCCATTTTCTCACCAATTTCTCAGGCTTCCCCCTTACCTTCGCTCCTACTTCTTTAACCGCCCCCCCCCCTACATCTTCTGTTGCTACTGTCACCTCTCAGAAGACTGACTTCCCTGAGAGTCCCTATCCTCATCCCGTGCCAGCCGGGGCCTATTCCAACAGCCTTCTAAAACTGCCAGCCCATCCGTAAACACATTAAAATAATAAAGGCTTTGTCTCTTCACCCATGTTCTCGTCACTGGTGTTGTGGAAGTGTGTTGACGGAGGCTGAGAGCGAAGAGGAGGGGCTCTGCATTCAGCCGCCTCTGCGGAGAACCGGGACCCAGCGAGGCCTGTGTTCTGCCCTCTCTTGTTCCTGGGTGGCTCACTGCAGCTTTAGAACCCTTGAGGAACAAGCACGCCCAGCCCCCTGAGCTCGAAGGGATGTTGTTAGGCAACCAGGAAATGTGGTTGTCATTAAGAGATGGGCTGGGTATTGAGACTGCATGATTGGCAGATAAGAGCAGAGGGCACATATCAACATTTAGATGGAATAGCTTGGAAAACAAGATGCCACCATCCCAATGTTGGGTGTGGCGAGGTTTTAAGATGGGGGTTTTGAGTCCTTTTCCGGTGTAGGAAGGGCTTCTGGAGCCCCCTGGGTTGTGTATGTGGGGAGTCTCTCTCCACACCGCCTTAAGTGGAGAGGCATCCTATGGAGGAACAGTAGAGGTGACCCGCTGCAGCCTCAGTCCTGGGGATGGAATCAAGTCCCAATTATCAGTGCTCTTCCACCATGTCAGTCAGCACCCACAGCTTTCTGTGCAAAGTGTGCAGGAAGCCGGAGGATGAACCAGTGGGGGACAGCTTAGCAAGGCTGTGCAGAAATGGAGCAGCAACATTTCGTCCACACCCATGCTCCTACCTACTTGCATTCTGATTTATTATTCACCCTCCTCTCTCCCAAAGCCAGAGTTCCTCTTCAAGCTTATGTCTGCTCTCTGACTGGGAATCTCACTGCAAACAAACAGGACATCACTCACTGAGGAGCCCTCTTACTTCCTCCTACCCCAGGCCCAGTCTCCTGACACCCCGCCCCACCCCCATCCCTTCCCACTCTGGCCCACTCCCGCCCTCCCTTGATCACTCCATCCGACCCTCACTCTCACTCTTCTTCCCCCACACCCCTCCACCCAGCCTTGTCCCTCCCTGACTCACTCACCTCAGGTCCCATTGTCACAAACAAAAATTTCAGCATAAGCCTCTCCAACCGGTTTGGCTTAGGTGTGCAGCCTTCCATGGGGACTGAGACCAGTTGAAGTAGCTTCTTGGACACATGGATATGGACAGAGGCAGGCCTGTGTATATTCACAACACACAGAGACACGCAAGGGAAACGTGATGGTGAGATGTCATGTGTCACAGAGATATATGTGTCTGTCCTCTCCCGACTGAGGGGCCCTTGAGGGCAGGGATTGTGTGTCTTATGTCTTTGTCCCCTCCCTTGAGCCTGACACTTAAGCATCTATCTGTTGATTGAATGTGCACTTGCAGCCATGCACAGTGATGCTGCTCAGATGAATGCATGGGCTAAAGATGCCGTCTATCATGGCTTGAATTGTCCCCATTCTTCGAGCTCAGAATGTAGGTGGGAGGAGGGTAGGTAGTGAGGCATGAGGGGAATGGGGAGTCAGTGTTGAAAGAATTGGGCTCTGAACGTAGGCGCTGGTCCTGAAAGGTTTTCATAACCATTATTTTAGTATACCTGACCTGAAATATGGCTTCCCTGGGATTTATCTCAGAAGAGGATAGAAAAGGCCTGAATATAAAGCATATTTCTCAGGAGTATGGTCCATGTGAAACATTATAGGACTAAGGGAATGAGGGAGTAGAGAGGACTTGAAGATAAATATTTGTTAGATGAGGAAAGAAAAATCCCTACCTCAGCTAAAGGCACCTTAATCTCTCTGGCTGTGGCGCCTGCAGCCCCAGTTTAAGGTTGTTTACTAGGGCCTGACCATATCCACGAAGATGTGGGGGTGTTCGTTACCTCAATACTGCCTCAGAGAAGTCCTGTTCCCCTTTAGTGATCCCTATGACTAAAGTTGGGGCGAGTGAGTTAGGGTCCCAGCCTCCAGGGGCTCAGAGATATTCTGGCTGGCAGTCCTCTGAGGGAAGAGTATATTGTGAATAGAGCTACCCAAGCGGGCTGGATACTCACTTTGTGGTCTAGCTGCTTTCCCACCCCCCATGCCTCAGTTTCTCCCGTGATTTCCTGTACCTAGAGGGATAAATCCGTGGGAAGGAAAGAGCTCCTCTGACAGCATGTGATAGGATCCAAAGTGTGATAATTATAATTATAACACAGGATGCTCCCCCTCCCATCCCCCTGGCCCTACCCCACCCCTGCCACACTGGATCTCAAAGCAGCATCGGGGTGGGGCTGTTCCCCTGGCATAGGTGGGGACCTGGGTCCTGAAGAGGGGAAGGGGTTTGCCAAGGCGGAGGTGGAGAGAAATTAAGGAGATTTGGCATCCAGCCTGACCCTTAAATCTGCCTCTGACCGGCAGGAAATAGCCCTTGAGGAAGAGGCCACTATCATAATCACTGCTGAGAGGTAGGGTCCAGTGAGGGGTCTACTCTATGGAGCAGCGTTGGAGCCTGGATTACAACCCCAGTTCAAGATGGGAACATGATCATTTGAGATCTCTGCCTGCTCACCTTCCCTCACCATCTTCTCCAGACTGACACTGGTTGATTTAGAAATGCAGGCCTTCCAAAAAAAAAAAAATGCACTCAGTTCCCTTTGGGGTTGTAAACTGCCCTAGCATGGTTGACTGGGCAAAATTATAAAACAAGCCCAACTTTTAAGTACTTCACAGAGGACAGCTGCCATCCTTTCCCTCGGTTTAACAAGTTTACTGTTAAATCTTGGGCATGCAACAGGCCTCAATCAATGGCTCTTGAATTAAAGCTTACAATTTAGTTAAGGAGATAAGATGTGCACAAATTATGAGTGCACAAGCTATAATAAAGAGACTGGCAAGGACCAAGGAAGACTAGAAGAAAGGTGGGAGGAGCCGAGAAAGCTTCAAGGGAGATATGGCCTTTGAGGTCAGTTTTGAGAGATGAGCAAGATTGACAGGTAAGGGGACTGAGGAAGTGGCTTGGTGGTAGAGAGCTTAGCTTGTATGCACAAAGCGCTGATCCTAGGCCTCCACCTAAAAACCAAACAAACAAGAAAACCAGAACAGGTAGAGTTGGGGAAAAATCTACATTAATAACCTCCCCCATTATTGATACTTCTTTCTTCTTTTCTATGTTTCTGGACATGAGAACTGTGTAACCTCTCTATTTTCTTTCCCTGGGTTTATCTCCACATGTATGTGTCTTTTTAAAGTTTTTATTATTATTTGAAGTAGAGCGTCATATAGCCCAGGATAGCCCAGAACTCTATGTAGCCAAAACTGCCTTCACCTCCCAAGGGCTGGGACTGCAGAGATGCACCAGCATGCCTGGCTTTTACCTGTCTTTGAAATTCCAGTCTGCCAGTGATCTCACCTCCCTCTTTCAGGGGATAGATATGTACCCCTTCTTCCAGCTCTCAAGCTGTCCCGTGGTTACTATTATTCACCCAAATTGGAAATATGTGATCAGATGAGCATAAGAGTTACAGGGGTACAAGGATAGAGTGAAATCCTCACAAAGTCCAGACATGTTGTCCTCCCCATGACCATGGTGGGGCACACCGTAGAGAAGGAGAAAAGTCCCCCCCCCCCTCCTCTTTGGGTTGCGCTGATGCACTTTTAAAACTCCTGTCATGGGTTAAGTTGTTGAGAGAAGGTTCTGAGAGGAAAAGCAGGAATTCACAGGACTAATCCCCTGGTCAGCCCCTCCACCTCTCCTGTGCAGGGATGGGCCAAAGGAAAGCAGTGAAGTTCTTTCTCAGAGGGTTCTCTGAACTTTCTGCTTCCAGAAAATCACTAGGCTAACTTGACTGTCCTCTAGCAAGTCCATCCTCCAATTTAGGCCTTCTGAAACATGAGGTAGATGGGCCAGCAGGCCAAGGACCTCCTCAGTTCTCTGATTCTGTGGCACCAAAAGTTGAATCCTTCAGGAGTTTGAGGAACTTGTCAGGGACCCCAGGAAACAGCTGGCCTAGCTGTCATATGAAAGGGTTGGGTTCTTTTTCAGACACATCTGGTGCTTCCGTCTTTAAGACACCCAGGCCTCCTTGTTCCACGCCCCCTGCTAGAGGCTCACCACCACCCTCATGCTGCTGTCCATACCCTCACAGGTAAAGCCCCTGTTGCTGATGAGATCCCACTGCCCGCACCCAGAACCGTCCCTTCTTCCCTCCCTCCTTGGCGCCCATTAGCTAGCCCAGGCCGTGGGGGCGGTGGCTGCGGAGTCTCCTCTCTGTGCCAGGCCCGGCCCCCGGAGACGCACCTGTTCTGACCTGCTTAGCAGGTTCCCAGGTTTCTGCCTTCGTTGTTGGCCACGGCGTGGGAAGCAGCTCTGGGGGAGCTCAGGGCTCCCGATCACGGCTTCTTGGGGGTAGCCACGGCTGGGTGGGTAGAACTGGGGCCTGGGTCCCCTAGTGGAGACCCAAGTGGGATAGGCAGGTACGTCAGTGCCTGGGGACTCCGTGACTTCCTGCCTTCTGGGTCAGAGCTTTACACAGCTCCAGAACCGGCTCCCAGGGAGAACTCCGTGGAACTCAGAATCACTGGCCAGGTCTGCCTTTCAGCCAATGCCCCTGTCCCTGGGAGCCGAGATGTGGGGCCCTGAAGCCTGGCTGCTGCTGTTGTTCCTGGCATCGTTTACAGGTAGGACTTGCCTGAACCATCAGGACTTTTGCTTCTGAGCCCTACCTGGCAGAGACAGGCACACACACACACACACACACACACACACACACACACACACACACACACAAACATTCCCTTTCCTTGGACTTCGGATGGAGAAGACAATCTCTTTCTCCTGTTCATTCCACTTGCCATCAGTGCCCTCAAAAGAACCAATGTAGCTCTTTCTTCTCAAGTCTCCTCTCTGTCCCAAGACTAAGCCACTTAATGTCTGCAGTCCCTAACCACCTCTGCTAAAACCTTGCTTGCCAAGGCCTCTGTGGACACGCGCGTGCACACACACACACACACAGACACACACACACATACACACGGCAGGGGTAGGTGGGCTGAAAGGTGGACTCCGAGGACCCTGCTCACCCCAGGGCTTCCTGAAGGCTTTGTGGCCTACCCACTGGGCTTCAGACCTGCCTCAGCATTCACCAGGAGCAGGAAGCCTGGTGTCTGGAGAGTGGAGGGGCATTTCTGTCTCCTTCTCCTCTCATAGTAATATTCTGAGCAGCAGGATTGGGGTGTTCATTGTGGGATTACAGGAAAAGCCATGAAACTCCTCTCACCCTAGTGCCTCTCCTAGGTGGTGGAGAATAATGGTATGTGTTTCTTACACAGTTGGGGGGGGGTTAAAAGGTAAAGGGTCTTCTGGATGAGATGTGGTCCACTTTTATTCATTTATTATCTTTCCATTTCCTCTGGTGAATGCCAATATAATACTTAGACTTTCTGCTTGCCTAATATAGGCATAACATACATAACTCATCAGAATGTATCATTGTCAGAGCGAGAGGGAGAGAATATGTGTGCAAGGAGACCAAAGTAGGATGCCATTGGCTGTTGCTGGGGAAGGAGTAGCTAAGAACTCTTTTTCCTTAGAAAGACAGGACTTTGTCTGCAGAGGACAGTAGGGTCCTCAGCTCAAGAAAGAGAAGCAAGGGACTGTTAGTTGTCCAGCAGCAGCTGGTGACTCTCTCCCCAACCCCATTCTCAGTTGAAGCACGAGAGAAGAACAAGGCATAAATGCCTGGATTGGCAGGCTTTGAGGTTGCCCTCACTCTGGTCTTATAACAGAAGGGTCAGTGGGTCACTCTCCAGTATCAGGACACTAAGCTCCAATCTGCCACCTGCCCTTCCCCTTAGCCCCTGCCCTTAATTCCCATTTTCCAGATAGCCCTTTACCCTGGGTTCAGTCAAGAGGGTGGGGCCTCCTGCTGGGCCAGGGAACCCAACTGACACTTTCCTGGGGAATCTACCTACCCCTGAGGAATGGAGTCTTGCTGTCTCAGGACTTGGGTAGGATCAAAGAGACCACTACTCCAACTCTTTCATTTTAAAGATGGGAAAACCAAGAGAAACAGATGGGCAGGTGAGATCTGCAAGATTACTCAGTGTAAGAAGCAGAACCATGGTTAGGGCCTTGGTCACCCGACTCCTTGTTAAAAAAGAAACCAGGATAGCTGAGTGCATGTGGTGCTAGGTGCTGGAGATACAATGGTAAGGTACTGTCCCCGCCTTCCTTCTCCATGATGCAAAGCTGGTCTTTCTAGTAGAAGCCCAGAGAAGAGGGAAAGAACTCCTGGCTAGAAAATTGCCCCAGACTTTACCCAGGTCTGGGAGAAGCTAAGCTGAGAAGAAAGGCTGGCTCCAGGATTGCCCAGGAGGCTAGTAGCTAATCGGATGTCACTGAACTTCTGCTGCCATGACCTGCACTGAGATGAAGGCTATTCCCAGGAATCCCTGGAAACTTGCACTATGGGGCCACAGCCCAAGGACTAGAGAGTCCCGTCCCCTCCATTTTGGCTCCCCTGTGTGTATGTGTAGGCATCTTGTTAATGGCCCTAGGAACCTAGACTCAGTTTATATCTCTGAACACCCCTCAGATTTGGAAATCAAGAGCCTTGAGTTCTGATCCCATTTCTTCCATTAATTTGTTAGGTATTTTTGAACAGCTGAGAGACTGCATCAGGAGACCGAGAAGGACTGGAAGGTCTCTGCAGACCTTTTGACTCTGAAATACTAGGCTTCTGTGATTGATTGTCCAGCTCCTGGCTTGAAGTGTTGTGGTGGTTGAAGAATTGATCAGTCTCCCTGTGGCTGAGAGGACCCTTCCCAAGGACACAGCCTTCCTGGCCCAATTGCAAAGTGACACCTGCCCCCAACTCCAGGACCATTAGAGCACTGAGCCCTAGGGCCCTGCCCCACCCCTGACAGGGAGAGGAGCCCAGGCTTGGGAGGCGCCTCCAACACCACAGCTCTTTGTTTCTCCTTAATGGGATGAGTTTCCGGGTGAGGTCCCATCCCTCCTCCCTCCC
The DNA here is from genome assembly GCF_903992535.2 of Arvicola amphibius. Lineage (NCBI taxonomy): Eukaryota > Metazoa > Chordata > Mammalia > Rodentia > Cricetidae > Arvicola > Arvicola amphibius. The sequence continues at coordinate 22,542,157 of NC_052058.2, read as the reverse complement.
CCATCTCTTGCCCTGGGGCTGAGGGGCCTGAATCTGCAAACTGTTTTCCAATAGGTTCCCAGTTTCTAACTCTTTGGGTCCTGCGGGCCCTGGGAGGAAGCTGGTCCATGAATTCTAAATTCTGTCTTCTGACGGTTAGGATCAACTTTCTGTTGAGATTAATTTCCTAGAAAGGGAGGGGCCCCATCCCTGCTTTTCTGCTCCCGATGACAGAGGTGGGCAGGCCCTTTCCTGTAGGGCCTACCCAAACCCAGAGAAGCCAGAAAGGGAGGTTTGCTTCCCCGCCCAAGTGTGGAGAACCAGGAGAATCCCAGGGAAGTCCTTGGCCCCAGTGACCCTGACCCTGGTTCCATCCTAGCATTTTGTATTGATGCAGCAGGGGTGGAGAGACCCCCCAGCTACAAAGATAGCAGTGAGGAGGTTAGTGTGCACAGTCCCATATTCTAGAATATAGCCTCAGAATCCAGGGGTCCTGGGGCAAAGTGAACAGGGGATAGGGCTACTAGCCACTGAGGGGAGCAAGTCCTGTAGGGAGAGAATGCCTGTAGAATCTGGACTCCAAATCTTGGAAAGACTCGACAAAGAAGGGATGGAAATGAAAAGTGGCAAACTGAGTCAGGAGCACAGAGAGCAGAGGAACTTTGGGGTCCAGATCTGGAAACAGAACCCCGTTTTCTGGACACCGTTTTCTGGAGGAGAATGGGGGTACCATACCCTACCCTTTCACTGGAACAGGAGCCAACAGGGTGCCAGTGGCCTGAGGAGCTGTTCCCATGGCTTTCTGTGCCACCCCCAACACTCTCTCTAAAACCGTTCAGAGGGCTAAGGTTGGGGCTGTGATGTGGAATGAAGTTGGCGAGACACAATGGGAGAAGGGATGGGCAGAATTTGCGTGGTGGTGGGGGAGACTAGATCTCAGGGGTTTGAGAGAAGTTGAATTCTAGGTCTCCCACCCACCCACAGCGGTGACTCAGCAGGGCTCAGACTCTGGCTCCTGGGGGGTTTAGGGGACTTATCTGTGCTGAGAGCTGTGTCTAAGGCAGAGACGCCTGCTTCATGAACTGTCCGTCCTCCCCATTGTTCCTCTTTCCCTCTGTTACTTATGTGGCCCCCCTCCCTAGACACTAATCTGTGGGTGGGCGCTTTGCCCAGCTTGGGAAGCTCTCGTTAAGCTAGGGGGCTTAGGAAAAATGAGGGGTATGTAAGGGAGGTGGGTGAAGGCGGAGGGAAAGTTTTTGGTTTTCAAAGTTACTCAATTCCAAGGCCAAGGTTACGGGCAGAGGAACGTCCAAAATAACCATTTGCTTTGTCTGTGTCACCTGTCCTGGGTGGACCGGGACTAAATGCTTCCCTCTCGTGTCTTTTCTTACCCCAAACTAACACACCTACGCCAGCCTTCTCTGGTGAGGCTAGAGAAGGGAGGGAGGCAGGAGTTAACAAAAAATATGAGACCCTAGACAGCCTGGACCCCTCCCCCTAGCCCCAGGCATATCCCCCCCCCCCCAACTGCTTCCCACCAAACCTGCACCCGACAGCTCTTACCCCAGGCCTAGAGACAGAGCTGGTTTTTCTGGTGGTAGCAAGTAGCAAAGCCCTGACAGAGATTCCCAGGGAAGAATCTCTGCTTGGGGGGTCAGAGTCCTGAGGGGGCCCAGGGGTGTGGCCATAGGGGATAAAAAGGGTGGGAGTCCCTTTGTAGGAACCCGAAGAGCAAGAGAGAGGGAGCCTTTGTTTTGTTTGTCAGGGAGGCTCGGTGGCAATTTCCCATCACCTGGAGGGACAGTGACCTCATCTCTGGTTACCTCCACCTTTAGCCTGAGATGAATCTGCCCTGAAGTCTTGGGGTGAGATGGAGAGGGAAGCCAGGAGCAACATTAGAATGGGCAGAAGCCCAGAGCCACACACTGACCAAATGTAGCTGAGCCAGATATGCGGAAGCCAAGATAAATGACATCAAAATATTTACTATGTGTGCGGAGTTCTGCAGTAGGGTGATGTGGACTGTGTGTTCAGAGGGTGAGAGGTATATGTAATGGCATATATAATGCGTGCATATATGTTCATATGCTAACACATAGCTCTTCCCTCTGGGAACAGAAAAGTTAGGATGTATATTTCCCCGGAGAGAGCTGTGAATACATATGTGTATGAAACACCCCCAGGTTCTTGCAAAGAAATAGTTTCACATTCACATGAACTAGAAAAACTGGCCTAGCCCTCATCAAAGATTCAGACACAAAAGACTTGACAGTTATTCCCTTTGTCACAGACACACCTCCAGGACCCCAGTGTGTGTACATCCTCGTATGCACCAATAGAAGACACCGGTGGATAAAAGTCCCTCAAAAAAAAAAAAAAATCTCATTCTCAAACACGTTGCTAAGGTTGGGTATCTGCAAGAGCCAGCCTCAATTTCCCCTTTTGAGCTTAAAGGCCAAGACTTACACAGAAAGGAAAGTAGGAGCCAAGGAACAGAATAGGGTGTAGCCAGCTAGCCCAAGCCAGGAATGGAGGACCTGTCTGGGAGCGGGCGGGGTACACAAAAGGCAGGGCCCCAAAGAGGCCTGAGGGGGCCTGGACAGGGGTGGGGGAGGCTGAGGGCAGGGATCCCGTCTGGCCAGTTGGGCCTGTTCTCTCCCTTGCGCAAGGTGATGGTGGCTGTGGCTAGGCCTACTGCTCTGTGGCAGCTTCTGAGTCACTAAGGCTCCTGACCAGCGTCCTGGTGCTCCTTGAGAGGAGGGGTGGGGAGAGTCAGGAGGAGGAGGAGGAGTGCCCGGGAAGCTAGAGGCCACCAGCCTCAGCAAACTACACACGCAGCAGTAGAAGGGTCTGTGGGCTTGGCCTGGCCTGGCTACTGCATGCCCATAAGGTGACCTCACCAGGCAGGCGGTGTGTCTCCTTCAGCCTGGTGACATCATCATGCTGACGCCAGGCAGGCACTGGGTGGGGGAGAGGAGGAGACAATCCTGGCTTGCCCTGGCTTGGAAGCCTGGGTTCCTGGGTCCATTTAGCTCGGGACAAGGATGCTTGGGCCCAACTTCTCTTAACTCATCTCTTTTGATTTAGAAGATGAACTGAAGGCCATTGGAAGTGGGGATGCCTCAGCCTAAGATACTGCCACTAAATAGTGGCTTTAGAACAGTGTGGGTTTTGTAGGAGCAATTCCAAAGGAACTTTCCTGTTCGATTAGGTGCCTCAGTCTGCAAAACTGGGGCTTGTACCTTCAGGATGAGGATTTCAGACTCACAGGATAGGGACATTATGTATGGAGACGCAGGCATGTGATGGGTACCCAATTCTTACTGTGCCCTAAGAAGATATTTTGGGGGACAGAATATGGATGACTTGTAGAGGGGGCAGGGGCCAGTGTAAGGGCTTGAGAGATGATGGTTAAGAGCACTTGTTCTTGCAGAGAACCTAGGTTTAATTCCCAGCACCCACATGGCAGTGACCAGCCACCTGTAATTCCAATCCCAAGACATCGGATGCTCTCTGCTAACCTACACAGCCACCAGGCACATAGTATACATATATGCAAGCAAAACATTCACGCTCATAGAAAAATAAATAAGTAAGTAAAAATTTAACGATGGAAATAAGGGATCTGCCAGTGTCACAGAAATAGTCTTTGGAAGGATTTATATCTCCTGATGGGCAGCACTTGGGGGTCCCTGTGACCTGCATCCACATTATTGTGACTTAAATCTACATCAGTGTTTTGCAGCAGAGTGAGCTGAGAGCTCATATCGTACCCCACTGCCAGGCTTTTTTGACAACCTTACTCCCTTTAGTGCTAGGAGGAGGTACCTGGGAGGGGTGCAAGCTGGACTCCCAGGCTGGGCTGGGTGGGACCCATGTCAGCTTAGGCAGGTCAGGGCCCTGGTATCTGGCCCTGCAGGTCTGTCCCGTCCAGTCTGGGGCCCTCCCAACTCCCAGCAGCAGCATCCTTCCCTCCACCCCTCCTATCAGGGCTGCAAGACCATCTGTCTCCCTGGAACTCTCTGCCCTACTCCATGCTCCGTTTCCTTACTACATGCCTGCCTGTCTCCATCGCCTTCTTCCTTTGTCTGGTCCAGAGTTACCGCTCTGGCAGTGAACCCAGACAGCCAGTTTATCTTACCCCCACCCCAAGGTTACCATGCCAACACTTTCCCTGCCTCATCCAAATAAGGGACTGTGCCTTCCTCTTGGTTCTACTTTCTTTCTGCTGCCTCTTTCAGGCATCTGCTCACTCATTTGTATATTCTTTTTGTTTTTGATTTTTGTGGGGATTGAGACATTGTTTCCCTTTTGCTAGGGATGGCCTTGAACCCAAAATCTTCTTGCCTGAGCTTCCCCAAGTGTTGGGATAAGAGGTATGGGCTACCAAGCCTGGCTTTGTTCATTCATTCATTGATTCACTCAGTCAATAAACTTTCATCAGTGTCCAATTATGCGACAGGAAGGAGACCACATACCACTGACTGAACATGAAATCAGAAACCATGTTTTTAATATGTGATATATGACCCTGTTTTGACTCTTCTGAAGCTCAATGCCTTGGGGAAGGAGAACACGAAAGTAGAAAGTCTGATCTATAGGTTCAAGCACTATGATTGAGGCTAAAGCAGAGTGCTGGCGGAGGACAGGGGCAGGGCACCCGAAGCGGCTTGAAGTGGGGGAAGGGAGGGAGGACTCAGGAGGAAATGATGTCTAAGCAGAGTCTTAAGGCGTGAGTAGGAGTTCTCCAGACAGTGATGAGTAGGAGCAACCAGACACAGGGAGGAGAACATTCCAGGCAGGGGTACAGTGTGAGCAAAGGTGATAGATAGCAGGGTGTGTGGGGTACTGTTAGAGGCAGGGATTATAAACAGTTGGATGCTCTAAGTTGGAACCCTGGCTATCCCAGAGCACTCTTTTGCCCTGGCCCAGCTCCTGACCTTGGGTTTTGTTTATTTATTATTTTTTAATAACCATAGGCATTCCCAGGCCCATCCTTCCTTATAAGCTACTCATTCTAGATATCCAGTTATTTTGAGTCTTTCCTGTTCCCCACCTCTCTCTAGTCAGTGACCAAATTCCCACCAAACACTCCCTTTTATCTGCCCAGTACCACCTTGCCAGGCTACAGCCTCATGGTATCTGCCTCAGTCTCTTTCCATGACCTGTTTTCTGGTCAGACTACATGTTGTCACCTGCTTCATGCCACTTGCTAGGTAGGGAAGCTTTGGTGACTCTCCACTTCCTACTGACCAAATTTGAATTCCTTTTCCTGGCATGGGTAGTCCTGGGCTATTCGGACCCACCCCACCCCAGCTATGGTTTCCCTGCTGCTCAACACACACACCCTACCTTAGGTTGGGTCCTCTTCTCTTTGCTTCCTGAACCAGCAGCCAGCCTATCTACTGCCTTAGATGTTTGCTTACTTGATCCTCTATTATCAATGCCTTTCTAGGTCTTCCGGGCCTCCTGATCCCACCCAACTCATTCATGAAGCCTTCCCCAGGACTCCCACATGCCTCAAACAACCTACGGCCCAGCCACCAAACACTAAACCAGAAACCACCATTGCAAGTCAGGTGGGGTGGGGGTGCATCCAGTAATCTAAGCACTCCAGAGGCTGGGGTGTGCGAACAGTGAGTTTGAAGCCAGCCCGACAGGCTACATAGTTAGACGGTCTTAAAAAGAAAAAGGAAGAGGAGGAGGGTGGAAAGAAAGGAGAAAGGAGAAAGGAAAAAAAAAAGAAATTATCATTGCACGATTCCATACCTGTCTGTTAGTAGCTAGATGATAGATAGATAGATAGATAGATAGATAGATGATAGATGGATTGATAGATAGATAGATAGATAGATAGATAGATGATAGATGGATGGGTGGATGGATGTCTATCATTTGTATTTCTTCCTCCTAAACAGACGTCGAGTTCCATGAGGGCAGGAAATGGATCTTAATTTGCCAGTAAGGTTATGTGATGGACGTATCTAAATTCAAATTTTCCAAATACTTTCTAATTATTGATTATTGATTTGATTACCAAAAACACTAGTCCTTCATCCCTGGTCCTCTGATTCTGGCTCAATATTCTAACAATTGCTGTGTACCTGCCCTGACCTCATCTCTCCAGGCCCCTGACCTAGGGCCCTTTTTGTCTTCAGAGACTTGCTGATTCTGCCCCTAAACCTGTTCATGCCACTCCTCCCACATGGAAGATCTCCTTCTCTCTGGGAATCCAGGTCTCTCATCTTCAAGCCATGGGAGAAAAAACCTTCCCAAGGGCCTTATCCTTCCAAAATGGCCCATCCCAGGCCCCAAAAGGTCTGAACATTTTCAGTCGCTCTTCACCATTCCTTCCAAAAGCACTGGCTTTTACTTTTACCCCACTTCGTAGACTGTGCCTCCTGTGAAATTTGTCCTTGGTTTCCTGGTTCTATGGGCAGAGATTTCATTTCCTGGGAGGCTGTGAGCTCTGTGAGGGGCAGAAGCTAGGTCTCTGGTTCTGTTATAGTTTCTTTGCTCAAATAGAATTCTAGACTGCGACAGGGTGAGTCTTCCATAAATCATCTGTGTGGCCTTAGGGAAGCCACTTCCCTCTGGGTCTCAGTTTCCTCCTCTGTTAAATGGCGGTAATAACGCCTACCCTCTTGGGAATGTTGTGTGGATCTAATGAGGTAATGGCTAGAATGCGCTTTGCAAGCACAAATTGCTCTTGGAGTTCCGGCTGCCTTTGCTGTCATTATCATTTTGATTGCTTTCCTTTGGTTCTGGCAGCCCCCCCACCTCATTCTGACTTTCTGTCTGCCCCCTGCAGGCCGATGCCCGGCGGGTGAGCTAGAGACCTCGGACGTAGTGACGGTGGTGCTGGGCCAGGACGCAAAATTGCCCTGCTTCTACCGAGGGGATCCGGAAGAGCAGGTGGGGCAAGTGGCATGGGCTCGGGTGGACCCAAACGAGGGCACTCGGGAGCTGGCCCTACTGCACTCCAAATATGGGCTTCATGTGAGCCCCGCCTATGAGGACCGCGTGGAACAACCACCGCCCCCACGAGACCCTCTGGACGGCTCCGTGCTCCTGCGCAACGCTGTGCAAGCAGATGAGGGCGAGTACGAGTGCAGAGTCAGCACTTTCCCCGCGGGCAGCTTCCAGGCACGGATGCGGCTCCGTGTTCTGGGTTAGTAGAGCCAGCTGTGCACAATCAGAATTCGTGGGTGTGTGGAGGGGAGCGGAGACAGGACAGACTGCAGAGATGGATGGGGCAGAGACAGAACAGGCAGACATAAAAGATAAGGCCATATAGGGGTGAGGGAGGATTACCCAGTCCCTCCCACCCAATCCGTAAATTCTCCCCAAAAGCCGCCAAAGCTGGGGAATAATACATATTTTAGGAAGCTTGTCCTTCCCATGGTCCGAATTTCACTTTGCGCACCTTTGTTCTTCTGGAGCATGAGGTTATTCTTTCGAATAGCTTTTCAGAGAGCTGAGAACTTCTGCCAGACTCCACTTAAATGCCCTCGTTTCCAAGTTGCACTTATTGATTCTACGAAAGACACCAATGCACCAATGCAAAGCTTTCTTCACCATCCTAGGCGCTATGGCTTTACAATGTGAGAGTCACAGATGTGAAGATGAGGCCCAGCTGTGATGTGGCTATATGTGAGCAGGGGAGCAGTTAATAGGTTAATATGCTCCTTGATTGGGACATCAGTGGACGTGATCTAAGACCACGATCACGTCTATCTATCTATCTATCTATCTATCTATCTATCTATCTATCTATCTATCTATCTATCTATCTATCCATCCGTTTTTCAAGGCAGGATTTCCTCTGTGCAGCTTTGGAGCCTGTCCTGGAACTCGCTTTGTAGACCAGGCTGGCCTTGAACGCACAGAGATCCACCTGTCTCTGCTTCCCGGGTGCTGGGATTAAAGGCGTGCGCCACCCCCATTTGACTCACAATTGCATTCTAAACCACTACTTTGCATTACGGACAGTGGTGCTGGTCAACCTGGACCTATGGTCAAGGTGTCTTTTCCATTTTGTGGTTGGGCTATTTTGAAGCTAGAATTTTTTTTTTAAAAAAATCAAAAAATTGTGCGTTGGGTTATTTTGGGGTTAGAAATAAAAAGCCTTCATGTTTTTGCTTTGGGTGGAAGTTAGTAGCATAAGTCTTGGAGGAAAAAAAGCTGGGCATCGTGATAAATATCTCTACTTATACTGCTTCAGAAGCTGAGTCAGGGGATTGGAGAATTTGAGGCCAACACACACCCCAAAACAAAATCTGTGACTCTAGGCTTTGTCACTTAAGAGCTGACGACCTGGAGCAAATCTCTGACCCTCCCTGAGCTTTGGTTTCCTCATCTGAAGAGCAAAACATAATAATAATACCCACCTCACTAGTGTGTTAGCAGAATTAAATGAGATAATGCATGAAAGCATTTAGCATAATAGTTGACACATGGTAAGCAGTGGTTATTATTGTTGTTATTACATAGATAGTATCTAATTAGTTCTAAAATTATTTTATTTTTTTTAAAAAAAATAACCTATGCACATTGTAAAAAATTCTAATAGTGAAGAAAGATGTAAAGACACTTGAAATTACACCACTGATCTGGCATTTTTCTTAGTAAGAAAAGAAAGGGGCACTGGAGCTCGCTTTGCAGCACATATACTAAACTTGGAACGATACAGCGAAGATTAGCATGGCCACTGCACAAAGATGACAAGCAAATTCGTGAAGCGTTCCATATTTTTAAGACAAGATCTCCTGAGTAAACTGGGAGCATGGGACCATGGGAGAGGGCTGAAGGGGAGGGGAGAGGAAGGGAGGGGAACAGAGAAAAATGTAGAGCTCAATAAAATCAATAATTAAAAAAGGGGGGCTGAAGATTGCAGCTAGGTGGGACTTAGAGAGGCCTCCTGACAGCGGATCTTTTATACACTCCTCCCCTCATTCACAGTGCCTCCCCTGCCTTCACTGAATCCTGGTCCACCACTAGAAGAGGGCCAGGGCCTGACATTGGCAGCCTCTTGCACTGCAGAGGGCAGCCCAGCTCCCACTGTGACCTGGGACACGGAAGTCAAAGGTACTCAGGCCAGCCGCTCCTTCAAGCACTCCCGCTCAGCTGCTGTCACTTCAGAGTTCCACCTGGTTCCTAGCCGAAGCATGAATGGGCAGCCACTTACCTGTGTGGTGTCTCACCCTGGCCTGCTCCAGGACCAGAGAATCACCCACACCCTCCAAGTGGCCTGTGAGTATCGGGATATATGGGTAAGATACCGTATGTTCTGAAAATAGTGCTAAGACATTGTGACCCTGAACCACCCCAGGAGGGTCAGCCCGAGAACAGAAGACTTGGGGACCAACCTAGATGCCCTGGGAAAATCATTGTGGTCTCTGTGAACTATATTCCAAGTGCTGGGATTAAAAGCAAGCCCCACTGCTGCCTGGTATCTCTGTGAACTTTGTAGAAAAGACTGCCTTAGTTTTACAGTGTTGATGGGAGAATAAAATATAAATATGATATCGAAGGTGTTTGCAAAAATATACAGTTTACAGTTTGGAGACAGACTTGGGACAAGCCGCCGTTCTGCTATTTACCAATAGTTATTTAATCTTGTTAGATCTCATTTTATTCACCAGAAAATGAGTGTAATTATACCAACTCTACAGGATTTTGATGAGAATTAGCGTCCTTGAATGCAAAACATCTCACAGACTTGAAATCCTGTAAGGGTTCAGTAAATGATAGTGTGCTCCCAGCGTTAGACTGCAAGCCCAGATTACACCGTCATTTGGCACGAAGTAGGAAATCAACACACGTCTATTAGGAAAATGAACAAACTGGCGGGTTTTTAGGCCCTTAGCGAGCACCTGCTCGGTGGGTAGCAGTGTGCTAGGTGTCACCGGAGAGTCAGAAAGACTGTGGAACTCCCTTACTCCAAGGGGCGTGCGGCTTTGCAGCACAGGTCAAGCAAAATAAACTCTGAGCTTGGGGTGGGGGTGGGGGGGCACGTGACAATGTGGTCAGGAGCTGTGGGTGAGGGGAGAGGGAGGACAAGGGGGATTCACGGATTAAGGCGTCCTCCCATTCTTCCTCCTCTCTCCTCCCACTCCAGTCCTTGCAGAGGCCTCTGTGAGGGGCCTTGAGGACCAAAACTTGTGGCATGTTGGCCGAGAAGGAGCTACACTCAAATGCCTGAGTGAAGGACAGCCCCCTCCCTCGTTCAACTGGACGCGGTAAGGACCTATGCCTGCAGAAAGGCCTAGCATGGGACGAGCATCCTTTTCTTTTCAGGGCCAGGGTGAACTCATTATTAGCTAGGACCACATATTCCGAACCCTATATTAGTTAGGACATATGTTCAGACTAATATAAAAATATGCATAGTCAGCAAATATTACTGGCGCTATCCAGGGAATGTGTGATTACCCATAGGGAATATGTAGATATCTTCTTGGCTTTTCCCCCTAGCTTTAAACTATGAACTAAAACTATAGTAGATATGAATCTTTTAGCTATTTCTGAGTGCTAAAAGTGCATGAGACAAAAAGACAGCTGGCTATAACTGCTGTTATACCAATGCTCCTTATAACCATCATGTTGCTAGCACCTCAGAAACACCCACCCCCTTCCACCAGCTCCTTCAAGAGCCCTTGTCTTTTCTTCCAGAGAATTACAAAAGGGTAGGATACCCATGTATGTGAGCCTATGATAGACATGTTCTTACATATGGACATACAAATGATACATGTGGCCTTGTGCCTAGGGCTAGGTTTGTTTACTCCGCCATGTAATATCATAGGTGTTGGAGCATGCAATCACAGTTTCCAGGTACCTCTGAGGCCAGCTAGGAGTGGAGTGTCCTGTTGTGTGGACTTTATAGCATGTATACCTGTTACCTGGTGCTAGATGACGTGATGCCTGTGGGAGCATGTGGGATGGCACGCGTGTGGATATTCCCCAAGTGTGTGTGGGGGTGCCCGGGTCAGGCTGGGCGGCAGGGAGAAAGGGCCTGTGCCTAGACCTGCCTAGGGTAGGGAGGGGCACCGTGGGAACAGCCTGAGGCACTGGATGACGTCATGGGGGAGGGGGATGAATAGCTGCCTGGGCACGTTGGGTGGTGGCAGCCTTAGCCTGCCCCAGCCAGCACCCTTCAGCTTCCCTGTCCTTCAGGCTGGATGGACCTCTGCCTAGTGGGGTACGAGTGAAGGGGGACACTCTGGGCTTTCCCCCACTGACCACTGAGCACAGTGGCATCTACGTCTGCCACGTCAGCAATGAACTTTCTTCGAGGGACTCTCAGGTCACCGTGGAGGTTCTTGGTAAGCACAGTGGTTGGGGAACAAAGATGGGGAGGCTGAATCTGGAGCTGGGGGGAGGGCAACAGGAAGCAAGACAGAGAAAGAAATGGGAAAGAGTGTCTTTTCGGATGGTGGATGGGGTTACACTGAGTGGGTAGCTGAGGATGTCTTCTGTGAGGATAATATTTGGGTAGCAATGGGATCTGGGGTAGATCCAGAAAGGATCTGGGCATGCGCCTCAGACACAGCCTGTCTCCAGCAGACCCTCAAGATTCAGGAAAGCAAGTGGACCTAGTGTCGGCCTCAGTGGTGGTAGTGGGCGTGATTGCTGCACTCTTGTTCTGCCTCCTGGTGGTGGTGGTGGTACTCATGTCCCGGTATCACCGACGGAAAGCACAGCAGATGACCCAGAAATAGTGAGTACTGGCTACACCGAGTGGGTGGAGCCGAGCTGAGAACAAAGACAATGAAGCAGGAGGTAAACCAGAACAGAGGAGAGAGGACACTGGGTAGCCAATGACTGAACAGCTCGTCCACCAGAGATGGGCAAAACCCTTGGGGAGCCGGGCGGTGGTGGCGCACGCCTTTAATCCCAGCACTCGGGAGGCAGAGGCAGGCGGATCTCTGTGAGTTCGAGACCAGCCTGGTCTACAAGAGCTAGTTCCAGGACAGGCTCCAAAGCTACAGAGAAACCCTGTCTCGAAAAACCAAAAAAAAAAAAAAAAAAAAAAAACCCTTGAGGAAGTGAGGAAAGCCTGGGGCCTGGACCACAGCTGGATGAGGAGGCAGAAGCCTGAGAGAAGCACAGATCCATATTCTCCAGGTGTCATAGTAGCATACTTTGGCACTCTGTGGCACACATATGTTTTGCAGCCACATTGTCATCTATAGCCACAGACTCTGGTGCAGGCATAGTTTGGCAAGAGTACCCTCCAGCCATTGTACCCAGGCTCAGCCAGGCTAGACTCGCCGTAGGAGGCTGTCACTGCTCTCAGGTCCTGACAAGGGTGTGTCTTTCCCAGCGAGGAGGAGCTGACTCTGACCAGGGAGAACTCCATCCGAAGGCTGCATTCTCACCATACAGACCCTAGGAGCCAGGTATGTGCTAAGGATGGGTGCATGTGCGGGGCGTGGGCACACGGGTTTGCTTGGGTCTGGGCTCCTCTATAGATAGGAACATAGCCCTATACCAGGTCTGGCTGCTTACTCATAGCTGGAGCTGAGCCGAGGCTGGGGTATTAGCCTGGGATAGATGCTTTGGGGCTGCTGGGACTCCTCCTTGCAAGGCCCTTTCAGCACTGGGTTGGGGGCTGCTCTAGGAATCCACCACCAGTGCTGGTTCTAGGGTGGGTTTTGGGGAGTGAGTGTGGGAAGGGGGATGTTTGTGTCAGAGAGACAGGGAACTATGGGTTGGGGAAAAGGTGATCAGGGAGGAGGCTGGCAGAGGATGAGAGAGGTGAAGAGGCTGAGGGGAGGAGGCTGGACTCTCTTCTGACTCCTCCTCCCCTATGTCTGGGCTCCTGCAGCCGGAGGAGAGTGTAGGGCTGAGAGCGGAGGGCCACCCTGATAGTCTCAAGGACAACAGTAGCTGCTCTGTGATGGTGAGGCCCCCCGGCCCCACCGGTGTCCCCAACACTCTCCTGGCCCCAGATGTGGTGTGACAGCAGCCCCCTCTACCAGTCCCTGCCTCTCATCCCTGGCTCCCATGTGAGCCCCGCCCCACGTTTCTGCTGTGCCTTCGTTCTCTGTCTCCCCATCCCTATATATAACACCTGCTCTTGCCCTCCCCACCCCCAAATTTCCAAGCCCCATGCCTCTGGGACAGTCATTACCCATGCTTTACCTGACCTCTGACCCCATCCCACCCCATCCCTACCCTACTGTGTCTGCCTGTTTGATCTCGACTGCCGACTTATCCTCCGTCCTTGGTCTCCAGAGTGAAGAGCCAGAGGGCCGTAGCTACTCCACGTTGACCACAGTGAGAGAGATTGAAACACAGACTGAACTACTGTCTCCGGGCTCGGGGCGGACAGAAGAGGAGGATGATCAGGATGAAGGCATCAAACAGGCCATGAACCATTTTGTCCAGGAGAATGGGACCCTGAGGGCCAAACCTACAGGCAATGGCATCTACATCAACGGGCGAGGGCACCTGGTCTGACCCAGGCCGGCCTCCCTCCCTAGGCCTGGTTTCTTCTGCTTCCATGGGGGATTTCAACTCTTCTTAGGGGAACCCTCCTTAAAAGCCTGCATTTCTTTAGGAAGATCCTTCCCACCCCACTGACTGCTCCACTTTTACCTCCAATCCCGTTCATCAGGAGGGCTCCACTGGTTGAGTGTCTCCTATGTGTGTGTGTGTGTGTGTGTGTGTGTGTGTGTGTGTGTGTGTGTGGCATGCATTGTGCTGTCATGTTAAGAGTCCCGGCGAATGGTATGTGTGCCACAGGATTTGTGGCTGTGTGCAGAACATTGCTAGGGTGTGGCTTGTGCCTAGCGTGCCTCATGTGTGACCTCTGCCTGCAGACGCAGGTATTATCCTCAGACCCCAGAGCAGTATTAGTGATGCAGAGGTTGGAAGGGAGATGTGGAGACTGTGGGCCAGATCCAGGTGTGCGGGCATAGCTGGAGCTAGAATCTGACCTCCAAAGTCGGGGAACTGTGTTCCCACCCTTGGGGGGCAAGTGTGAAGCAGACGTCCAGGGGTCTGCCAGAGGCTTGAACTGTTACAGAAGCCCTCTGCCCTCTGGTGGCCTGTGGGCCTGCTGCATGTACACACCACACTGTCTGTAAATTAATCTCCAAGGGAGCCTCCTGAGGTTCCCTCAGGCTCCCTTAATAAGAGAAAAAGAAACGTAAAAAACAAACAAAACCCTTTTTGTTACTGTGCATGCTTTTTGCTGGGCTTGTTTAAGCAAGGCCAGCCCACATAGGCATTGGACAAGACTGTTTAGCAGACCCCACAGCAGGAGCTAATTCCTATGGTTCTGGAAAGTTCTCCTCTTAGGCATCTTCACCCAAAGAGGCTCTGGGGAGAAAACTGACAGCTGGCGGAGTCTGGAACTAGTGGTGTGAGGTATAAACATGGGGAGAAGAGGGTAGAGATGGGGTGCTTGGCTCCCATGGCCCTTCAAACCTTCCCCTAGTTGTGTCTACAGTTGTCCCTGCCTTCACAGAGTTGGGACCTGGTGTCAAGGGCCCCTGGTTCAGTTGTGTAGAGGGCAGAGGGTAGCAAGGGAAGGTAGTTCAGGTGAGGTTTGAGCTGCTGTGGGCGAGGGTGACAATAGCTCCTTCCCCAGGGTTTCTGAGTCATTAATTTGGGGCTCTTCTGGCATTTTCTATGTGTGGGACCTGGGATTAGATGTTTTTCTTTAGGCTGCCCAAACCTACTCAGCCAGAATACTGAGATTTACTACTCCAGCCTTGTTTGACCTGCAATCTGGTCTAACGGAGAGGCTTTCATCCCATTCCCACGGACTTGTGGGCCCTGAGGACCTGGGGTCCTAGTGTGTATATTTTATGTAAATATATGTATATTTGTACATAAAATGATATTCTGTTTTTAAATAAACAGATAAAATCTTTTCTGTCTGATTCCTGTCTTGCCCCTTGCCCTGGGTAAGTCACAAGTGCCACCTCAATGTCTTCCCTTGCTCCTGGGCAGGGTGAGGACCCAGAGACTTGCAGCTAAGAAGGAACAAATGGCTTTCAAAACCCTTTTAGCCATTTCCGAGTGCCCTCAGGTAGGAGAGTGTGGACGTGACCTCCGTTAGGGGAAGCCAGTGCCTTAGTGTGCAAAGTGTTTCGAATTTGACTGTGCTGGAAACTTCCAACAGCTGTATGGGGTGGACAGCCATGTACTCTTCTACAAAGAAACTGAAACTCGAAAGGCAGCTGGTCTGCGTCCTCATCTTCAAAGGTATGGCAACCGAGGCTCAGTGAAGAAACGTGGCTTGACCACGATGACAAAGCCAGCAGAGGCATCCCCCATCCTGAGTACATTCTGCCTGGTCCTTTCTGAATTTGGGTCTCTGGAAATGCCAACCACCTGCTCACACCCCAGGCACCATTACTCCACCCAAGCGTTCTGACATCACCTCCCTTTGTGACCAATAGACGAAGTCCCAGCAATGATGAGGATGTGAATGTCAGCTACCTCCCCCACCGCAGGCCCTGTGGTTGCAAAGATGCTCTAACAGGAAGCGGGTTTGAGGAGCTGCACAGCTTCCTGCCCCCCTAGAGCTTCACAGTGCGAGAAGGGCCAGGGCTCAGCTTGGCCACGAGATACAGCTTCATGCCAGGGTTCTGGTAGCTTCCTCTTCCATATCCACTTCCGTGTGGCCCCGAGTGGGCCCCCTAGGCAAGTGCTGCTGTCCGTTGCCCAAGCCACCCTCCACCTCCAGTTTGGAGCCCTGCCCCTCTAGGGCTGGGCCAAACCCAACTACTGACTGGGATTCCATGGGGGACTGGTAGGTCAAAGGTCTTGGGGAACAGAAGTGGTGGGGCCGCGATCCTGGGTGCACTGGCCATGAAGTCTCGGCAGAAAGTAAAGAAGAAGGGCTACTCCAAGGAACGAGTGTTTGGGTGCGACTTACAGGAGCACCTACAGCACTCAGGACAAGACGGTAAGGAGGCCAACAGGAGCAAGGGGCAGCTAAATGGGTGGGTGGACTGGCACACAGGCACTGAGCTTGTCTTCTCTGGCTTGATTTGATCTGTTGGGAAGAATCAACTCCTAGGGCCCTGTGGCCCAGGATCACCATCCATGAGACCTGTGCCCAGGAAAGACAGGAAATCTGGCTCAGAGGAGGCAGAGAGGTTTGCTTCTGTAATAGTTGTGGGGCAGGTCTCTGAGAGCGTGAGGATAAGAACTCTAAGGGGACATGAAGTGGGGGATGGTGATATTTATGAAGTCTAGAGATGCCGACGAATCCGGTGAGGAGACGAGATGGGGACAGAGGCTAGGAACAGAGGTCCTATGTCAGGAGAGTGGCTAAAGGGATCCATTTATTTAGAAAAATAAATGGAGGTGGGAATGGGCCCAGTGGGTCTGAGGACATATCTTGCGGAGAGTGGAGGGAGGCATCCTAGCTGGAGAACAGGACCAAGGGACAAGGACCTGGCCCTTCTGCACCTTTGCTGGGCCGCGGGAGGGTGTGGGGGAAGGAGAGACCGTCTTCTTTAGACTGCTTGCAAAAAAGAAACAGCTTTGCAGTAGAAGGCAAGGGGAGAAGCTGCTGATGTAGGCATCACAGAAAAGTGAAGGAGATGGCTCAAGCCCTGGTTTGAAGCTGGGGGTAGAAGCTGCAATAAAAATAGGTGTGGGCACTGTCTGGAGCTGCCTCGGTTCCTTGCCTGGCTTACCATGCAGTGGCCTTGGAAAGCCAGCCTACCCAGGGACAAGCCCTGGCTCAGTGCTCTGCCTAGCATGCGCTCAGAACCATGTCTTATTTGATTTGAAATTGAGCTATCTTGACTATACTGGCCAGCTTGTTTTCAGCACACTGAGCGACTTACAAAAAAGGGCATGATTCTGCCCCCCCTTCCACCCCACCCCAATCTGTCATTTCCTCTTTGTCCCCTTCTCTGGTTGTGGTGCCTGCAGAGAAGGGAGGGCGATGGTGGTTCCCAGCTCATTTCCTGCTCTTAGCCCCGCCCTTGTGTCCCCAGACACCTCCTTCCCCTTTTCTCCTCCATCAGAGGGCCCCATCCCTACCAGCCTCCATTAAGGGAAAGTCCAGGCCCCAAGAAAGAGTGTTTACAGCCGAGGTGGACTTTTCTGTGCCTTTCCTATTCTCTCTGAGCACACCTGGCTCCTTTATTATCATTCCACTGGCCATAATGATTCTTTTACAAAAAGTATCACACCGTTTACTTATATATTTCGTATGCATGTTGGAAAGGTGCAAATTGCAGGTATGGAGGTCAGAGGACAACCTGAGTGAATCAGTTTTCTCCTTTCATCTTGTGGATCCCAGACATCAAACACAAGTCACCAGGTTTGGTGGCAAGTACCTTCATCCACTGTACCACCTCACAGGCTGTCTGTTGTTGTTGTTGTTGTTTTTCGAGACAGGGTTTCTCTGTGTAGCCCTGGCTGTCCAGAAACTGGCTCTATAAACCAGGCTGGCCTCAAACTCAGAGATATCCGACTGCCTCTGCCTTTCGAGTTCTGGGATTAAAGGTGTGCGCCACCACCGCCTGACAGGCTATATTTATTAGTAGTATTAATATCAGTGCGTGTATGTGTGTTTGTGTCCACATCTACCACGGTGCATATGTGGAAGTCAGACAGCAACTTTTGGAAGCAGGTCCCAGGGATGAACTGAGGTTGAACTGAGGTTTTCAGGCTTGGTGGCAGCAGGTTTTCAGGCTTGGTGGCAGCATCTTTTACCTCCTGAGCCATCTTACCAGCACTAAAGGATTTCCTTTTTAAGTTTTGAGATATTTTTTAATTTTATAGGCATGAGTTTGTCTGTGGGTATGTGTGTGTATTACATGTGTGCAGTGCCTATGGAGGCCAGAAGAGGGCATCAGATTCTCATTGGAACTGGAGTTCCGTTCGGTAGCTGCCACAGATGCTCTGGAAGAACAGTCAATTCTCTTAGCTGAGGAGCCACCTAGCCAGCACTAGATAATGATTCCCAACAGAGAGCCATACATCTTCATTGGACTTCATTGGGGATGATGTTCTTGTAGTTCCTGGTAAACCCTCAGTTCAGCCTCCTTATCCTGGTTCAGCCCTTCCCTGTGATTCCCACCCCCCACAGACAGCCCAGACTCCCCTTCTGTGATTCTCAGGGCCACCATTCCCAGCTGGTGAAAGGTTTCTTTCTAGAGATCCAGGGATAATGAAAGGCCAGTGGCTCCTGGTTGCAGGTAAATCCAGAGCAGGTGAGAATTAACTTCTCACCTTACCAAAACTTCACCTGCGCTCCAGACTTGAGAGATGACACTTGGGTATCTCAGGTATCAGTGAGAGCCCCTCCCCTGATCCAAAACATCCTGGTACAGAAAGGTGGAAGGTGTTAGGGATGAGTGAGGCTGGTTGATTGCAGCTTCTCTCTTTAGCTCAAGATCCAGCAAGAAATTGAAGGTCTATGTAGATGAGATCCATCTGCTTCTGGTGTATGATTCTCCTCGGTCATCTTAGTTTTCTCTACCCCCACACCCTTGCTTGACTTTAGACCTCTTCCCTAACTCTTCTCCCCTAAATGGATCTTTCCCTATCCCCGAGCCCTACATACACTTTGACAACTTGCTTCGGTTTCTGATTCATTGTTGGTCCTTCTTTGACTCCACCCATATCCTCTGCACCGTGTTGACTCCATCACCCCAATCTTGTCTCTAGATTCCATCGTCTTGTCTCTGACTTCATTTCTCTGATGTATATCTGCAGCTCCACCAACTCTCTGACCCTGTTATCTTTAGACCCATTTCCTTTATGACTCAGGCTCCTTCAGCCCTTCCATCTCTGTAAAGTCCTACTCCAGAGGTTCAAAATCAACTGAGAAAAATAGGGCAGGAAAACCTGGTTTAGATGAAACCTAGGAATTTAGAGGAGAGAGGGAGATTGATGTTTGAGGTGCAGTCTCGCTATGTAGCTGGGATTACAAGTGTGCACTAACCGGACCCAGTTGGCAGCCTATTTGTGAATCAGTAGAGCTATAGCATGGCCAAAAGAATGGACGCAGCATTTGGCACCCAACGGCAGAGCAGCAGCTTCACCAAGCAGGGCAGCCTCACCTCTTCTTTTAGTGCTGAGAACTAAGGACGGTGGACCACGGAAAAGCGAGAGCAGGACCTGAAGGCATGAACAGTAATCCACAAGGCTAGACTGGAGTGAGGTGAGGAAGGTGACAAGAGCCCAAATTTTAGGAACCACTCACTCCAGGGACATTGTGCAAATGTCCTGGGTCCCTCGTTCTAAGGATTAACTCATGCACAACCCTGAAAGCAAAGACTTCCTTAAATTTTTTTTTAACCCTCCATGCTTTTCTTGTTTTACCCAAGTTCCGGTTATGAGCAAAAAGTCAAAGGATCTGAAAACCAGGTCACAGGAAGAAAGATGAAAACCAGTGATTGGTGGGATTATTATCTATACCCTTCGTCCTGCTTTTCTGTCGTATTTGCTCCACAAAAAGCTTGGGAAGGCAGCTGGCTCTCTGTGTTCCAGGATGGTCAGGACTGTTAAACAAAGAAACGCCCATCTCAAAAAATGAAACCAACAAACCTCAAACAAAAAGCTTGGGTTGACTTCTGAGAGGCAACACAACGAACAAATAAATGACTGAGGAACTGAACTGAATAGAAATTAAGAAGAGTAGGACCCAGAAATGCATGTCAGATAGTTCTATGTGGCTGCTAGGGGTGGGCCTTAAACTGCATAGTAGTTAAAGTCATATGAAACTCACAAGCCTTTTAGGGAACAAAATTTAGGTAGCTGAGAAGAAACACAACTTTCCCTGACACCAATAAATGCAAGGAACTTCTCTGGTGACTTCCAGTCAACAGGACTCAGCGCTCTGTCAAAGGCAATGTTCTTTATCAAATCTCTAAGGGACTTTAGTGATTCAGACGTAATTCTGAATTAATTCATTGTGTAATCTAACAAACATTTGAATACCTCGTGTTTCACCACAGTGAGAGATACGATTCTCTGACGAGAGAGTACCATTTGTCAGGAGGTATAGATACAACCACTTACAATAAAGTGTAGTAAGTACTGTAAGATTGGGGGCTGGAGAGATGGCTCAGTAGTTAAGAGCATTTGCTGCTCTTGCAGAGGACCTGGGATTAGTTCTCAGCACCCACATAGTGTAGCTCACAACTGCCTGTAACTCCAGTTCCACCTTAATCTGACGCCCTCTTCTGGAATCCTCAGGTACCTGCATACATAAGGTGCATGTACAAGATGCTCACATATATATATATATATATATATATATATATATATATATATATATATATATAAAATAGTGAGATGAGCAAAGGAATGTAATATATATATACACACACATATGTATATATACACACACACATATACATACAAAGGGTTCAGAATCTTGAACCCTTTTTATATTATTCTTGTGTGTGTGGATACATGTGTGTGGCTATTTGAGGTTAATATTTGGGCTCATTCTCCATCACTCCCCAGCAGATTATTTTTGTCAGGGTCTCTCAGTCAAGCCCACAGTTTGCTGATATGGCCGTACCACCACCCTTATTGCTCTGGGGCATCTCCTATCTCCACTTTGTGAGGACAGAATTGCAACCCATTTACATGAATTCACATGGATTCTGGGGACCTGAATTCCAGAACTCTTGCTTTCCAGAAAACACTCTTAATCGCTGAACCACCTCTCCAGCCCTGGTTTAGTTCGTTTAGTTTAGTTAAGGTTTTTTTTTTTTTGTTTTGATTTGTTTTTTTAAGATGATATCATTATGTTGTACATTAGCTCTGAATTCCTGTGCTACAGTGATTCTCCTGTCTTCCCAAGGAGCTAGGACTATAAGCATGTGCTACTCTGCCCAGCTAGGAGGCTATGCTTGAGATGTTTTGAGTAACAGTTTACCAGGCAATTGGAGGGGAAGGTATATTCCCAGACAGGAGAATAAAACAAGTGCCTTCGTCAGTTCTGGGTTGCTCCAGCAAAACAGCTCAAATGGAGAAATTATGGAGAAGTTGATTTTGCTCATGACTACAGTGGCTGAGGTTTTCAGAGAGCTTATGCCAGCATACTGGCAAGGGACGCCTGGATATGTCACAATATGGTGAGGTGGAAAGAAAACTATCTGCATACGGAAGGGACCAGGAGCATGGAGTGGCATTGCTTTTGATAACCCACTCTCTGATCCAGTCGTGAAAGACCCACTCCACCCCAAAGAGGTAGCATTGTAAACCTTGGTGGCACACTTTTATAATCCCAGTACTTGAAAGGTATAGGGGCATCTTCAAAGGCCTGTCTGAGCTAGTAATAAAGACCATCTCTCAAACAAGAACATACACACATTAAAAAAAAAAGCCAGGCCAGGTGGTGGTGGTGGTGCTTGTCTTTAATCCCAACACTTGGGAGGCAGAAGCAGGCGGATCTTTGTGAGCTTGAGGCCAGCCTGGTCTACAAAGCTAGTTCCATAACAGCTAGGGCTGTTACACACAGAAACCCTGCCTCAAAAAACAAACATAAAAACCAGGCAAACCCCCACAAAATCCAAGAGACAGTAATAATTCTTTCATGAGGAGAGAGTCCCATGACTTGATTATCTCTCACTAGGTCCCACCTTATTGATTGTGTCCCATCTCAACACCACCACTCTGAGAGGCTTCCAGCACACAAACCTTTGAGAGAAAAATCATGTCCAAGCCACATCACTGAAGAATGGTACCCAGGCTTGCTTATGGATTAGCAAAGGGCTCAGTCATAGAGTTTGTCAGGACTTGGGTTGTGAAGGTCTTCTATCCCAGGCTGAAGAGCTCATATTTTATTCTGTGTCTTAAAGATAAGCACTGGGTACTTGGGTAGGGTAGGCTGGGTGTTTCTGTAGCCTAGGATTAAAGTGTAGAAGGGGCGTAGTTTATAGGTTTGAGTTAGGTTGCACTCACAGCTATCTTTGTCTGCATGGCTTTCATTTTTCTTTTTCTTTTTTTTTTTTTTTTTTGAGGCATGGTTTCTTGGTGTAGCCTTGGCTGTCCTGCAACTTGCTCTGTAGACCAGGCTGACTTCGAACTAAGGGAGATCTGCCTGCCTCTGCCTCCTGAGTGCTGGGGTCAAAGACATGGGCCACCACCGCCTGGCTGCATGGCTTTCTTTCTCTTTCTTTCTGTCTGTCTGTCTGCCTTTCTTTCTTTCTGTCTGTCTGTCTGTCTGTCTTTCTTTCTTATTTATTTTTGTTTTTTTGCGACAGGGTTTCTCTTGCAGCTTTGGAGCCTGTCCTGGAACTAGCTCTTGTAGACCAGGTTGATCTTGAACTTACAGAGATCCACCTGCCTCTGCCTCCCAAGTGTTGGGATTAAAGGCGTGCCCCACCACCACCCAGCTAGCACGGCTTTCTATATGGGATTCAATACTTTGAGACTCTATCACAACTGCTACTCTATCAAGATAACATGAGAAATACCACGATAATCTTTAAGGAGATTAGTCTAATAGCACAGTATTAGCCCAAGGTCAGGAGAGATAATATAATTTTTTGCACTTAAAAAAAGGTTTATTATTCTGTTTGTATATTGTGTGGACACACATGTGCCATGAAGGGCATGTGAAAGTCAAAGGACAACTTGTGGAAGCCGGTACTCTCCTTTTATGCCTGACCACGTGATCAGGCGTGGTACTTTCCAATGCCAAACTGAGTAACTGCAAGTTTTCTTACCAGAGAAAGTGCCTGGAGCTAAACGCCTTCAGCTGCGTTCCATTTCAGCTGGGATAACTGGGGTTCATTTGTTCATGGCTGATAGAGTGTTACATAAATGCAATTTGGGTGCCAGCCTTTTACTTTGCCTTGTCTGCCCCACAGAATTCCTGTTCCCTTAAAAAATTCTGGGGTATGTCGCGGGGTGGTGGCACAAGCCTTTAATCCCAGCTCTCGGGAACCGGAGGCAGGTGGATCTCTATGAACGCGAGGCCACCCTGGTCTACAGAGCAAGTTCCAGGGCATACAGGGCTACACAGAGAAACTTTGGGAAAAAAAATCTGGGGTAATGACTGATGACAAAGAGAAGTTTCAGTTCCAAAGCTGCGGGCCTGTTCTTCCTGTAACTACAGCTCTGACAGCTGAAGGCGGGGCAGGAGGGATGGCTCAGCATAAGAACACAAACTGCTCTTGCAGAGGCCAGGGTTTGGTTCCCAGTACTCATGTTGGGCAGCTCACAATCACCTGTAATTCTAGCCCCTTAGGGATCTCGGATGCTTCTGCACTCCTAAGCACATGCGCACGCACACTATTAATGAGATGCTATTGATTTAGTCAGGCATTGATGACACATGCCTTAATTTCAGCACTCAGGAGGCCCAGGGCTACACAGAGAAACTCTTGTCTTAAAAAAAAAAAAAAAAAAACAAAACAGTTACCATTTATCTTACTTCTCCATTTTATGTTGTGATTTGGCCTAATAATTTTATTTGTATTTTATAATACGAATAGTGGGTTTTTTTTTGGTTTTTTGTTTTGTTTTGTTTTGTTTATTGAGACAGGGTTTCTCTGTATCTTTGGAGCCTGTCCTGGAGCTAGCACTTGTAGACCAGGCTGGCCTCGAACTCACAGAGATCTGCCTGCCTCTGCCTCCCAAGTGCTGGGATTAAAGGCATGCACCACTATGCCTACCTTAATTTTTTATCTTTAACTTTTAAGGTTTTTGTCAACTGGATTTATATATAAGCTGTTAAATATCTATAAACTGTTAAAATAGAATGTAAGGTTATTGTAAATGATTTGTTGTTCTGCAACCTTAGTCTATCATTTTCTGTGAAAATCTAAAATAATAAGATAAATACTGAGTATATATCATAAGTGCTTGCCTAGCATGCATAGGCCATATGCTTGCTTTTTTTTTTTTGAGACAGGGTTTCTCTGTAACTTTTGGAGCCTGTCCTAGAACTAGCTCTTGTAGACCAGGTTGGCCTCGAACTCACAGAGATCTGCCTGCCTCTGCCTCCTGAAGTGCTGGGACTAAAGGCATGCGCCACCACTGCCTGGCCTTATGTTTGATCCCAGTATCACATAGACCAAGTATGGGGGCACATGCTTATAATCTCCATATTCAGGAAGCAGAAGCAGTAGGATCAGGAATTTGAAGTCACCTTCAACTACACATCAAATTCAAGTCATCTTGGGTTAGGTAAGACTCTCAAAAACAAATAAACAAATTGAATGTGGTGGACACACCTGTAATCCCAGTACTCAGGAAGTAGAGGCTGGAGGATCAGAAATTCAAGGTCTTCCTGGACTATACAGCAAGCTGAAGGCCAGCCCAAGATCCATGAGGCCCTGTCTCAAAGCAAACAAATGAACAAACAGAGGTATTATGGAATATTAGTTTAGCCAGGCAGAGATGTGTTAATATTTGTTTATGCTGTATTTGTTTAACTATGTAAAGATGTGTTACATTTGTTTCTGCTGCATTTGTTCTGGGATGTAAAGATGTGTTGCTGTTTCACCTTGACTGCCTAAAGGTGCCTGATTGGCCTAATAAAAAACTAAACAGCCAATAGCTAGGCAGTAGAGGGATAGGCAGGGCTGGTGGGCAGAGAGAATAAGTAGAAGGAGAGGAAAGAGAGAAAGAAGAGTGAACGAGGGAGAGAAAGAGGAAGACACCCAGGGCCAGCCAGACAGGTAGCTGCCAGCCAGACAGCCAGACACGGAGTAGGACATACAGAATAAAAGAAAGGTAAAAAGCCCTGAGGCAAAATGTAGATGAAGAGAAATGGATTAAATTTAGTAATAAGAGCTAATGGGACAAGCATAAGATAAGGCTGAGCATTCATAACTAGTGCTAAGTCTCTGTGTCATGATTTGGAGGCTGGTTGGTGGCCAAAATAAAGCCTGTTACAGAGCTGGGGCTCAAGAGATGGCTCAGTGTTTAAAAGCACTTGCTGCTCTTGCAGAGATCCGAATTCAGTTCCCAGCACCCATGTTAGGCACCTCACAAGCCCCTACAATTCCAGCTACAGGGATATTTGCTGTCTCTGGCCTCTGCAGACACCAGCACTATATGCAAATTCCCTTGAGCAGACACATACACCTAATTCTTAAATAATCTTTATCTTTGAAAAAGAGATAGAACAAAGAGGGTTAATATTAAGGAGCAGTGAATTTCTCTTTAGTACAGGGATTTATGCTGAGACTTAAGAACTATGGGATAAAAATATTATACAAAGATAGTTGAGTTGGGTCTGATCACCTGTAAGAATCTTCCTAATGAGTTTTTTATTTCACAAGCTTTGCCCTTAATCTTGGTGAACCCTCTTCCATGATCCTCCATTTCTCAGACCCCTTACAGTTGCTAGCTTTTCAGATTTTCTTTTCTCTGCCCATCTGTGTCCCCAGTACCCCAGGTGCTAAGGAGCTGTGCAGAGTTCGTGCAAGAGTATGGAGTGGTGGATGGGATCTACCGCCTCTCAGGGGTCTCCTCTAACATCCAGAAGCTCCGGTGAGTCAGACAGAGTGGATGGGCTCCGTGGGCCAGACAGTCATGGTAAAAGCTGCTGGGGAGAGCTGGGAGAGGGGTAGGGGAAAGTGGGAGAAGGAAGCACAGAGGTTAGGTGCTATTCCAGGGACAGGCTCTTAAGTCTGGTCAGGCAAGGTGGGGACCCCAAGCTCACTCCCCCAGCACACATACTCTCCCCGTTCCCACATATGTAGTCTGCTTTTAAAACACACATACATACACGCATGCACATACGCATTATTTGCATACTATAAAATTCACCATTTAAAAATGTTTGTATCAGTTATGTCTAGTGTAATCACAACACCGCAATCATTACCATTAACTCCAGAACATGTCACCATCCTCTCGACATCTCCCCTTCGCCTAACTTGACTTTCTGTCTGTGTATATCTGTCTCTTCTGACATCTCATAAACAGTAACAATACAATGCATGTTTTCATAAGTCTGTCTCTTCACTCTGAGTCCTTTTAAGGTTCATGCATGCTGTGGCATGTACTAGTATTTTATTGTTTTCTGTAGATGAATACAGTTCTCCAGCGTGGCTACACATTTTTTTTTCTATCCTTTTAGCAGTTGATGGCTCTCCAGGTTGTTTCCACCTTGGGCTATTATAAATAATTTTTACTACAAACATGTGCAAGTTTTCATGGCTGTATCTCAGGTATTACGAATGTATACCTGAGTGGAATGGCTGGGCCATATGGCAACTGCGTGCTGAACTTTTCAAAGTAACTGCCAAACTGTTTAATACAACAGTGTATCACTTACATGTCTGCCAGCCATATATGAAGACTCCAGTTTCTCCACAGCACTGGCAACATTTGTTACTGTCTTTCTGATTGTAGTCATCCTAGTGGGTGTGTATGATATGTCATTGTGATTTATGTGTGCATCTCCCCAGCTACAGATGAAGTTGAACACCTTTCGTGCCTTCCTTTTGGGAAACACCTATTCAAATCTTATGCTACTGCTTAATTTTTTTTAAATCATTGAGTTGTAATAAATTATATGTTCTGAATATCAAAGTTTTTTTTTTTTGAGACAGGGTTACACTGGGTAGCCCTAGCTGTCCTGGAACTCACTCTGTAGATCAGGCGGGCTTTGAATGCACAGAGATCCACCTGCCTCTGCCTTCTGAGTGCTGGGATTAAAGCGCATCATCACGGCCTGGCTGAGTACTAGGTTATAATCAGATGTATGATGAGCAGTATTTTCCCCTCCCCATCTGTGGTTTGTGGGTTGTTCTCTTCCTCTTCTTCTTTGTGGTAGCGGGGATTTTGAACCCAGGGTTCTTTTTATTGATAGTGTCCTTTGATACATAAACGTTCCTTTTCTTTTCTTCTATTGTGGATGACATATGCATGTATATGTGGTTATGTGCGTTTGTGTGGAGGCCAGAGGTCAATGTTGCCTGTTTTCCTCAATTGCCTAATTTTAAAAATGAATTTATTTTTATTAAAATATCTTTATTTTATGTGCATGGTATTCTGCCTGCTTGTATGCCTATGTACAACGTGTGTGCCTGGTGCCCAGAGAGGCCAGATGAGGCCCAGAACTGGAGTTACAAACGACTGTGGGGCACCATATGGATGCTGGGAACGGAATCTTGGTCTTTTGGAAGAGCAGCTAGTGCTCTTAACCGCTGAGCATCTTTCCAGTCCTCTCTACGTTTTTGTTATTATTAATGTTGTTGTTGTTGTTGTTTGAGTCAGGGTATCTTGCTGAACTCGAAGCTTTCAGATTTGGCTAGACAGAATGGCCAGCAAGCTCCTGGGATTCCCCAGCGCTGATCTTACAGGTCGCTGTTGCCTTACCTGGCTTTTCCTAATAGTGCTGGGGATCCGAACTCAGATGCTTAAGCTTATGCGGCAAGCACTTTATCAACTGAGGTGTTTCCCTAGCCCCTTGTCTTGTTCTCTCTTTTTATTCCTTCCAGTCTTACTCTGTAACTTAGACTGGCCTAGAATTTATTACATAGCATAGGCTAATCTCAAATTCACGGAAATCTTCCTGTCTCAGGAGAATTCGTGTCATTAATTTATCTGTCTGTTTGGTTGTTGGCACTTTGGGTGCCATATCTGAGCACCTGCTAGCTAATCAAATCAAGATCTTGAAGACAACATGTTTGGTTTAAGTATTACACCCAGGCTAGGCAAAGTGGCATATGTTTTTGAATGCCAGCATGCAGGAGGCAGAGGCAGATGGATCTTTGTGAGTCAGAGGTCAACTTGGTCTATATATTGAGTTCCAGG
The DNA here is from genome assembly GCF_903992535.2 of Arvicola amphibius. Lineage (NCBI taxonomy): Eukaryota > Metazoa > Chordata > Mammalia > Rodentia > Cricetidae > Arvicola > Arvicola amphibius. The sequence goes on along the minus strand of NC_052058.2, from coordinate 22,514,455 downwards.
CCACCCAAGAACTATATAGCAGGACCCTTTCTCAAAAAAAGAAAAGGAAAAAGGAGAGACACATTTAGGTCCATCGCCCATGTCTACTGAGTCCGATATATAATCTCTTTGCTGCTAATCATAGATCCCTAGTTAGTCATGCGCAGATCCACTTACCTGTCTCTACTCATCTTTAATTTCACATCTACATATCCACATATGCAGTTCTTAATATTTCCTGACATACATAGAAAATATATGTAAATACTCCAGTGGACATATGTAATGTGTATACATGTGAATATGCGTACATTCCAGCATTCTCCCTCCAAGTCTCACCCATGTTGGAGCATGACCCTGCCTGCAGCTGACCTCTATGGGTCCTACTTCTCCCTACATATCCCCCGTCTGACCTGTACCACACCTGACCACTCTGCACCTCCCCAGGCAGGAGTTCGAGGCAGAGCGGAAGCCAGACCTTCGGCGGGACGTTTATCTCCAGGACATTCACTGCGTCTCCTCCTTGTGCAAAGCCTATTTCCGAGAGCTGCCAGATCCCCTCCTCACTTACCGGCTCTATGACAAATTTGCCGTGAGTTGAGAGGCAGGGGGGTGGGAGACAGGGTTCAAGGGCCACCGCTTCAGTTTCGACACCCCAGGTGTGTCAACGTGCCAGGCACGGTCCTGGGAGCGTGACAGTTAAGCATGACAGAGGAGAAGAGCTCTCCTTCCCAGACCTCATCCACCCCCTGCCACCTCTGCCAGCCTCTGCCCCTCTTGTCTTCACTCTCTCCCTATGGTGTGTTTCCCCTAAGGCCTGCAGACCTCACAGAGCACAGCGGTCAGACTTGGGAGGTAAAGGGCAGGCTGTCAGAGCTGGGAGGCTTTGGAAAGCACCTAGACTAGAGTTTCCCTACACTTAAGAGAACAAAAATGCTGTTTACCTAACAAAAAAAAATATTTTCAGGAATGTCCCTCCAGCTACAACTATTACTGTATCTTAAATCTTCAACAGCTTTGGAGAAGAAGACGCATGACAAAAATGGTGTCCTGATTTGTGATTTCAGTAATGGTTTTTTTTTTTTTTTTTTTTTTTTTTTTTTTTTTTGGTTTTTTGAGACAGGGTCTCTCTGTGTAGCTTTGGAGCCTGTCCTGGAACTTGCTCTGTAGACCAGGCTGGCCTTGAACTCACAGAGATCCTCCTAAGTGCTGGGATTAAAGGTTTGAGTAATACTTTTAAAGTAAAGTTTTAACCTACTTGGGAAGTTGAGGCAGAAGCTGGAGCCTAGAGTTTGAGCCTAGATTGGGCAACATAGAAAAATCCCATCTACTTGCCAAGAGCTTGCATTTTACTGAGTGCAACAACACTGAGACTCAGAGTAGCAACCGCAGCCTGCTCAGTCCATCCAGACCAGGCTGGATGGACCACCTTCCCAGACGCCTTCCAAGGATCTAGCTCCAGAGCTGTACCAAGGTGGACACTGAGGCAGGGGAATGGCAGTGAGTTGCTTATTTATACAAGACGATGTATAAATAAGATCCAGCAGTCAACCAGGTGGTGATGGCTCACACTTTTAATCCCAGCACTTGGGAGGCAGGTGAATCGTGAGTTCGAGGACAGCTAGTTCCAGGACAGGCTCCAAAGATACAAGAAAACCCTGTCTCGAAAAAAAAAAATTCAGTAGTCATTTGTGCGCCCAAAGGTTCTAAGCTTGCTTTCTGTGGTTCTGGGGATTGAACCAGTGCTCTTGTGCATGGCAGGAAAGCACTCTACCACTGGGTTACATCCCAGCCCTTGTTTCCTGCCTCCTGCCTCTGCCTCTAGAGTGCTGGGATCATAGGCATGTGCTACCATGCTCAGCCTGAGGTGTTTTCACTGCTTTATGGTGCCTTGAAGACCTAGGTGGGGCCATTGTGGGACATAGCAATAGATCATTCCTGAGAGTTTAATTTGGACCTCTGAGAAGCAAGCAGGTCATCTGTGAGTCAATGTCTCCTTCTTATACCCTTGTCCCCAATTAGGAGGCAGTGGCAGTGCAGCTAGAGCCTGAACGCTTGGTCAAGATCCTTGATGTGCTCCAGGAACTCCCTGCCCCAAACTACAGGTGTGTGGGGCTCCACCCTCTGTACTCCAGAAACGGCCCCAGCCTTGCTTGCCTCTCCCAGCTCTCAGGTCAGCCCACCCCTGCCTTGTTGTTCTTTTGGGTGATTCTGTTCTTGATTTCGGCAGGACACTGGAGTTCCTTATGAGGCACTTGGTCCACATGGCCTCATTTAGTGCCCAAACCAACATGCATGCCCGGAATCTGGCAATTGTGTGGGCCCCCAACTTGCTGAGGTGAGTGCATGTGTGAGCGGTGTGTAGCTGTTGAGAGGCTTGGGGTAGCAAGATATACTCGAGTGGATGTGGTTGTGGGGGTGCACTGGAGCGGGTTTGGGGGGGTCTCATAAACCCAGCAAGACAGGAAAGTTCAGCAGTGGCTAAGTAGTATAAAGTCCACCAACTTGGGCCTTCACTGAGACCAAGTGAAGCTCTGAAGAGCAAGACTTACACTGTGCTGTGGAGTCTGGGGACGAGAATATTGGTCTTTGCCTAACATTTACTGAGCGAACATCTTACAGTGTATTTGGGAACTGGCCTGTCTCTGACTCATTATGGCACAAAGCATTATTAATTATAACAGTTGTAACAATTCTCAGTCTTCCTTTTGTGGTACAGTGCAAGGAATATGGCAGAACACTGCAGATGGCTTTCTTGGGGGAAGTGGTATTTGAACTTGAATCATACCTGCGGCTTAAGAGATAGATATGGAGATAAAGACCAGGGGCAGAGGATATAGAGCATTTCAGAGGTTGGGCATTTGTAACATGACTTTAATGCTAGCACTTGGGAGACGGAGGCAGGTGGATTTTTGTGAGTTCAAGGCCAGTCTGGTGTACACTGAGAGTTCTAGGCCAGTTACAGCCACAGCTGCATAATGAGACCTTGTCTGTCATTTGTGCGTGCATGCGTGTGTGTGTGTGTGTGTGTGTGTGTGTGTGTGTGTGTGTGTGTGTTTTCAGGACGATTTTAGATAGGAAAGTGTTTTGAGTCCTGGGAGGGACTAATTCCACATCTTTAGGTCTAAGGACATAGAAGCCTCAGGCTTCAATGGGACCGCAGCGTTCATGGAGGTGCGTGTGCAGTCCATTGTCGTGGAGTTCATCCTCACCCATGTGGACCAGCTCTTTGGGGGTGCCTCCCTCTCTGGTTAGTGTCCTTTCTGCCCGTTACCCATCACCACTCTCTGCTGGGAAGAGCTTTAGTTGCTTTAGGGTTTTGACTAAGATCAACTCTAGAGAGCCTCACAAGTCACTTCATTCAGACTTCTCATTTGTGGGTAGGAAGACTGTGTCTCTCACAGAGGGCAGTACGTGATGAGCACATGCAGAGAACACTGAAGAAATGTTAGTACAGCTAGGGCTTGTGCCGGCCTCTTCTGTTGGCATTCTAGCACATAGATTAGTCTCTGCAGCACCACCTTGGAGGACAAGGCTAATGTCTTGGGATCTCCTGACCCTCTTTGTTCTTGAGAACACCCTTCTGAAATGGATAGAGAGGATCTATCTCCAAGGGCCTCTGAATATATCCTTAGCTTGGTAGTTTATTGGGGGTGGGATGGACTGGGGACTTGAGGTTCCTTTCTTGGTTCTGTTACTGGCTGGCCAATTCTTTTCGTTCTCCTAGCTGGTGCAGGTTTGGAGAGTGGATGGCAACCACTTCCAGGGGCCCGGGCATCAGGCAGCTCTGAGGACCTCATGCCCAAGCCTCCTCCCTACCACTTGCCTAGCATCTTACAGGCTGGCGATGGACCACCACAGATCCGGCCCTACCATACTATCATTGAGATTGCAGAACACAAGTAAGACCTCCTTCCCAGGACTTCTTCCCTTGCACTGAGTCACCCAGACTCCACTCCTAATTGTATCTCCATTCTCTGCAGGAGAAAGGGATCTTTGAAGGTCAGGAAATGGCGATCTATCTTCAATTTGGGTCGCTCTGGCAATGAGACAAAGCGTAAACTTCCACTGCGGGCTGAGGACAGGGGTAGGTCTGGGATGATGAGGAAATGGGGCTCTGGTGAGGGCGTGTGAGGTCTTGGTGCTACGCAATTCATCTTTTTCAGAAGAAAAAGCCAACAAGGGGACACTGCGGCCTGCTAAGAGCATGGACTCACTGAGTGCTGCAGCTGGCGCCATTGATGGTGAGGACAGATGTGTGGCTATGTGTATGTGCTATGACAATTACAGCACAGGCTTGTGTGTCTATAAATGTGGCCACGTGTATCTAGTAATTTTAAATAAAAATCACAAATAATCATATATCAGTCTTGGAGATAGATGGCAAGTTTTACAATAGATGAGCCTATTATCTAATCTTTGGGTATATTCATGAGCATTTGTACATTCTTTGTACTTTCTCTCTCTCTCTCTCTCTCTCTCTCTCTCTCTCTCTCTGTGTGTGTGTGTGTGTGTGTGTGTGTTAGTGGTACCTAGTGACTGTATCTACAGAGAGGGAAGAAGATCCATCAGGTATGTGTGACCTTTAACCTGTTGACTGGGCAGATAATTTGCAGTAGAAGCCAAAAGGAAGCTGGGTCTGTACCTTCCAATTATCCTACCTCTAAAACCTAAGAAGACAGAGCCGCTGAGTCTGATCTGAGCTGTCAAGACCCTTTGGAGCTGAGGCTGCTGAATACCTGACCCTCTCTCTCTTCCACAGAGCCAGAGGGACTGGTGGGTCCCAGTAGTCCTCAGTCAAGCTCACTGATGTCTGAGAGCTTGGAGAATAATTCTATGGATGCAGCAGAGGGTGAACAGGAACCTGAGGCCGAGGCACAGGGCAGTGTGAATTCTGAGCCGGGAACTCCACGAGCTGCGCGGTCAGCTATTCGGGCGTCGGGTACCAGTCGTGCAGAGCGTTGTGCCGGTGTCCACATCTCAGACCCTTACAACGTCAACCTCCCGCTACACATAACCTCCATCCTCAGTGTACCTCCAAACATCATTTCTAACGTCTCCTTGGTCAGGCTTACCCGTGGCCTTGAGTGTCCCGCCCTACAGCCCAGGCCAAATCCTGCCTCAGGTCCTGGCCCCGGCCCTGGCCCTGGCCCCCCAGGTAAGAACTTGGAGATTTCCCAGGGCTGGAAAGGAATCTAGAACTTAAGGTTGAAGCTGTGGTGCTGAGGACGTAACATTGGAAGGTCAGAGGTCAGAGGCTTCAGCCCTTAGGCTTTGAACACAGTCTTACGTTGCCTGCCTAGATTTGGGGCTTGGGGATTCAGTAATATTATTAGGTTATATGAAGTGCATGGAGAAGAGATCTCTGTCAGGCTTCAAATCACTGATTTACCCCCAAGAATAGGGGCCTATGCCAGACGCATAAGGGACTTAGTAAGGTACAAGTAGGGGTACGAGCAAAAGTTGCTGTTAAGAGTCCCTGCAAATTAATATGAAGAGCTAAATATCACTTATCAATTCATGCTGAGGGCTGTATTAGACACTTCACAGGTATTAGCTCATTTTTCATAACATGAAGATGTGAGTATTGTTATTCTTACAACAGTAGAACCTGAAAGTTATCTTCAGCAATTACTACTGATTTAGGAAGCAAGAGCTAGGATGTGATTCATTCTCAGATTCCTATGCCCACCGTGTCACTGATGAGAAAGCCTGAGGTTGTATAAGGTCGAGGTAAATAGGATAGTTAAGTGGACGGAGCTTCAGATTTTGTCTGTGCCACTTATTAGCTGCATGACCTTGGACAAGCTGCTTTGAGCTTCAGTTTCGTTAATGCCAATTGAGGATGAAGAGTTGGGGATGTAGATCTGTTGGTACAGTGCTTGCCTGACATGCACAAAGCACCACATAAACCTGGTATGGAGGCTTATGTAATCCAACACTTCAGAGGTGGAGATGGAAAAATGGAAGTTTGAGGTCATCCCTGTCTCCATAGTTTGAGATCAGCCTGGGATATAGGAGACCTGTGTCAAACAAAGGGTGTGGCACAACATCCTCCATTAATATTTCTTTATTTTTGGAGGGTATTTGTGTGTAGGGGAGTTGCATGTGCAAGTGTGTACATGAATATAGGAAACAGAGGACCACCTTAGGTGTTGTTCTTAGATGATGTCCACATTTTTTTTCTGTGACAGGGTATTTCAATGACCTGGAACTTCCCAAGTAGGCTAGAGTGGTCAGCTCCATGGACTGACCCGTCCCTCTTGCCTAGCACTGGGATCAGAAGAGCACACCAACTTTCAGGGGACCAAATTCAGGTCCTAGGGGCTGGAGAGATGGCTTAGAGGTTAAGAGCACTGACTGCTCTTCCAGAGGTCCTGTGTTCAATTCCCAACAACCATATGGTGGCTCACAACCATCTGTAATGAGATGTGCAGGCACACATGCAGATAGAACACTATACATAATAAATAAATTTACAAAAAACCAAACACAGGTCCTCATATTTGCATACACTCACTATGAACCAAGCCATCTATCTAGCTCCTATACATAACATTTTATTCTTAGGGAAAATATAAAGATTAATTATAAAAATATCAAACACAGTCAGGCAGTGGTGGTGCATGCCTTTAATCCCAGCACTCAGGAAGCAGAGGCAGGAGGATCTCTGTGAGTTCGAGGCCAGCCTGGTCTACAAGAGCTAGTTCCAGGACAGGGTCCAAAGCTACAGAGAAACCCTGTCTCAAAAAACAAAAAAACAAAACACACACACATCAATGCTTAGAGCTGGTGGTGCATGTCTTTTTAATCCCAGCATTTAGAAGGCATAGATATCTTGATCTCTGTGAGTTGAGGCCAGCCTGGTTTACTTAGTCAGTCCAGGCCAAATAGCGCTATGTGGTGACACCTTGCCTCAAAAACAAAGACACACAAACAACCCACAATGCTTGGCACTTGAGTGAGAATAAAGAGAGCTATCACTAGTGAGTCATTCTGGTCTGAGAATGAGCCATGTTGACTAGTACATACCAGGAGTGCTGGGCCCCTAGATTATCAATGTGAGGAATACCCATACCTGAAAGTGTTGGGGCTGACCTTGACTTTTGGATTTCTGAAACTGCTTTTCTTCCAACAGATGAGAAGTCGGAGACAAGATCAGTCCCAGGTCCCCTGGCTGACTCAAACCCAGCAGACATGACTCCTGCCCTGGAGGACTCCTTGTCCCAGGAGGTGCAGGATTCCTTCTCCTTCCTAGAGGACTTGAGCAGCTCAGAGCCTGAGTGGGCGGGGGTGGAGGACAGGGAGGTGGCCAAGACAGAAGCCACAGGAGCAGCAGGAGCAGCAGGAGCAGCACCTTTCTCCCTTGGGGAGGATGACCCTGGGATGGGCTACCTGGAGGAGCTCCTGGGAGTTGGGCCTCAGGTAAGGAGGAGCTGTGCTGGGTATTTGGGTAATGTGTAGCCTAGAGAGTGGATAGGGCTACCTGGTCCTTAGACACAATGCTTTGCCTACAGGTGGAAGAGTTCTCTGTAGAGCCACCCCTGGATGATCTGTCTCTGGACGATGCTCAGTATGTCCTGGCTCCTAGCTGCTGCTCCCTCGATTCTGCTGGTCCCACACCTGATGTGGAAGAAGAAAATGGGGAAGAAGTCTTCCTGAGTGCCTATGATGATTTGAGCCCCCTTCTGAGCCCTAGATCCACGAACTGGGAGGGTGTAGGGAGTCTGGAGGAAGAGGCAGCAAGATGTGGGAAACAACCTCCAACACAGGCTGAAGAGAAACAGGTGTGCCGGGAAGCTGAAGAGGACAAAGAAGCTGGGCCTGGAAGCACATCGGCTAACAGGGAAGATGCTGAGGCAACTCCAGAGGCTGAGATGGAAACTGGGGAAGCTGATGAGGAAGGAGGGGAGGGGGAAAGAAGCCAAAAGGTGATGGGTAGTTTTGAAAAGGGGAATAGTGAAGAGATAGAGACCATGGAAGGAAATTCCAAAGGTCAAGAGGTTGAAAGTATAGAGACCAAAGATACGGAGAAAACAAGAGAAGAGGATAAAGACAAGCAGGAAAGAGAGATTGGGAGAAAAGAAGGAGCTGAGAAAAGAGAGGACACCCCCGTAGAAACTGGAATGGATCCAGAGCATTCAGTCCAGGAATACCAGATTCCTGGAGAGAGCTGGGAAGTGGTACCCAATCAAGAGACTGAGAAAGACAACAAGGATGAGATCAAAGGACTGAGTGGGAATACTGACCACCAGTCAAGAGAAGACCAAGGACATAGTGCAGATAGTAGAAGTCCAGTAGAAGATAATTATAATGGGGAGGAAGGGGAGGTCAGCAAAGAAGAAAAAAGTATAGATATAGAAACTGAAGGCAAGAGAGCTGTTGGTGACCACTTAGAAGAGGGGGCCCACTCTGAAGAGCCAGGTGTAGAGTTCCTGGAGGTTGACAGTACAGAAGAAGTCAATGAAGAGTCTTCTGAGATGGAACAAGGCCCTCCACAGCCATCTGAACCAGAGGGGATGGAGGCTGAGGGACAGCTCAGTTCTGAGGCATGTGACTTGTATTCTTGTCCCTGTGGTTCAACTGGTGGTGTGGGCATGCGTCTGGCTTCCACACTAGTTCAGGTCCAACAGGTCCGCTCTGTTCCTGTAGTGCCCCCCAAACCACAGTTTGCCAAGATGCCCAGTGCAATGTGTAGTAAGATCCATGTAGCACCTGCAAGCCCATGTCCAAGACCTGGTAGGCTTGATGGGACTCCTGGAGAAAGAGCTTGGGGGTCTCGTGCTTCTTGGAGGAACGGGGGTAGTCTTTCCTTTGATGCTGCTGTGGCCCTGGCCCGGGAACGCCAGAGAACTGAGGCGCAGGGAATTCGGCGGACCCAGACTTGTACTGGGGGTGGGGATTATAGCCTCAACTCCAGAACCTCTCCCTGTAGCATGATTCCTGCCCATTCTTCCCGGCCCCTTAGCTGTCTGGAACTCCCACCTGAAGGCACAGAAGGGTCTGAGCCCAGGAGTCGGCTTAGTCTGCCCCCTAGAGAGCTTCACCCCCCTGTCCCTCTTATGTCCCCTCAGCGTCAGACATATGCCTTTGAAACACAGACCAACCGTGGGAAAGAAGGGCTGTGATTAGGATGGGACAAGAGGAATCAGAAATTTACCATCAATCTCTGGAACCCTTGCCTTGCTGTCTTTGCACCCTTGGCAGCTGAAGTGTCCAATTCCATAGGCTTGGGTCCTCCAGCTACTTGTTTTGACCACGGGAGGCACTGCCTTGAAGGGTTTACTTGAGTTTGTGTTAGACACAAAGCACATATCTCTTAGCAGAGTCTTAAGAAATATAGGAAGATCTTATTCCCATGAAGTTGTGATTATTAACCAAAACATAGGGTGGGTAGAAACTTATTATTTTTCTTAAATTTAAATACATAGGGGGGAATTCCAGTCAAACTTCTGCCCTCTCCCGAGGCTGTGAACGTCTCTTCATAGAAGCCCAAGGCAGATGTGGAAAATACAGGGCCAGATACAGAATTGCTCACTCCTGTTTTGTTCCCAGATCCCTGGCTATCTCCTGACACTTTTAGCTCCACATTAGGGGAAACACTTCCAAGAAGCTCTTTAAAGTCCTCAGTGTTCACTGATGGAAATGGATGGCATCTTCTGCCTTCAATTATTTTGCAGGAGTCCTGTACAGATCTCTCTGGTCTTTCTTTTTCCCATTAGAATAATCTCCTATTTCAGGAACGGGATGTCTGGCCATCACTCTGGCCCTGGCATTATTTTTTTGCACAGGCGGGAGCTAGAGGCCTCATTTAGCCATGGTGGCTGTTTGATAATAAAAATTGAATTTTTTACACTTAAATAGTGTATGGACTTACTCTTATTAAAGTCTTGGGGGGAAAGGTATCACATTTGAATGTTGCCAAAATGTATATATCTTGTTTAGATATTCTTCCTCAGTTGTCATGGGAACCTGGAGCTAGAAAAGTAGAACTGAGTTCGCGGTGGTCAAGAAATGAGGAAGAGAAACCTGTATTTACATAATGTTCATCTAATGCCAGGAATTGGGCTAGATTTATGGGTATAAAAACTTTGCCCTTGAATTCATTCAATCTACTTAATTTGGTGAACTTGGTATTAGTATTTCCATTTTACAGATGAGAAAATTAAGCTGTAATTAAGTAAAAATGCATGCTTATCAAAGATCTCAGAGTAAAGAAGTGGCAGTTTCCAGTGGCACATGCCTTTAAACTTAGGCACTCAGGAGGCAGAGGCTGGGGAATCTATGTGACTTCAGAGACAGCCTGGTCTACATAAAACAGTTCAGAACTACATAGTGATCCTGTCTCAAAAAAAAAAAGCGTCAGTTGAGGATTGAAGATCGGGGGTATGGAATGGTTTCAGAATCTTAATTCTAGCTATTATACGTCACTATTCAAAAACCATCATGGGTATCACCCTGAATGAGAAAAATGGTAATCAAAATTGTCACATATGAGCCTCAGAAAAATTGGAAGCTATGAAGTCTTTGGGGGATTGCTGACGCTAGTACAAAGGAATATACCCAGATCTACGTATGCCCAGAAATGTCCCAAAGTCCACTTGGAAACCCCTCAAAATGATGCCCTGAACCAAGATGGCGTCCCAAATTGCCCTTGTTAAAGATGGCGCCGAAGAATGCCGTTTCTCCCTTTACTTCCTTTTAGCGGAACTAAAAAGTCTCCGCCTCGCACCAAGATGGAAGTACAGTTTAGACTATTTTCTGGTTCTTGTTGAAAAAGCTGGAACTCTAGAAACGTCCCCAGGGATACTGCTCCTCCTCGGGGCCCGTAAAAACTCGCATCCCCACGCCGGCTTTAGCGCGCCTCGAAGTACGAAGCGAACGGAAACAGGGCGGTCCTGGGAACCCAGCGGTCGGCTGGGCGGGTCGAAGAGACACTTCCGCCCCTCACCAATATGGCCGCAGGCTGCGATTGCGCATGAGCAGCTGTCTATGGAGAGACCTAGATCCAAAGAGGGAGAACGCTGCCGGGGGAAATTGGCGACTAAAGCGGCCTGGGTCGGTGAGTGCCTAGGAGCCAGCCGGCGTCCGGAGACGAGGCGGAGCGGCCAGGCGGGGCAGCTTTGGTGTTGCTTCATTGTGTCAGGCCAGGCAACGCCTGGGCACGCAGCCTTTGTTTTGGGGGAGGGGGCCGTGGCCAGCTCTTTATCTCCTGCCCTGCTTTGTGGGCCGAGCTGGCTCCCCGCGCCGGAGTGCACACGTCTCACCCTCCCGCGGTGTCCCGCCGCGGGCCACAGCTGCCAGCCGCTGGCCTGGAGAGGTCCCCGGCGTCCTTTCCCGTCTCCTCTGCGGAGCAGCCGGGGCGCGGGACGAGCAAGGCTGGGCCGGCGGGGTCAGCGCACGGGCTTCGGGGCTCGCGCCTGGCGGGTGCTCGGCTCCCCTAAGCGCCTCCTACTAGTTGGTGGGCCTGCAGGGTGACGCCTCGTTCTCCGGCCAGGTTCTGGCGCCTGAATTCTTTCGGAACTTGATCTTTTTTGTTTGTTTGTTTGTTTTGCTTTTGCGTCCGTACTTGGCGAGGGCGTTTGCTGGGCCCGCCTTTTGAGCGTGCAAACCACAACACCCTATGCTGATTTCCGTGTCACATATTCTTAATGCTCAGGAAACGCTTCCGGATGTACAACCAAGGTTTGAGTAAGTAGCCCAACGCCGTTGCTGGGTGGCCTCAGAAGTTGCTCTGTCTGACAGTTGTGGGTTATACAGTTACCTCCTGTGCCTGGCCTTCTCCCTTGCCGCCTCCTGCAAGCCAAGTAACTAGCTTCGGAGGTGCCCTTCCTCCTGGCGTTTGAGGATGGAGACCTAGTGGTCCCTAAACACTGGCGCTGTCTCTTTTTGCAGCATTACTTTGGGCGGGCAGTTTCACTTTCAGTTCCTCTTTGTTGTTGTTATTGTTACCATTTTCTTTGCGCGCGGGCTTTCCAAAGGTGGTTATCCGCTAAACTAAGAAATAGCAAGGTTTGGAGGATCTTACTGGTAGAGAGTTTACAAAAATCTTGCCCTTTCTTGCTGAGATTATTTTTATTGCGTTGTGCTGTGCAGCTGTTTCTGGAGGCATCTGTCTGCTCAGTTCTTTGTTTTTCCGGTTCTCTGGCCGGGTGTCAAGAGTTCTAATGCAGAAACATTGTAGATGGATTCCTCCCCCATTGTCTTTTCTCCTTCAGAACCCTGAGCCTGGATTCTCCCCCACCTCCTGAAGCTTAGTTGATTTGGAGTTGTCATGGCAACATTTTAGCAACTGTGTTTCTCTACAGGAAGTCTTGATGAATAAAATAAAGAAGGATTGAATATGTTGCACTTGGGCTTTAGAGCTTGTAACAGATGCTGTAAATCTGGACTCTCCCAAACCAACAGCCCTGACAGTAGAATGGTGCTGAAGAGCCAAATCTAGGTTTTGTGGGTTCCTGATGATTTTTCAGTGGCAAAAAGAGGTTCCGGTTTTCCCTTTCTAAACTTGAGGACTGGAATTTCTTTTTTGTTGTTATTTAATTTTGAGACATCTCACTTTCGATGATCCTCACACTTTGAGGATCTCACTATACAGAGCCCTGGCTGTCTTGGAACTCAGTATGTAGCCCAGGATGTATTGGAACTCAAAGAGATCCACCTGCCTCTGCCTCCTGAGTGCTGGGACTAAAGGCGTGCACCAAAATGTGTGGTGTAGACTAGAATTTCCTCAGTTTTTCCAAGACAGGGTTTCTCAGTGTAGTCCTGGAACTCACTCTGTAAACCAGGCTGACCTTTAACTCAGAGATCTGTCTGCCTCTGCCTCCCGAGTGCTGGAAATTAAAGGTGTGTGCCATCACCACCCAGCATCAGGGAACAGGGTGGGTGTTATTTGGTAGTGGTGGTCTAAATATGGCCCTGCTATTCCTTTGAAACTGCTGTCATAGCAGAATATAATAGCTTTAGTAATAATCCATAATTGCTTCAATAATGCACCTTGAAACACATTATTTCTCAGCCTTCCAGTATAATTATCTCCTTCCTCTCGGAGTTTGAATGACTAAGGAGGAACAGCCAGGCGGTGGTGGTGCATGTGTTTAATCCCAGCACTCAGGGAGGCAGAGACAGGCAGGATTTCTATGTTGGAGGTCAGCCTGGTCTACAGAGTGAGTTCCAGGACATCCAGAGCTACATAGAAAGCCCAGTTTTAACCAAAACCAAAATAGAGAGAGCAAAGAACATTATTTTAAAAGTTGCTTTTTAAAAAGTTATGGTATGTGTGTGTACATACATGCCTGTGGTCTGTGCACCTGTGGAGGTCAGAGCACAGCTTTCAGGAGTTTATCTTTCTAATCTTTCTTGGTTTTTCAAGATAAGGTTTCTCTGTAGCTCTAGATTGTAGTAGGCTTTGACTGCCAGCCCCCAATCATGACAAAGAAATTTATTGTAAGTTATGAATGTTTGGTCTTATCTTATGCTTGTTTTTACTTTCTTTTTAATTATTCTGTGTGTCTTTTACATCATGATTCTTGATCCCCTTATTTCCCTATCCCTTTGAATCCGCCCTCTGCCCTGCACCCCTCTACAAATAAAATTTCAGAGGAAAAAAGGGAAAAAATTAAAAATCTCGTCGTGGAAGCTTCAGTGTAAGTACTGTGTCACACAGTAAACCCCTTTCCCATGTATCATCGCTTCACTTGCAAGTGTTCATTGCAGAGAGTCATTAGTCTGGTGCCCGGCCTCTGGTTTCTGCTACGCTCTTGATGCTGGGCTCCCACTGGAGCTTCTCTTGGTTATCCTGTTGTTGCTCTGTGTTGTGGAGATCCTGCAGTTTTGGGTCTGCAGGTCAGGTCCCTTCACATGCTCCAGCAGATCATAGATGAAGTGGATGTTGGGGCTTATGTTTGTTTCTTGTTAGCTCTTATAACTTATAGTAACCTGTTTCTCTTCATCTATGTTTTGCCTTGGGGCTTTTTATCTTATTTTCCTTTTTCCTCTGTGTCTGGCTGGTTGGCAGTGCCTGGCTTCTGACCCTGGGTGTGTCCCTCTCTTTCTCCCTTATTCTCTCTTCTCCAAGCCTAGATTTCTCTTCCTACTTATTCTATCATCTGCCTGCCAGCCCTGCATATCCCTCTACTGCCTAGCTATTGGCCGGTCAGTCAGGTCCCTTAGACAGGCAAGGTGACACAGCAACACATCTTTACATAATTAAACAAATGCAGCATAAACAAATGTAACACATCTTTGCCTAGTTAATGTAATATTCCACATCAATAGATGTCCTGGAACTCACCCTGTAGCCCAGGCTGGCCTCGAACTCACAGCAATCCTGCCTCATTTTACCTCCCCAGAGCTGGATTAAAGGTGTGGACATCTACTGCCCAGCTCGCTAAGCCATCTTAACAGCCTGATTTTTCTCTTTGGTTCAGAGGACAACTTTAGGGTGTCGGTCCTTGCCTTGCTACCTTGTTGGAGACAGTCTCTTCACTGCTGCGTTTGCCACCCGGCTTCCGGGGATTCCCTTACCTCTCCTGCTCGTCTGTCCATCGAGGCGTGCTGTAATTTACAGGTGCTCACGACGGGTCCGACGGCGTCCCTGCTCTCACTGCTGCGCCCCTTTCTTGTGTAGGTTTAGGTTTCCATTCTAAGTGCATTTGCTTGTTTTTGAGCCCAACCTGGCCTAAGATTTGCTTTGCAACCCAGGATAGCCTTAAATTCCTAATTCTTTTGCCTCAACCTCCTAAGTATTGGAATTACAGGCATGGGCAAGCACACCTAGTTCTCCAATGTCTCATTCTGTAGCCAAAGCTAGCCTCAAACTTGCCCCAATCCTCCTGTTTCATTCCCTTGAATGTTAGGATTCTCGGAGTGAGCCACTGTGTCTCATGAGAGTTGCTTTTCAATCACTGCAGTCCAGCCCTTGCCATCAGAATTGGGGAAACTGACTGTCCTTATTTTCCTGACTATGTCTTCTTGGAGCCTAGGTCCCAGAACTTGGAAAGCTGTTCAGTTGTCTGGCCTTACTGTTAACTATAATTTCCACCAGGATTTAGCACTCAGACCTTTCAGTCAGGAGCTACGAAGATTTCCAGAAGGAGACCAGGTCCTCGGATGAGCCCCCTCACAGAGAGATGAAGGGGTAAGGACAAGTGGTGTCTGGGATGAGAGAAGGATGACCATGGGGAATGCAGAGTGGCTAAGAGTTTATAGATTCAGGCAGAACTGGGTTTGGGTTCCCCAGCTCCATCACTTACCAGCTCTGTGATTCAGTTTCTAACTGTAAAGTAGATAGCATTATTGAGTTCATATGTTGTTATTAGTATCCTCATTGGGCGGTAGTGGTGCATGCCTTTAATCTCAGTACTTGGGAGAGACAAAGACAGGCTGATCTTTGAGTGTGGGGCCAGCCTTGTCTACAGAACAAGTTCTAGGACAACCAAGACTACACAGAGAAACCCTTCTTGAAAACCCAAAAAGAAAAAAAAAAGTGATTATAGCCTGATCCTATGTGCATAGCAAGCACTTAGTTCACTAGTTTTGTTTTTTTTTTGTTTGTTTGTTTGTTTATTTCGTTTTGTTTTTGAGATAGACTATATCTCTACATAGCCCTAACTGTCCTGGAATTCACAGAGATCTGCCTGCCTCTGCCTCCTGAGTGCCGAGATTTAGGGCATGCGCCACCGTGACTGGCAGCAATTACCTGTTGTTTCCTGGCAGTAACACTGTCATTATCTAACCTTACCTAACATCTGTTGTGAATGCGCGTGAGTTTGGGAGCCATGTTACTAAGTCAGTGAGCTTCTCACATCTTCTCTTTGTTTTCGTTTCACCACAAATAGGCAGCAGAAAACAGCTGAAACCGAAGAGGGGACGGTGCAGATTCAGGAAGGTGAATGCTAAAATCAAGACCAATCACCCATTGTAGCCTCCCTCCCTCCTCAACTGACTGGCCCATCTTCTGTGTACCATGGGTCTTTTAAATGCCATGCAAGTAGAACAGGGAGAAAGGCAGTTAACTCATAGATCTTTTTTTACCTCTTTTTTTTTTTTTAATTGATTTTATTGAGCTCCTTTCCCTTCCTCTTCAACCCTCTCCCATGGTCCCCATGCTCCCAGTTTACTCAGGAGATCTTGTCTTTCTCTACGTCTCTCTTTGCCTCTTTTAATTTAGGTGCAGTGGCTACTGGAGAGGACCCAACTAGTGTAGCTATCGCCAGCATCCAGTCAGCTGCCACTTTCCCCGATCCCAACGTCAAGTACGTCTTCCGAACTGAGAATGGGGGCCAGGTAAGGGAGGGGTCCAAGTGGCTGCAGATGTTACCTGGGCTTGGGCTCAAGGGAGGTGCCTGGACACATCTGGGGAGCTGTGACTTGGAGAATAAGATGGAATTGTACTATTGGGGTGAAATGTTAATAGGAGGCGAAGATAGAGGTTGGTGTGGGGCTGGATATGCGAAAGCCTCAAAATGAGGAAAGAAGGGACAAATAGCTGAATCTGCTTTTGAAAGGTCCCTGGGACTCAATCCAAGAGACACTATTTATTTATTTATTTGTTTGTTTGTTTGTTTGTTTGTTTATTTTGGTTTTTTGAGACAGGGTTTCTCTATAGCTTTGGAGCCTGTCCTGGGACTAGCTCTTGTAGACCAGGCTGGCCTGGAACTCACAGAGATTGGAGTGTTGGGATTAAAGGCGTGCACCACCACTGCCTGGCCCAAGAGGCACTTTTTGAGAGGGCCTAGGATTCTGGATACTTACTCTTGTCTTCTCTTCCCACCCCCACCCCTCTTCATTGCTTCTAGGTGATGTACAGAGTGATCCAGGTGTCTGAAGGGCAGCTGGATGGCCAGACAGAAGGCACTGGTGCCATTAGTGGCTACCCTGCCACTCAGTCTATGACCCAGGTATGGGGGATAAGCTGTGAGAGGACTAGAGAGCTCTTCGCACTAAGAGAAACTACAGAGCCAATAGGAAGGAGGGGTGGGGTTGGAACAGTGGTATGCATCTTGGGTGGTTTGACCCAAAGGACTAGGTTCAGATGTATTCAACCTTCTGAATACAAATTCCCAAAATGATTGTTTATAAATGTTTGTTTTCATTTAAAGGGGGGGATTAATTATAAATGGTTAATGGTCATAGTTGATCTCTTTTAAGAAAAGGGGAATATAATATAGAAATGATACATTACATTGGTATGGACTTTGGTTTATTAATACAAATTTACAGTCAATTTTGTTATATGTATATTTCAACTTGTATTAAAATTATAAATCGTCATTTAAGTATTGTCATTGAGACATGTCCCTGTCATCTACAAAGATCATGCCCATATCATGCATGAACAACGCAGTTGGGGCTGGAGAGATGGCTTCGCAGTTAGCAGCAGTCTGAGCACTTTTTGCTTTAAAGAGAACCTGAGTTCAGTGCTTAATATCTGCATGGTGGATCACAGCCATCTGGTTTCAGGGTATCAAATATCCTCCTGCCTCCTCGGGCAAAACACATACATATAGTACACATACATACATACATACATACATACATACATACATACATACATGCAGGCAAAATACTCCTACATATAAAAATAAGTCTTAAAAAAGACTCACACAATTGAATTAAACGATTCATATTTTAAGTAAGGATAGTTTTGTGTTGGGTTGCATTCATAGCTATCTTTGGCCACATGTGCTTCTCCTTCCTTCTGGTAAGGGATAGAAACTTCAGGGTGATAGCGTGGGAATATGTCCCTGACTGATGGACTCTGCTCTCATCTCCCTTCTCAGGCAGTGATCCAGGGTGCTTTCACCAGTGATGACGCAGTTGACACGGAGGGGACAGCTGCTGAAACACACTATACTTACTTTCCCAGCACGGCAGTGGGAGATGGGTCAGGGGGTACCACGTCGGGGAGCACCACTGCTGTCGTTACCACCCAAGGCTCAGAGGCACTGCTGGGACAGGCAACCCCTCCCAGTGCAGGTGAGAATGGCAGCTAGAGGGGCTACTGTGGGATGTGGCTGGGGGCTCTGGGCCCTAGCACTTGACTTAGTGATTCTGAGATCAGGGTCGCTGGGTGGTGATCGCACACACTGTTAATCCGGGCACTCGGGAGACAGAGGCAGGCTGCTGGAGAGTTTGAGGTCAGCCTGGTCTACAGAATGAGTTCCAGGACAACCAGGGCTTCACAGACAAACTATGTCTGAACCTCTTCCCCCTGCAAAGTCAGGGCATATAGTGAGTCTGAGCTACTTTACCAGCAGATGGTAGTATGTTCTCAAAGGGTCCTAAGGTCTTGGTGAGGCTCCTGGCCCTAGGTCCTGACAAAAACCTAACTCACGCCTTCACAGGTCAGTTCTTTGTGATGATGTCACCACAAGAAGTACTGCAGGGAGGGAGCCAGCGTTCAATTGCCCCCAGGACCCACCCTTATTCCCCGTGAGTGACCTTATCTCTCCTTAGTCCTTTTGGGTGATTTTAATGCCTGCTAAAGATTGTGTGATTCTTCACCCTAAACAGTCTTTTTTGCTTGTTTATCTTTAACTTGGTCTGGTCACCCTGGTCTCTACTGTCAGGAAGTCAGAGGCTCCCAGAACAACTCGGGATGAGAAACGCAGGGCTCAGCATAATGAAGGTAGGGAGTACCCAGGTGTAGATCTGGGCGCCACCTGAGTAGATCTGGGAACTGCAGCGATGTGTGAGGGGGGCAGGGCTGCTCACCTTTCACGGAGTCACTGTGTCCTCCACTTTGCCCCACAGTGGAGCGCCGCCGCCGGGACAAGATCAACAACTGGATTGTGCAGCTGTCCAAAATCATCCCAGACTGCTCTATGGAGAGCACCAAGTCTGGCCAGGTCATGGAAAGGCCCTGGTAGCAGGGAGGAGGCTAGCGTTCTGTCTCCTGGCATTATTTTCAGAAACGGTGGCGAGTAGCGCTCATGGCAGTCTACTTTTCCTTGTACTCTCCGAGGTGACTGTCAGTCACCATTCTGAGGGACATAGGCTGGAAGTATGAGTGTGCTCTTGGACAGTAAGCGGGGTGTGTTAAGCCTTTGTCCTCATTTTGTTGACTTTGCCTTGCAGAGTAAAGGTGGAATCCTATCCAAAGCCTGTGATTATATCCAGGAGCTGCGGCAGAGCAACCATCGGTTGTCGGAAGAATTGCAGGGGTTAGATCAGCTGCAGCTAGACAACGATGTGCTTCGGCAACAGGTCAGACAAATGCCAGGGCAGGCCCCCTTGGCAGCCCTGTAGCCACTGACCCAGTTTGGATTCCCTAGAAATGACTTCACATTGCCCTCCTCGGCACTGGGTGTGTGACACTGAATTTGTGCTTAGCAGTATCCATCCCCTACCGCCTCCTTTCTGTGCAGGTGGAAGATCTTAAAAACAAGAACCTGCTACTACGAGCTCAGTTACGGCACCATGGATTAGAGGTGGTCATCAAGAATGACAGCAACTAACTATGGGGATGCAGGGGCTCTGGGCCCTAGAACTGCAGAGCCCGGGAGCAACAGGCTGACCCCATGCCCCTTCCCTTCACTGCCGACTTCTGGCGTGTAGGGGGAGTCTGGCAAGCATGTCTCTGAACTGAGGCTTGTGGTGTGAAACACGAAGTGGACCTGTCCTGACAGCCTCGCCTGCTCCCGCTGTGTAGTCCCCGGGACTGTGCTCCTTTGCACATTGCATGTGCCGTATCCATGGACACTGGACACACTAAATCTGGGCTGGCCTTGTGCTTGCTTAGAGTGCCCAGCAGAGGGTCTGTGGACACTCTGTGGGTTTAGCACTTCTACTGGTTCTTCCTTCCCCTGGAGCAGGAGCTAAGATATGCACCTGATTACTCTGGGGAGCAGGCTTATTCAGAGATGGGGGAAGGATGCTAGGTGGCTGCTATCCCATGAGTAGTTGAGGGGCCAGTGTGTAGCTGGGGCCTCTGCAGAAGTCTCTGAAGCCAGGGAGAAAGATAGGCAGGGGCTCACTGAGAGCCTTCCCCTTCTGCGGGTGGTTCTTTTTATTTTTTTTCCTTTTTTCTTTTCTTTTTTTTTTTTTTTTTTAAGATAAAATTGTTTAGAGCCACAGTTGTCTGTTTTCCTTCTTTTGTGGGGCTCTGGGGGAAGGGAAAGTGCATGTTACCCTTTGACCAGTGAGGGCTGGGTCAAGCTTTGGGTGGGGTGTTAGTAGTCCTGTACTCATTACCCAGAGTCCTGATACCTGTGCCAAACCTGGATGTCATTTCCGGCCTACACTGGGCAGTTTTTAAAGGTTTCGAGTGTGGACTGGTTAGAGTTGTCACCAGCAGGTGCTTCTGGGGCTCTGCGGGTGCCAACCAGGTGCCTGCTGCACTTTGCTTCTATTTCCGGTCTCCCTGTGGACTCAGGGAGGGAGGGGAGATGCTGCGGGTTGCATTCCTGCGTCTCTGTCACACAGTTGCTGCTGGCACCATGACTGGAGGTACCCGAGAAGGATATGGGGGTACCTGGGATGTGGGAGTGGGGCTGTGTATGCTGGTCCCTGAGAGGAGCATAGGGGTGTGACCGCAGCACCACTGGGTTGGGAAGCTCCCAGGGAGAGGGCACAGGCCACAGGTGTCTTGTGGTCCCCCAGCCCTCGATTCTTTCCTGTCGTCTTTCTCAGTGCCTACTGTCTCGTTATCTGAACTACGGTCACTCCTAGCCTCAGGCAGGGCCCGGCTCTTCGATGTTCGATCTCGGGAAGAGGCAGAAGCTGGTACCATCCCTGGGGCACTCAACATCCCTGGTATAGGATTTCTTGTGTTGGCAGAGTGACACTCCATGTTGGTTGGTCTTAGCTAAAGGGGCCTCACTCAGGGTAGGGATGATGCTGGTAGAGATAGAGATGGCCTTATATCTGCTCAAGCCAGCCCTCGGGTTCCCTAGAGAAAAGCTGAATGGAGATCCTGGCAGTGGAACTAGCTTATCCAGTTTGAGGGAACAGCAGGCAGCCAGAGGGGTAGATCAGCCCCTATATACTTGGCTTGCCTGGAGCTGGATTCCCTAATCCACCTGATCCTCTACTGCCTCCTTAGGATCTAGAAAGTGGCTGCATTGTTGGCCTAACTTCCTGCAATGGTAGGCTCTTCCTTGCCTTTGAGGTTGGGGTGGGGTGGGGGTGGCCACCATATGTGGACAATCTCTGCAGACCGGCCAGGACGCTGCTCTTTAGGCCCACATTGTGAACCGCAATGTGCCACTGGCTCTCCATTTTGTCCTCTCTCAGTGTCTGAGTTGGAAAGTGCCTTGACCATGGACCCAGCTGCTTTCCGAGCTTTGTACAGTGCCGAGAAGCCAAAGCTTGAAGACAAGAATCTCATTTTCTTCTGTCAGCTGGGCAAACGAGGCTCCCAGGCCACACAGCTGGCACAAGGTCTTGGATACACAGGGTATGACAAGGCGTGAGACTTGCTGACTGGGGGCTGACTGGGGATGGCCTACGGAACCTATTCCTCTCTCAACACTCCTTTTCTTCACAGGGCTCGACACTATGCTGGGGCCTATAAGGAATGGCTGGAGAGAGAGGGCTAGGTAGAAGGCTTAGGGGTCGTGACCCTTCTCATGACCACCTTGCTGGGTTACACAAGCCTTTATAGTGTTTTGTACATGAAAAACCTCAAATAAAGAACATTTAATCAAGTATTACAATCATTTAATTTGTTAGGTGGACAAAAAATGGCTCCAAAGTTAATCTAGTTCTGAGAGTTTATCCCAGGATCCTTGTCTGTTCACCTGTTCTCTGCTACCCAATTCAAGCAGTTTGCTAAACAGCTGGAGGGGGGACCAAGGGCAGCAGTGTCCAGCCCAGAATGCATATCAAGTAATCACTAATAGCTTTAGAGTTTTGAAGCTAGGTGTGTTCAGTCCCAGGGAGGCTGAATCTAGTTCAGTTCCTGGCCAGTCTGGTAACAAGCAAGACTGAAGAGCTTGTTCTGGCCCAGGCATGGTGGCACATGCCTTTAATCTCAGCACTCAGGAGGTAAAGGTGAGCAGATCTGAGAGGCCAGCCTGGTCTACATAGTGAGTTGCAGCTCAACCAAGGCTTTGTAGAGAGAGAGCTAGTTCCAGGGATCTGATGCCCTCTTCTGACCTTGGGCACCAGGTTTGCAAAAAGCGCAAATACATACATGCAAGCAAGATAGTCGTACACATAAATCTTTTTTTTAAAAAAAGCAACTTTCTAGCTATGTGTGATAGAACATGTATAATCCCAGCACTTTGGAGGAGGAAGCAGGAGGATTATAGATTTAAGGCCAGCCCGGGCTTCATAGTAAAACTTAAAAGCTTGGACACTTAGGATTTTATGGGCTCCTCTGATGTTTCCAATATGCAGCTACAAACAACAGACTGCTGTCTTTACCAGTCCTTTTTGTTGTCTACATGGGTAGGACATGTGCCTTTTTGTACAAAATTAGCAGAATCGTGTAACAGCTCATGTCTTTCAGAACCTAAAATGGCACTATCTAGTCCTTTATAGAAAATGCTTGCCTATTACTGCTTGAGATTTACAGCTCCTCAGCCCCAATTCCACCTTCCTCAGATTCTAGAACTGGATTTAGGTAATGAAGTTACCTATGGACTAGTGGTAGTAACATATATATAAAACTCTGAATTCAGAAGGGTGACTCACACCTTTAAATTCAGTACTTGGGAGACAGAGACAGGTGGATCTCTATGAGTTAGAGGCTAGCCTGGTCTACAGAGCGAATTCCAAGATAGCTAGGGCTATACAGAGAAACCTTGTCTTAAAAAACAAACAACAAAACCTAAAATACAGAGAAAAACTCTCTGAATTCAATATTCAATTCCCAGTATCACCACACACACAAAAAAATAGCAACAAAGAAGCACTGGGGATGGGTAGGATCTGTGCCTGTATCAAGCTATTCCGGAGTTTGAGGCAAGAGGATCACAAGTTCAAGGCTAAGTCACTGTGGGAAGATAATCTTAAGAAAATAAGTACATTTAGGCCAGGACTGGTGGTGAATGTCTGTAAGGTAGGAGACTGAGGCAGGAGTATCACATTCAAGGTCTGTCTAGGATACATACTTAAGTTAAAAGCCAGCCTGATCAATTTAGTGAGAAACTCAAAAATTTAAAAAGGACTGTATATAGCACTTAGTGGGAGATCACTTGCCTACTTACCACCAATAAATGAATAAATATATGTATATGTTAAAAAGAACTTACCAGTCAGATATGGTGACATACACCATTAGTTCCAACCTTTGGGAAACAGGCAGATCTGAGTGCAAGGCCAGCCTGGTCTACAGAGCTGAGTTCCAGAACAGTCAGGGCTACATAGAGAGACCTTGTCTCAACCCAAATAAACCATCAACAAGGAGCTTAACAGCAACTTGCTTACTGAAATAAGTCTCACTGAAAAGTAGATCTACCCTAGGGTGGTAGATCATTTGGATATTCTTTTGAGATACTGATTTTTTTTTTTTTTTTTTTTTTTTTTTTGAGAGATGGTTTCTTGTAACTTTGGAGCCTGACCTGGAACTAGCTCTTGTAGACTAGGCTGGTCCGAACTCAGAGATCTGCCTGCCTCTGCCTCCCAAGTGCTGGAGATATTAAGATGTTTTTGTGGGGGCTGGGGAGGTGGCTCAGAGGTTAAGAGCACTGGCTGCTCTTCCAAAGGACCCGGGTTCAATTCCCAGCGCCCAAATGGCAGCTTACAATTGTTTGTGACTCTGGTTCCAGAGGATTCGGCACCCTCACAGACCTACATGTAGGTAAAACACTAACACACATGAAATTTTTTAAAGATTAATTAAAAATTTTTTTGTGTGTGTGAATATGTTAATTGCCTTAACTGCTGACAGTCTCTTACTGAACCTGAAACTCAAGGATTTGGCCAGGCATGTTGGGTAGGCGATGGAGCTTCAGAATTCACCTGTCTTTGCCCCCCAAGGGCTCTAGTTACAGGCATATTGCCATCACATCTGGCTTTTTACATGGATTCTGGGGATCTGAATTCAGGTCCTGAGGATTTTGCAACAAGCCCTTTGCCCAGTTCTAATGGAAAAAACAGTTTAGTAGGTGTGGTGGTACACACCTGTAAGCCCTGCTCTGGGGCAGATGCAGAGGCAATGCTAGCAGGATTTCTTTAGGTTCTAGTCTGGGCTGGGCTACTGTGAGTTCTGTGCAGCCACAGCAACATAGCAAGACCCTGTCTCAAAAGGAAAAAAAAGCTGCTGGTTGTGCACACCTTTAATTCCAGCAGTGGAAGGCAGAGGAAGTTGAATCTATGTGAGTGTGAGGCCTGCTTGATCTGCGTGGTGAGTTCTAGGTCAGCCAGGGCTATATGGTGAGACAACACCAAAAACAAATCAGAAGATGGGCTGGTGAGAAGGGTCTACAACTAAAGGCTCCTGCTGCCAAGAGGTAGAAAGACAGACCGACTCTGCAGATTGTCCTCTGATCTCACATGTGTAGCATGTGCCCATACCCAAAACATAAAACAAATACTCATTTTTATAAACCACATGAAGTATTCCTTGGCTGGTGAAATCGTTCAGCAATTAAAAGCACTGATCACTGGCTCTTCTTCCAGAATGCCTGGGTGTGATTCCCAGCACCCACATGGGAACTCATGACCATCTGTCACCCCAGTTCGGCGGGGGGGGTCTCCTTAGTCACCAGGCACATGTGTGACAGAAGAGACTGGCACACAGACAGAATACCCATACACATACAGTTGAATGAAAATTGAAAATATTTGCAGGGTGGCGATGGCACCCACCTTTGACTCCATCATGAGTCAGCCCCGCACACAGAGTGAGACAGATACACAGAGAAACTATTTCGAAAGCAAAACAATGTCCCCCCCAAAAAAAAGAAAATTAAAGGACTTGTTCCTTTAGCTAGGAAAGCAGGTTTGCTCAGATGTTCCCAATTTTCTGATTTTTTTCAAGTGCTTAAAACAATTTATCAAACATTTTCTGTTTTCTTTGCTTTTTTCCTTTTTTTCCTCTGCTCTCCCACCCACCTGGATTCTCCGTCGCTGACCCAGCCTACTTTCTCCTGGGCTACTTGAGTTTAGTTTTTGTTTGCACACCTCACCAGGTTCTCCATTCCTCAGTCACCTGGCTCCCAGCCCAAGTCTGGGGATAAGAGTGGTATTCACCTTTGGGTCAGGTAAATGGCAAGTGTCAGTCTTCGTCCCCCCCCCCCCCCCGAATTCATAACTCTGCAATAGATTGGAAAATCTCTCCTGTGTGTAACTTTTCTTGTCATTAATGTACACACCCCTCCCTTTATTATGGTTCATAGTATTTATGTAAGATTATAATTACTTAGACATAATTTATTTGCAACAAAATACAGTAGTGTAAATGCTTAGTTCATTGAAGGATCTTGTTTGTTTGTTTTTGACAAACCAAACAGGGTCTCATATACTTTAAACTTTTAAATTTAATACAGATTTTGCAGACAGGGTCTCATTGGTTGAGTTGAATTTCAGATATTTCTGTCTCCACTTCCTGACTGCTGGAACACCCTAAGTGGTGCCAGGGATTGAACCCAGCCCAAAGATTTTTTGTTTGGTTTTGGTTTTTCAAGTTCAGGTTTCTCTGTGTAGCCCTGCCCATCTTGGAACTCCTTCTGTAGACCAGGCTGGCCTTGAACTCAAAGAGGTACACCTGTGCTCCAAAGCTACAGACAAACCCTGTCTCGGAAAGAAAAAAAAAGTACACCTGCATGTGCCACCACCACCTGATCTCAAGATTGATTGATTGAGTTGTCCCATCCCTGCCCCCCCTTCCCCCATAGGGTTTCTCTGTGTGCCCCCTGGCTGTCCTGGAACTCCCTCTATAGACCAAGCTGATTTCGAACTCAGAGATCTAGCTGCCTCTGTCTCCTAAGTGCTGGGATTAAAAGCATGTGCCACCACCGCCCCCGCCCGAAGTTTACTTTAAAAAGCATATTAGGCTGGTAAAATGGTTCGGTGAACAAAGGCATTTGCTGCCAAGACAACCTGAGTTCAATTCCCAAAATCTACAGGGTGGAAGAAAGAGAACCTACTATTGAAAGTGTGCTCTGACCGCCACACACACATAAATGTAACTTCCAAAAGTGGGGGTAGAAGGGAGGTGGGGAGGGAACGGGAGGAGAGGAAGGAGGGGAAACTGGTTGGTATGTAAAATAAATGATTACTGGGAGCAGGAGAGATAGCTTAGTGGTCAAGAGCATTTCTTTCTTTCCTTCCTTCCTTCCTTCCTTCCTTCCTCCCTCCCTCCCTCCCTCCCTCCCTCCCTTCTTTCTTCTTTCTTTCTTTCTTTCTTTCTTTTTTTATGGGGAGGGGGACATTGAGAAAGAGTTTCTCTGTGTAGCAGCCCTGGTTGTCCTGGAACTCGTTTGCTAAACCAGGCTGGCCTCAAACTCAAGAGACCGCCTACCTCCGCCTCCTGAGTACCGAGATTAAAGGCATACACCACCATGCCCAGCTGCAAGTCAAGAACATTTCATGTAGAGGACCTGGTTCAATTCCCTGCACCCACACAGCTGACCACAGTTGTTGGTAACTCCAGTTTCAGGGGACCTGATACCTTCTTCTGACCTCCCCAGGCATCAGACACATACATGGTACACAGATATAAACACTCGTACACATAAAATAAAAGGAGTAAACCTAAAATTAAAAAAACTTACTAAAGGGGCTGGAGAGATGGCTCAGAGGTTAAGAGCATGGCCTGCTCTTCCAAAGGGCCTGAGTTCAATTCCCAGCAACCACATGGTGGCTCACAACCATCTGTAATGGGGTCTGGTGCCCTCTTCTGGCCTGCAGGCATACACACAGACAGAATATTGTATATTTTACTAAAATAAAATGAATCTTTTTTTTTTTCTTTTCCTTTTCAAAACAAAAGATTCTAAGTGGGTGAGACAGGACCTTGCGATGTAGTCCTGGCTGGTCTCCAGCTCACAGCAATCCTGTGTTGTTCCAAACGCTGGGGTTACAACTGAGTCAGTATGTCTTTTGCTTTTTTTTCTCTGTGATGCTAAGGGTTGAACCCAGGTCTTTGTCTATGCCAGGGAAGCACTCTATCAACAGAACTACATCTTCAGCCAAACCTGTGATTCTCCTGTCTCAGGCTCCCCAGAGTGCTGGAATTACGAACATGGAGCACTGTGTTTTGTGTTCATTCATTCTGCTATGCGTGTATTCACTTGTAGCCACTTCCCCTACACAAGCACTGACACGCTGAACCTCAGTGCTTCTTCTGGGTGCTTCTCAGTTACCCCATGTACACGCTACACTCTTGGCCTCAGATTTGTAATCCTCCTGCTTCAGGTTCCTAAATGTTGGGATTATAGCTCAGCTATTTTTTTTTCCCTCTCTAAGTTAGTCTCACTACACAGCCCGGGTTGGTCTCGAATGCATGAGCCGTCTACATTTGCTTGGGCTTACAGGCATACTTGGTTTCTAGGCAACAACTTCTCTCAGCGTAAATTAGTTTTCTAGCTGCCCTCCTGGACAACATCTTTCATTTCCTGTGGCTTCATAGCCGAGGGTTAAAGGGAATCCTAAGGGGAAACTGACAAGGCCCTCCACATGGTTGCCCTCTGGTTTGATCACTGAGAGAAAATTCCTTCCCCCTCATTAAGTAGCTGGTTCATAACCTTGGTAATTGATAGGCTGTTTTAATCCATTACCTCACCCTTTAAATTTTTCTTTTCTTTTACGCAAAACTTTCAGGTCTTTTCTTTTTGGTTTTTCGAGACAGGGTTTCTCTGGAGCTTTGGAACCTGTCCTGGAACTAGCTCTTGTAGACCAGGCTGGCCTTGAACTCACAGATATCGGTCTGCCTCTGCCTCCCAAGTGCTGGGAGTAAAGGTGTGCGCTACCACTGCCTGGTGCATTCATGTCTTCTCATCAGAACACAAGGGCTTACCAGCTATACATTTTTACCTTGCCATGTTTTTCTCCTTTCTTTCTTTCTTTCTTTCTTTCTTTCTTTCTTTCTTTCTTTCTTTCTTTTCTTTCTTTCTTTCTTTCTTTCTTTCTTTTTTTGAGACAGGGTTTCACTGTAGCTATCGAGCCTGTCCTGGACCTAGCTCTTGTAAACCAGGCTGGCCTCAAACTCGCAGAGATTCGCCTGCCTCTGCTTCCTGAGTGCTGGGATTAAAGGAGTACCACTACCATGCCCGGCGATACCCTTTCTTTACCTCAAACACCTTGAACATCAGTTCTCAAACAGTGCTTGTTGAGCTTTGCTAATCTACTGGTCTTCAGAATCTATTAAATTCCAGCCCATCTGGAGTATGGCTGCCTGTCTAACCTTGAAATAACATTTTTTATCAGCCAGAGAGTTGATCATTTACAGCAGGTCTTTGTTGCCCAGTGGCTGGAACATGTCTCTTCCTGACTCTTGGAGCACTCTGTGGTTTAGATTTGGCTTCACCCTGCCTTACCAAACTACCCTGCCAGTGCTTGCGTCCACCAGCCTGGTGTCCTCAGTGACCCAAACAGACTATAGTCCTTTCTGACCCTGGCCTTCACTCATCATTTCTTCTGCTTGAGAAGCTTCCAGACTTTCAAACCCTCTGGATTTCATAAGAATCGAAGGGGAAGCCAGCCAATCACCTTGTTTGTAAGGCGTGTCCCCCTTAGGCTAATATTTACTCACAAAATCTTACGGGTGTGCAGCCTGCTTCCTCTTTGTTTTCCCGCTCTCCTCGCTGGAACATTGGCATTTGTAAGTTCCCTTTTCTTTCCTTTATTAAAGCGGAATATTTTATAATAAAGCTAGTCTGGTTAATCATAACTGCCGATTGACCACGTCCCTTCAAAGAATTAGGAAAATGTATTTGGCAGAAGTTTTGCAGTTCTCCTCAAGAGGGTTTTTGTACCCACTCAGGAAGGATGATTAGCAGATAAATATGTATAACTGGATTTCATGAAGGACACAGATGCAAAACAGTATGTCTCAAGCATGGACTTCTATGATAACCCTTACCACATTGTATAATCACTTGCTTTTTTCTCTTTAGGCTTAGCTCTTTTTTTAAAAAGTGTGTGTATATATATATATATTATATTTTATATATAAATTATATATATAATTTATTTTTATTTATCTGCATTGGTGTTTAGCCTGCATGTATGTCTGTATGAGGTTATTGGATCTTAGAGTTTCAGACAGGTGTGAACTGCCATATGGATGCTGGGAATTGAACCCGGGTCCTCTGGAGGAGCAGTTTTCTCTTCGCCACTGAGTCATCTCTCCCAGCCCCCTAGGCTTAGCTCTTTACAGAAAGGGATCTTTATCTTATTGTTAGAAACT
Source organism: Arvicola amphibius (assembly GCF_903992535.2). Classification (NCBI taxonomy): domain Eukaryota; kingdom Metazoa; phylum Chordata; class Mammalia; order Rodentia; family Cricetidae; genus Arvicola; species Arvicola amphibius. The sequence goes on along the minus strand of NC_052058.2, from coordinate 22,485,174 downwards.
AACCATGAAACCCAAACATGGCATACATTCAGTAAGTGAGCTTAGAAATTCCCAGGGGAAAGCTGGGAATACTAATGAGTGGGAGTGACTTATTATGGGAAAGGGAATGTTGGGGTCTGGGTCTGGCTAACCATAACTGAGTAGCTACCACGAGGCACTTTTAGCTACTTCATCTCCTTCACTATTTGTAAAGTGGGAATTATAAGGTTTATGGCCCTTCCAGGTATGGTGGCTCGTGTCTAGATTCCCAGCACTTGGGAGGCTGAGGCAGAAAGGTTGCCATGAGTTCAAGGCCAGCCTCAACTATAGCAAAATTTTCTCTGTGGCTTTCTGTGATAGTTTAACCCCCATGAAGTACCTGTCACAGAGAACATATGGTTTGTTGCTGTAGGAAGACCTTCAGCTTGTAAGTACCCGCCTACTGGGGCGTGGCCTCTTATACTATATATGCAGATAAAAAAAATCCAGGTCTGTTCCTTTTCTTCTTCCCCTTGCTCCGTTTCCCGTGGCTGTTCTTTTTGGATTGCGTGATTCAACTGGTCAAGAGGAGGATTCTGATTCATGAGTTTACTCCTAAATAAATAATGATTTCTCAATTCTGAGCTAGTGTGGGATTTCTTTTAAGCGTCTGTTCACTGCTTCAGTTTGTATACATGTATACCAGTGTAGGTAATAAACATAAGAAGCCAGGTGGTGGCAGTGCACCCCTTCAATCCTAGCGCTTGGGAGGCAGAGGCAGGTGGCTCTCTGAGTTTGAAGCCAGCCTGGTCTACAGAGTGAGTGCCAGGGCAGCCAGGGCTACACAGAGAAATGTTATCTTGAGAAACCAAAGGCATCACCTGCATGCAGATGACAACGTTTTACAAATGAATGTACTCATTTGACCAGTACTATGTGGGACAGAAAAATATACACTGTATGTGGTTTAATAAAACATGTTGAGGCTTGCCTTGTGTCAAAGTTTTGTTCATGGACCATGACTATGTAAAAGAGGGTATGTTGTCAGATGTAATTCTAGTAGTGGGGAGGTTGAGGCTACAGAATCCTGTTTCAAGAGGGGAGGTAGTGATGGTTAATCCTGATGCTAACTTGACTTAGAATCTTTTTTTTAAAAGATTTATTTATTTATTGTGTATACAACATTCTGCCTCCATGTATGCCCGCACGCCAGAAGAGGGTGCCAGATCTCCTTACAGATGGTTGTGAGCCACCATGTGGTTGCTGGGAATTGAACTCAGGACCTCTGGAAGAACAGCCAGTGCTCTTAACCACTGAGCCATCTCTCCAGGCCTTGACTTAGAATCTTATAGGAGACAGACCTCTGGGTACATCTGTGAGACTTAACTGAGGTCCCTAAATGTGGACCCCTGGGCTGGTCCAGGGCTGAACAAAAAGAAGAAGGCAAGCTGAGTGCCAGCCTTCATCTTTCTCTGCTTTCCAACTGTGGAGGCCATGTAAGCAACTGCTTTACCCTCCTGCTGCCACAGCTGGAGCTGTTCTCTCTGCCATGCTCCACCCCACCCCACCCCCGCCCCGCCACAGCAGACTGACTTGAGCCGCAAGTCAAGATAAACCTTTCCTTCCCTAGGTTACTCTTGTCGGGTGTTTTCTCACAGCAACGGGAACAGTAAGGCACTGCTTAGCATAGCACAGGGTCAGCGGATAAACACACTCTATGCTTCATATAATACATGACATATATTTCTGTGGATCAAAGGTTGAGAATATGGAAACCACCAAGAACAGGTTATTATCTTAAAGAGGTAAAGACATCCCTATAACTATGACTCAACACTAGAAGCCATAGAAAAAGCTGACTATGCCAGGTGTGGTGGTGCACACCTTTAATCCCAGCACTCGGTAAGCAGAGGCAGGAGAATGAGTTTGAGGCCAACCTAGTAGCCTATGGAGTGAAATTCACCCCAAAACAAAATGTGGTGTGTTGCAAGGAGTGGGGTTTGCTTATTTGTCCTGGCCGCCGGCTAGCTTAGCCCCGAAATAACTTCACAGAAATTAAATCACTGCTTGGCCCATTAGCTCTAGCCTCTTATGGGCTCACTCTCACATCTTGATTTAACCCATTTATATTAATCTGTATATCACCACGTGGCAGTGGCTTACCACCAAAGATTCAGTGTGTCTGACTCTGGCAGCAGCTCCATAGTGTCTCTCTCTCTCTGACTCTGCCTCCTTTCTCCCAGCATGTCATTTAGTTTTCCCCGCCTACCTAAGTTCTGCCCTATCAACAGGCCCAAAGCAGTTTTTTATTAACCAATGAAAGCAACACAAAGACAGAAGGACCTCCTACACCCGTGGTGCAGTGGTAGCACATGCCTTTAACCCGGCACTTGGATGAAGAGGGAGGAGGATCTCTGAGTTCGAGGCCAACCTGATCTACAGAGTGAGTTCCAGGACAACCAGGGTGACACACAAACCCTGTCTCAAAAACAACAGCAATAACCACCAACCAACCAATCAACCAACCAACCCAAAAAACAAAACAAAAATCGATTAAGTAAAATCTAAACAACCAAGCAAAGCTTTCTGTATGATACATGGCTGCACTGGTAAACAGGTGCATAGACACACAAGTCAGAAGGAACAGCAACTGGGAAATGTTCAACTGAAAGCATACATAGAAGGGCTAATTCATTTCATACAGAAAGAACACTTACAAATGTGTAAGAAAAAAACAATTATCCTGCTATAGTTTGTACAAGGTTTGGGTGTCCCTTAACGGGCCATGTGTTGGACTTGGTCACCAGAGTAGGTTACTGAAAGGTTCTATAGGTCTTTAATAATGAGGGCAGGGTGTAGTGGTGTAGGCCTTTAATCTTAGAACTTGAGATCCAGAGGCAGGTAGAACTCAGTTAGAGGTCAGACTCCTACTGAGCAAGTTCAAGGCCAGCCAGGGCTAAATACTGAAATTGTCATTATTTTTGTTTTGCTTTTTGAGACAGAGATTCTCTATTAGCTCTGGCTGTCCTGGAACTTGCTCTGTAGACCAGGCTGGCCTTGAACTCAGAGATTTTGTTTCATAAGTGCTGCCCACACATGAGGAACTGAGTTCTAGTTCCAGAGCACACGTTAAAAAGCCAGGATTAGGTCTGGAGAGATGGCTCAGAGGTTAAGAGCACTGACTGCTCTTCCAGAGGTCCTGAGTTCAATTCCCAGCAACCACATGGTGGCTCACAACCATCTGTAATGAGATCTGGTGCCCTCTTCTGGCATGTAAGCATACATGGAAGGAATGTTGTATACATAATTAATAAATAAATCTTAAAAAAAAAAGCCAGGATTAGTTGTGTGTGCCTATAACTCCAGCACTGTGGTGGCTGGAGAAGGGGATCCTAGGGTGGGCTACTAGTCCAGCTGTAAGTTCAGTGAGAGACTCTATTTCAAGAAAAAAGGTGGAGAGATGGCTCAGAGGTTAAGAGCATTGCCTGCTCTTCCAAAGGTCCTGAGTTCAATTCCCAGCAACCACATGGTGGCTCACAACCATCTGTAATGAAGTCTGGGGTCTGGTGCCCTCTTCTGGCCAGCATGCATTCTCACAGACAGAATATTGTATACATAATAAATAAATTTAAAAAAAAAAAGAAAAAAGGTGGGGGGTGACAGAGCAGGACCCCTGGCATCCTCCTCTGACTCAGCATGCTAGTAGATGGGTATACCTGCTACATACACGTATATACATGTCACCGAGAGAGAGAGAGAGAGAGAGAGAGAGAGAGAGAGAGAGAGAGAGAGAGAGAGAGAGAGAGAGAGAGAGAGAGAGAGAGGGAGGGAGGGAGGAAGAGAGATGGAGGGAGGAAAGAAGAGAGGGAGGGAGAAGGAAAAGCTGACAGGAGATCCTTGGGTTACTGTAAACCCTCAAAGGAGATTAAAGAATTTCTGATGTGACTGCTTAGTGGTGTTTGGAGGCTGTCACAGGGGAAGCCTAGCTGTACAGTTTCTGCATCCTGGTTTGAGATGTGACTTTGCTTTTGAATGCATCCCTGCCGTTGCCAACTGCCATGATTCAAGGTAGCTCAGAAAGGATCCTCTCAAGAACTGAGCTGATGGGCTGGAGAGACATTGTTTCAGAGGTTAAGAGCTCCCAGCAACCACATACGTGGTGGCTCACAACCATCTCTAGTGGGATCTGATGTCCTCTTCTGGCATAAAGGTATACATGCAGATAGAGCACTCATATATATAATAAGTAAATCACTGCCCCCCCCCAAAAGAAAGAAATGAAAAGAATTGAGCTGATGCCTCTGGAGGAGCCTCAGAAATTCCAGGTTTAACACTCAGGTTTAACACGCCTCTGTGGCGTCAAGGATTTTGTAACATCAAGGAAAAGCTGACGGGTATCTTAGCTAGGGTTTCTACCGCTGTGCTACAACTCCATAGTCAAAAACACCTTGGAAAGGTGCTTGTTTCAGCTTATGGGCAAGAACTCAAGCAGGGCAGAGAGCTGGAGGCAGGAACTGATGCAGAGGCCATGGAGGAGTGTTGCTTACTGGACTGTTCAGCCTGCCATCTGTCATCCAGGATCACCAGCCCTGGGATGGCACCACCTACTGCACCACCTACTGTCAGCCAGTCTGGTGGGAGCACTTTCTCAATTGAGGTCCTCTCTTCCCAAATGACTCCATTTTGTGTCAAATAAAACTAGCCAGCATACTAACATACATTCCAATTTAAAAAAGAAAATTGAAGCAAGGTGTGGTAAAGGAGGCTGAAGAATAGGATGGCCAAGAGTTCAAGGCTAAGCTAGACTACATAATGAGAGGCCAGGACAAGCCTGGATAATACAATGAATCTCTGTTTCGTCCTGTTTCTAAATAAAGACTGTGATATAGATATAAATAATTTGCATTGGTATGGATCTTGGTCTAATGATACAAATTTAAGGTCAATTTTGTTATATGTATATTTCTGCTCTTGATTAAGGTGTTGTGTTTATGCAGCTCATTTAAAAATGTAATGTATAATTAAGAAATACAGTTAATAGATAGTCATCTATAAAGGTCAAGCTTGTAGTCATGTTAGTTAGGTTTTCTAGATATATAGAGATATATTTCAGCTGGATAGATATTCTTCAAATCTTTCAGAGACCTTCAGAATATGGCAATTAGGGCTGGAGAGATGGCTCAAAGGTTAAGAGCATTGCCTTCTCTTCCAAAGGCCCTGAGTTCAATTCCCAGCAACCAAATGGTGGCTCACAACCATCTGTAAAGGGGTCTGGTGCCCTCTTCTGGCCTGCAGGCATGCACACAGACAGAATATTGTATACATAATAAATAAATAAATAAATAAATAAATAAATATAAAAAAAGAAAAAATATGGCATTTAAAATGTTTTAAGAATTTAGGATGCTGGGCGGTGGTGGCGCATGCCTTTAATCCCAGCATTTGGAAGGCAGAGGCAGGTGGATCTCTGTGAGTTCAAAGCCAGCATGGTCTACAAGAGCTAGTTCCGGGACAGGCTTTAAAACAAGAAAAAATTAGGACTTACCATGACAATGAGATACATCTGCTCCTGGCAGTACCAATATACTTCAAGAACAAGATGGGTATCGAAGAGGCTCCTTATGAAGTTTGATATCCATTTGGGCAAGAAACTGCTCTTGCCTGGACTGCTTGATGTTATGCTGTGTGAACTGGACATGCAGGACCCGCAGAGAAATGACTTCTAAACTTGTCTAAAGGTGACACTGTCCTTCAGGGTTCCTGCTTCATGAAAGAGTCTTCCAGACATTCTGCAGGACACAAAAGAAAGCAACTGATGGACTTTGCCATTACAAGGTAAAACAGATCTTTAAATTTTCTGCTTCATGGAAAAGTCTGCTGGATATTATGGGCCTGTAGGCTGATGATGGATGCCCCAACATTACAGAAGAACTTTGGGTGACTGTCCAGGTAGTGAGATGTCTCTGTCAATTCTACTGTTTTGGAAGTTGTTTACTTCTTGTTAACTTAGGTAATATTACATCCTTCTGGGGTCTTTGATGGAGTTGAAGAATAGATAGTTATAGCTATAGTTTTCCTTAGTTATGATAAAAGATAAAATAGATATAAATATTGCAACTATAATTCTTGCTTGATACTTGTTATATGTAATTTTACTATGTTAAAGTTAAAACCTTCCTTCTTATTTAAACAGAAAAGGGGAAATGGTGTGGGAAGTCCCTTTGTATATGTGTTGCTTTTATTGCTTAAAGAATAAAAAAGCTGCTTTCAGCCAATGGCTTAACAGAATATAGCCAGACTGGAAGATATATATATAGAGAGAGAGAGAGAGTAGGTGGAGTCAAAGAGACACCACGTGGCTGCCAGAGGGAAAGGCGTGAGCTGTCAGCTGGAACCTTGCTGGTAGACCATGAGCCTCATGGCAAAATATAAAATAATGGAAATGGGTTAATTCTAGATGTAAGAGCTAGCTAGCAATACACAAACAATATGCAAATAATATAGTTCCTGTGTGGTTATTTCAGGGCTGAGCAGCTGGGAACAAACAAGCAGTTTTCTACTACAGACTGGCGCGCCAAGGTAGTCGACTATATCCACGTAAAACCTGAGAAAGCTTAAAAAGTAATTCTAGAAAATAATAGAAATGGGTTATAGGCCAAGCAGTGATTTTATTAATACAGTTTGTCTGGTTATTTTGACTCTGAGCAGCCGGGAATGAACAAGCAGCTTCCTACTAGAAGACTGGGTCTGCCAGGGATGGTGGCGCATGCCATTAATCCCAGCACTTGAGAGGCAGAGGCAGGCAGATCTCTGTGAGTTTGAGGTCAGTCTGGTCTACTGCGCTAGTTCCAGGACAGTTAGGGCTATTACACAAAGAAACCCTGACCTAGAAAAACAAAAACAGAAAAAGCAACAACAAAACACCAATATGACTAAAAATTCAGCGAGCCCTCTGGAAGAGTGGTATACACTCTTAACCACTAAGCCACCATTCCAACTCCTAATATTTATTTATTTAGATTTTTGTTTTGCTTTTTTTTTTTTTTTTTTTTTTTGGTTTTTCGAGACAGGGGATCTCTGAGTTCGAGGCCAGCCTGGTCTACAAGAGCTAGTTCCAGGACAGGCTCTAGAAACTACCTCTGCCTCTGCCTCCTGAATGCTGGGATTAAAGGCATGTACCACCACTGTCCCAGCTATTTATTTAATTTTACATACTAATCCCAATTCCCCCTTCCTCCCATCTGCTCCTCAGTGAGGGTAAGACCTCCTCTGGGAAGTCAACTAAGTCTGTCCTCTAACATTACTGAGGCAGGACCAAGGTCCCCCCACCCCTTCCTAGGCTAAGCAAGGAATCTCTTAATAGAAAATGAGTTGCACAAAGTCAGTTTTAAGGTTAGATCCTGGTCTCACTACCAGTGGCCCTGTTATGCCTGAGTCCTAGGACCCCCAAGAAGACCACCACGGAGCCACACTTCGGAATGCAAAAGCAAGGTCTTGTTTATTAAGTACGGGCTAGCACGGGTCCTCTGCCTCCCAGTCTGACACAGCAGATGGAGGGAGAAGGACCCCGTCTACTATTGTAAGGGGTTTATAAAGACGAAAACCACAAAACAGTCATAAGGTTACAGTCTCAAAATACAAAATTACGTATCCTATATCATAATTGGCTAAAGATGAGGTAAAGCTCAGCTGTTAGTTCCTCATAGGCTATGAGTATCTAAGGGGGATAGCAACCTCCCCGCCCTGCCCGTTAAGTCCTCCAGACATCTGCTGACCCTTTGCTGACCACAGGGACTGTGTGAAATTTTACCCAACTGATAGGGGAAGTTGGGTGGTCAACATTCTCTGTATGACTACGGGTGGGGGAATGGGCTGCAGTCGGCAACTTTGTGGAACTTAGGTTTCTCCATTAGCTAATACTTCCCCGAAAGAGGGGTCCCACGGCCTTCAGCTTATCCTGAGGGCTGGGGTGTAGTTCAAGGGCCCAAAAGGGCCCAGCACAGAAATGGAATCTTTTCCAGCCTTTCAGCCCCACATACTGCCCAATCCCTCCCATTGTCACTTGCATTTCAGGGGGCCTAGTTCAGTCCTATGCAGGTTCCCCAGTTGTCAGTCCAGAGTCAGTGAGATCTCACTAACTCTGGTCAGCTGATTCTGTGGGGTTCCCCATCACAGTCCAGTCTGGTTTTTGTTTTTGTTTTGTTTTTTAATTTTTGAAATGGGGTCTCTTTTAGCCAAGGCTATTGCCAGATTTGCTGCCTTGTCAAAGATAGCCTTAAACTCTTAATTTTCCTGCCTCTGGTCGTCCCCTGCCCCTTCAGAGAGGGTCTCTATGTAGCTTTGGAGCCTGTCCTGGAATTCACCAGGCTGACCTCGAACTTATGGAGATCTGCCTCCCGAGTGCTGAGATTAAAGATGTGTGCCACCACTGCCCGGCTTGTTTTTAAAGTGCTGGGTTACAGGCAGAGACACTATGGTTTTGGTTTTATTTCCTTCTCTCTGCTGCCTCTTCCTCCTCCTTCTGATCTTCCTTCTCCTCCTCCTCCTCTTCATTTTTTAATTTTGAGACAGGGCTTCATGAAGCCCAGGCTGATCTACAAGTCACCAGGTACCTAAGACTGGCCTTGAACTCCCAATATTCCTGTAGCTATCTCTTGGGTGCTGGAATTACAGGCACGTGCTACAACGTGGGATAGCATTTTCTATAGGAAGATCCACAGCTCGAGGCCAGCTTCAGCCACATAGCTAGCCCTGGTCTAGGGAAACAAAAACCAACCTAAATGTAATGCCCCGCAATGGAGCTACTGACTGATCATACCCGTAAAAAAGACATACCCCCTTTCATCCAGGGAACTGTAGGTCAGCTTTTATAAACTGGATGTTTTCTGTTGTCTGTGTATGGGGTTTCTTTTTGAAAGAATGTAACCAGAAGGACAGAGTAACCCAATTTAGGGTAGGTACTCAAAGTATCTCTCCTTCTTTCTCCCAACCTTTCCATATTAATATGTGTTTTTTACTTATCAAGGAAGGGAGGGGGGAGGATTGTGCAGCATTAAGCAATTTAAAATTAATGGGAAAAAAAAACCAAACAAACAGATTCTTAAATCTTAGAGGCCTGTGACCCTCCACAGCTCCTCCTCAGAGCTAACTATTAAGAGCCCGGCCAGTCAGAAAGGTCCTAGCTGCAAACCCTGCTGCCAATCGGGATGCCCTTACCTGTTGAGGAGTAGGCTTTGGTTTCCTTAAGCGACTGTTTTCTGGACCAACCAGAGGTCTCTAGGAAAGGAAGGCACCAATCGGACTCAAGAGGGAGGAAAGTTCAGGGCTGCACCTGCGTACGGTGAGTCACTCATCGGAGATCCCTTTCTCTTCACCAATCGGAACGTGGGACAGCCGGGCGCCGCCCACCGGGCGTGGAGAGAAAGGCGGGCTGGACTCAACCTGGCGGCTGGAGTCCAGTCCCAGCGCGGTGGATCGCGAAGCACGTCCTAGCCGAGTCGCCCGACGCGCCGGGTTGTAACTGTAATGGGCACCGAGGGGAAAGCCGGGAAGAAACTGTTGTTTCTCTTCACGTTTGTGATCCTTGGTGAGTTCCCGGAGTTTTTGGAGGAGTGGGTGGGTGGTCCGGTCAGAGGTTGGACTAAGGCGCACCCCCACGCGCCCTCGGGAAGGGAGGAGTCCAGAAACCTGCCTGCTCGCCTGCCTCGCCCTAGGAGTCCACTTTTCCGCCCTGGTCTGGGTACTCTCCTGTCCCCTCCCCCACCTGGATACTGGCTGTTTCCCCTCCCCCAAGCGGGTGATCTGTGACCCCACCTCCTACACCGTGGCCGGGAGCATTAAAAATAACTGGGGGGTCCACGGTTCTGGGTCTCCCCTTCAGCCGGAGGATCCTTCCCGCACCCCAACTATCCGGCTACTTATTCCCTTTCATATGTACCTGGGAAGGGCCGTCCTCCCCCTCTCGGAGGACTCAGAGAGACTTTGAGCCTCTCACCCGGACTCCCTTGGCTCTAGTGTCCTAGGAGGAAATGTAATGGAGGTGGGGGTAGGGAATGTTTCCTTTCCTGGCTTTTGCAGAAAGGGTGTTTCGCTCTTGTTAAACTGTGGACCTTTTGGGATTAATACGGGGGGTTCAGCGTCTGAAGAAGAAATGAAATCTCTAAAATAAACTTCTCAGATCATAGCACTCATAATTCCTTCCTTGAATAACTAGCGAGGAGTCCTTAATTAAGCTTGTTGACTGAGTGACGATTCCCTGGGGGAGACTGGGCCTATTGGTTGGTTGATCTCAGAGCCAGAACTCTGCCCTCCCCCTTGTCCGGAATGAGAGTTTTTTGTTTCTTTGTAGCCTCCCTTTTCCTGAGAAACAACCAGGCTCGCAAGCTGGGGCTTGACTGTCTCGAGGTGTGTTTGGATGAGGCTGAGAGTGAGGTTGGTTGGTTTGTGCCTTGGTCAATGTGTGTAAGCACCTGTATATTTATCTGTCTGATTTTCCCCGCCACCACCCTTCAGAGCCGAGGACCAAACCCAGGAACTTGGGTGTGCTATGTCTGGTCTCGAGTGTCGTACACTACTGTTGGGTAGTTTTGTTGGAACATGTTCTTTATGAATCTGTTTCAAGGTTCGTGCTTTAGAGGAAACGAGACATTACAGTCAATGCTGGTGTCTTCCGAAGGTTTGTTTTCCTGCGTTTTTTGGAGAGCAGAAATCGATCACCCACGGTGGATAGATAACGCCTTTGTCTCATCCCAAAGCTGTAAACCAGTTTCGTGGGTGGACTAGCCAATGGGTGATCCTACTTCTCCTTTCCTACAGATAAGGAAAGAGTCTTGAGAGAGGAAATGACCTTTCCAGTTTACAAGGGGGTAGAAGCTGGGGCTGGACCAAAGTCCTCTGTCCTCCATTCCTGGAGAGCCAGCATCTTAGACATGAGGCACTATCTGAGCTATTGCTTCAGATTTTGCTGTTTTATTTTTATTTATTTATTTATTTTTGTTTTGTTTTTTGGTTTTTCGAGACAGGGTTTCCCTGTAGTTTCTAGAGCCTGTCCTGGAACTAGCTCTTGTAGACCAGGCTGGCCTCGAACTCAGAGATCCGCCTGCCTCTGCCTCCCGAGTGCTGGGATTAAAGGCGTGCGCCACCACCGCCCGGCTGCTGTTTTATAAAGCAAAAAACAAAACAATCTTCGACCAGATCTTGTCTCGCTTGAACTTCTCATTCTACTCATCCGTTTCTGCTTTTCCTCATCTTCCTTTCTTTGCCCAACCATCACTTATTTCATTTTAATTTGTGTCTTAGAAATGTTAGCCACGCCCATTTTCCTGTTTTGTGTTCAGTTTCTTCTGGATCTGTGACAGCAGTTGTTAGGCTTGTAAACTTTCTGAAGCTGCTTCCTTCTAACTCCTTTCTGCCTTCCTTTTCTCCTTCCCTAATTTCCTATCTTGGTTCTATAGCAAACTCCCGCCCAAAGGATTGTGACAGCAACAGCGGCATTTTGAGCAAGCAGCCACGTTCATAGGAAGCCTGAGGTGTTGCATTTGCTTGGTAGGACAGTGGATCCTTTAGAATAAGGAGGTGGGGCTGGGGTATGGATGGTGGGGGTGGAGGAATTCACCTTGCAACTTTTAAATCTAGGCAGACCTGGGGGAGGGGAGTGATTTGCTTAGTGCAAATGAGGATGGAAATGGTAGCCTGGCCACTTCATCAGGCATCCTGGCTTTGCTTTTTTTTCTGTCTTGTGACCTTAAACTAGTAGCTCGGTCTCTTGGGCTATAAAACAGTAATAATACTGGTCCTGCCCTTGCCGTGAGGATCAATGGAGGTAATAGCTACATCCCAGAGACATGAAGGGATTTCTGCTGCACAGCTATTACCTACCCCTGTGGATTTTGTGAGGGTGTAAGAATGCTATCCTTACCAGAGTAGGTCAAAGGAAGCAGGGAAATTCCCGCTGTCAAGGCTTTATTTTAGCATTAAATTGAAGAATGGTCTTTTGAGGGGGACATCTGGTCTGAAGCATAAACAAATGGCCACTGTGTCCTTTTCTTTCTGAATCACTCTCATCGTGGTCTCGGCTCTCGGGGAGGGAGAAGAATGGACAAGATAGTGTGAGCAGCTGAGTGAAAGACAGCTCCAGACTGAGGTACTTAGTGGTGGGCAGGGACACATAGACACGCTGAGAGGGCTGAGCTTGGGGGTTGTAAGACTGGTGACCCAGAATGCTGCATTCCATTCTCTTGAGAACCTGAACTTGGAAAAAGTTCAGCTACGAGCACTGGCCAGTGGATGGGCCAAATTTTATTGTATCCAGAAGGGAGGAAAGCAAGCCAGGGTTGAATGGAATGTTGGCATTTTCGCTGCCTCCTCTTACCTGGGTGTGGGGTTCCCTTGCTTCTAAGAGGGGTGGACGACTGTGGCTTTTGGTTCTGGTGGTGTTTCTGAAGAAGTCTCCTTTGAGGATTTCCAATGTGCTGTTCAGGGGGCAGACTTTCCTCAAAACTGTGGATTGGTGAGTCATGCCTACTGCTTCGTCCTGGGGAAATGAGTGTTCTCTTGAAACTAGAAACTGGTGAGTGGCCACAGCTAAGAGGAGGAAATTGAGCGGTGGCGTCACTCCAGCAGGCTAGGCTTGGCTCTGGAATGCTTTCACCTGTGATAGTTCACTTCTGCTTGTGACCTGGGCAGAGCTGCTGTGATTCCAAAGTGCATTGGTTGACAGGATTTGAGATTCAAAATATATCGAAGGGGTGGAGTGGTTCCCTCCCACTCTGCTCTTGCTAAACTATCCCTGGCAGAGATTCTTTCTAGTGTTTTGTTATGCAGACACGTGTGCAAATGTGTATTTGTTTTCTCACCATTTTCTTACACAGAAGAGGCTTACAGTACAGTATGCATTAGATCACATCTTGTTTATTTTACTTAATATAGCCTAAAATCCTTTCTTTTCTTCTTCTCCTCTTTCTTCTTCTTCTTCTTCTTCTTCTTCTTCTTCTTCTTCTTCTTCTTCTCCTCCTCCTCCTCCTCCTCCTCCTCCTCCTCCTCCTCTTCCTCCTCCTCCTCCTCATCTTCTTTTTTGTTGTTTTGAGACAGAGTCTTACTGTGTAGCCTTAGCTGGCCTGAAATTTGCTCTGTAGATCAGGCTAGTAGTCTTGAACTCAGAGTTTCGACTGTGTTTCCCCCCCCCCCCCCCCCGCCCCATGCTAGCATTATTACAGGGGCTATGGTCTTGGCTGCTTGGATCTGTCCAGCCTCCACACAGCTGGAATTCAAGGGGAAGGTGCCGGCATGCCCTGCTCCCAAACCCCCAAAGATGGATTGAAATGCGACATACATTTTATGTGGTAAATGAGGAAGTAATGGGGCTTGATTTGAACATCTGTTGGCTTTGAGACTAGGATATGTCAGAATTCTTACCTATTTCCCTCTGCACAGGCTCAGCTAGGTGTGAAAGGCAAATATGAAGCGAAAAAGAGGTTTCTCAGGATTGGGAGGAGGGTAGGGGGAGCAGTATAAGCAGATGGGCATTGGGGTTTTCCAGGCATTGAAACCCTGGAGTTGGTCTGCCTGGGACTCCCTGATAAGCAGAGTTTCTGTCCAAAGTCCAGCTGTGTCATTTGTTTCACAGTGTTGGGGTGGGATTAGAGGAAGCAGCTGCCTGCCAGGTCCCTGGGTGAATTCTGTTCTGGCAGGAGTCACTGTCCTTTGCGACGGGGGAGGGGGCCGAACAGGTCAAACTGGAAAATCTACAAAGAGAGGGCGGGAGGGAGCCGTGGAGTGAAAGCCCCTCTCCTCCCGCCGCCATTGTCGATCTCTACCGTCTTCAGAAGTTCGAGCCTGTTCTACAGAACAGGACTCACACAGCCTTCCTATCGCCCAGGCATTCTGTACCCGATCACTTCAACCTCCAGAAAGTGTTTGTTTGTTCATTGTGTCCAGAGCATCTTCTGAAGTTCGTCTGCCCAGATGTGGACTGTGTTCTTAGAGAAAACCAGAGATTGGCCGGCTGACTTCCCTCCTTTTCCTTCCTTCCTTCCTTCCTTTTTAAAAAAAAATCAAACTAGTGGCATAAAAGCATCTTGAGGCATATTCTAATAGTTAACAGGATGTATATGAAGAGAAAACAAAGGGCTTCCTATTAGAACAGTAGAAGGAAGTAGCTGTTCTGCTGTGGGCCGGACCCTCAGAAAACGGGTTGTGTGTGTGGGGGTCTTCAGGGAGGTTCAGGGAACATCTACAGCTTGTTTCTTTGTTTCCAAGAGCTGCAAGCAGGATCCCCAACTGGAATATATCAGAGCGTGGTCAACAAAGCACAGAAAGTTTTGGGAGCGGAAGGCAGGAGGTGACTTTTGTGATGGATGTGGTGACTTGTGGCAGTAGTGCCAGCACGCTGAGCTGAGGCAGGACTTGTAGAAATCCTTTGACAGCGCCATTGTATACAGTGTGCTCTGGTTATGCTCACACATGCCTCCTTTATCCCCTTTCACTCCTGCCCATCTCCTTCCCTCAACAAATTCCCTTCCCACTTACACATCTTTCCTTTCACTCTTTTAAGGACTACATTTTTTAGATTTCATTTGTGTGTGTGTGTGTACATGGAGGTCAGGGAAGACCTTGTGTGAATTGGCTCTCTTACCATGGAACTGAACTCTGGTTGTCAGGCCTGGTGGCGGGCATCTTTACACCAGCTGAACTGTCTCTTTGGCCCTCTGCTTGGTTTTTGTTTTTATTTTGTGATTCACTGAGTTTAACCAAGGCCTTGGGTGTGGTGCTGTAAACTAGTGGCCCTTGCGTAGTAACTCAGTTGTGGCTACACCACTGTAGACAGTGACTCCTCCCCAGTAGCTGCCTTGCCAGTTACTGGGTGAGCAGGAGGGACCCAGAAACCCCTCTTCCAGCCTGGACTGAATTGCTAGGGCCCAGTCGCGTGCAGGCAAGCACAGCTGCTTGGGATATGAGTGTAACAGCTGTGCTGTGCCTAGGTGACAGCCTTTCGTTACCCTCTTCCACTTCCTCCAGCTGTTACAACCTTTAAGAAGCAATCTGTAAAGTTCTATTTGTTTATTGTACTGTATATATGTATACGTGAGTCATGTGTGGAGGTCAGAGGCCGACTGTTGGGAGTTGCTTTTCGCCTCCTGTCATGTGGGACTGACTTGGGGATTGAATTCAGGTTGTCAGACTCTTACATTCTTTCCAACACCCCCCCCCCCGTCCCCCATCTTGGAGGGGTGATACAAATGTCCCACATAGAGATAAACATTCGGTAATCATTTATATCCAGCATCTTGATCGGTTCTAAGTCATTAACCACCATCTGCAAAAAAAGAAGCTTCTTTGACTAATATAAATAGAAGGCGGTTGAGTAGCATGTCCACTTAGCAAAATAAAGCAGCGGGGCTCATGGCCTATGACCTATGACCTCCCCAGCCTGTCCTTTGACCAGGTCCATGGTACTGTTCATAAATGCCCTCTGTGGAGTAAGCCTCTGATCTACTCAGTATGCAGTTGGCTATTCCTCTAACAGTCATGCTGTTATTGCACAGTGGGCACGGTTTGCTTGGCAGGTTGGTGTTATAGCTTGTAAGATCTACAACTGAGTAACAACTGATTACTTTGCTTTCCAGTTGTCTAGATAGCACCTTCCAGCCCTGTGAAGTCAGCCAGCAGGGAGGAAGCTTCTAGCTCAGTTCCAGCTTGATTTCTCTATATGCTGCAACTAAAGTATATTGTATCTTTAACAGTAGAGTCTTACTCTACAACACCCAGAACTAGATGGTATTACTTTTAAGTATGTAAAGTTGTGTTGCTTTGGTTTATGCTTCATTTGTTTAATTATGTAAAGTTGTGTTGCTTTGGTTTATGCTTCATTTGTTTATGTAAAGGTGTGTTGCTGTTTCACCTTGCCTGCCTAAGGCACCTGATTGATCTAATAAAAAGTTGAATGGCCAGTAGTTAGGCAGTAGAGGGATAGGCAGGGAGAAGAGAGCAAGAGGAGAGAATGAGGGAGAAAGAGAGGGTAATGTCTGGGCCAGCCAGCCAGACACAGAAAAACATACAGAATGAAAGAAAGGTAAAAAGCTCCAAGGCAAAATGTAGATGAAGAGAAACAGGTTAATATAAATTATAAGAGTTAGCAAGAAATGAGCATAAGGCTGAGTATTCATAACGAATAATAAATCTCCATGTCATGATTTGGGAGTTGGTTGGTGATCTAAAAGAAAACCCATTATAGGTAGACAGCTAAGAGCAATGGGTAATACAATATCCTTTATGTTTTGGTACCTCTGGTACTGCCTGACCAACATTTATAAGGAAGTATCTTACACTTGGCACTGAGGAGATCCTTCCTTCCTTCCTTCCTTCCTTCCTTCCTTCCTTCCTTCCTTTTTTGTTTGGTTTTGTTTTTTTGAGACAAAGAGTTTCCCTGTGTTACAGTCTTGACTGTCTGGAACTTGATTTGTAGATCAGACTTACTTGAATTCATAGACATCCACCTGCCTTTGCCTCCTGAGTGGTGGGATTAAAGGTGTGCATCACCACTGCCTAGTGAGATTTCTATTTAATAACCCATGGCTTCTGGGGTGGGCACTATCCATCTTTGTGGAGTACCTCTGTTCAGTTTTTTTTAATTAATTCATGTATAAATGTAAGTGTGTATGAATATATGTTTGGATCCCCAGGTGGCTAGAAGAGGGTATCCATCCCCTGTAGCTGGACATACAGTCAGTTGTGAGCCACCTGGCTGCTGGGAACTGAACTGGGGTCCTCTTCAGGAGCAGTAATTTCTCCTGATGAGCCATCTCTCCAGCCCCTAAGCTTGCAGGTGTGGGGGGGGGGGCAAAAAAAGGGAAAGATTAAAATAAAAACTCTTACTAAAGAGATAGAGGCATGATGGTTGTGCTGTTCCCTGTTTGTAATCACAGCATTAGGAACCCTGAGAGGAGGAAGGTGAGGATAGTGAGTTGGAGTCCTGTCTGGACTACAGAGTGACTCACTTTCAAAGCAGGAACAACACGGAGAGTGACACCTGTAGCCAGACTTTTCTTTGGGCCACCAGGTCACAGATAGCAGCTCAGAGACTTCCTGGTAACCACGAATGCTCAGCCTCGGCTTTGGCTTGTCCCTCTTGCTCTTCTAACTTGAATTAACCATTTATATTAATAGAAATTCTGCCACGTGGTATTACCTCTCTTCCATCTTCTGTTTCTTCTCTGTGTCTGGCTGGTGACTTCATCTTTCTTCTTCCCAGAATTCCTTCTCTACAGGGAAGTCCCGCCTAAACTTCCTGTCTAGCTCTTGGCCATTCAACTTTTTATTGCACTGATCACACCAATACATTTTTCCACAGTGTACAGATATTCCACGTCCCCCCCCCCCTTTTTTTTTTTTTTTTGGTTTTTCGAGACAGGGTTTCCCTGTAGTTTCTAGAGCCTGTACTGGAACTAGCTCTTGTAGACCAGGCTGGCCTCAAACTCAGAGATCTGCCTGGGATTAAAGGCATGTGCCACCACTGCCCGGCTCACATTCCCCCCTTTTTGCCTAAATAAAAAAGAAAAGTTTTAACTCTTAACACAGGAAAGCTGTATACAGTAAGAACAGTTATCAGGTAAGAATTGCATTTACAATATCCAGTCCATTGGCATTTGGCAAATTTGGATAAAGTACTGTATTGTCTATCCTATCATAGTGAGTTCAAAGTTTTATACCTAAACCACTTATCATTGTATTATCAACATAAAAACATTTTCTTAGAAAAACAGTTTAAGGGCTGGAGAGGTGGCTCAGAGGTTAAGAGC
Organism: Arvicola amphibius; assembly: GCF_903992535.2. Classification (NCBI taxonomy): domain Eukaryota; kingdom Metazoa; phylum Chordata; class Mammalia; order Rodentia; family Cricetidae; genus Arvicola; species Arvicola amphibius. Next base: position 22,467,421 of record NC_052058.2, on the reverse strand, counting down.
ATTGCCTGCTCTTCCAAAGGTCCTGAGTTCAATTCCCGGCAACCACATGGTGGCTCACAACCATCTGTAATGAAGTCTCGTGCCCTTTTCTGGCCTGCAGACATACACACAGACAGAATATTGTATACGTAATAAATAAATAAATAAATAAATATTTTTTAAAAAAAAAGAAAAAAGAAAAACAGTTTAAGCTTTTATATCTCTCAACCTTATGCAATTTACATCTCCTTTGTTGATGTCTTTTCTGAATTTGGTAACAAGGAAAACTGTAACTATAACTAGTCTTCAACCCCATCAAAGACCCGAGAAGGATATAATATTACCTGAGTAAATAGGAAGGGCAGAGCAAACAACTTCCAAAACTGTAAAACAACAGAGACAGCTGGCTGCCTGGACAGTGACCCAAGGTTCCTCTGTAATGTTGGAGCATCCGTCTTTGGCCTACAGGCCTAAAACATTTGACAGACTTCTGTAAAGCAGGGATTTAGCTTGAATGACCATCCTACCTTGTCTTGACAAAGTTTGGCAGTTCCCTTTTTTTTGTCCTGCTTATCCAGTTTGGAGAGCATTCCGTCAGCATTTGAGGCAAGGGCAGTCTCTTGCCCAGATGACTAGCTTTGCCACATTGAAAGCAAACTCCATATGGAGGTTATTCAATGCCCATCATTCTTTATTGAAGTCAATTGGTATTTCCAGAAGCATACGTGTCTCACTGTCATGAAAAGTCTTATGTTATTAAAGCATCTTAAATGCCATATTCTGTAGGTCTTTGAAGAGTTTTAAGACCATCTATCTAGCTATAATATATCTCTTACTGACCTTGAATACATATTTAACATGACTATAGGTTTTATTGTTATAGATGACTAACTACTAACCTGCATTTCTTAATTATCCTAAACAGTTTGTAATAATAGCCTTTAAGAACTAGAACTTTATAATCCATATTAAAATGAGCTGCGCAGGTACAATATCTTAAACAAGAGTAGAAACATATACAGTACAACAAAAATAACCTTAAATTTGTATCAGTTTGCAAAAATCCATGCTAATGTAAAATATTTGAGATTCATAGTTTTTTAAATTTCAAAGTAGGTTAAATACCCGTTTAGTCTATCATTTTTATGTCCCCCTTTTCTTTTTAGAAAAATCCTTGAATCTAACCTTTTTTTGTTTAGTATTTTTATTTATTTATTTTTTGATCATTATCAGTATCAACTTGTAACTAATCCCCCAGCCCCAAACAATGAAAAACATACATTGATGGACCAGAAACCACCCATTCCACCTCTTGGGTATGTGGGCATTGTGTTCTCTAGACTGCTTCCTGTTTTCTGGGGTGATGGCATCTTTAGGGGACCCTGAAAAAATTGGGATATTGGTCAAGTCCTGGGAGAGCTAGCTGTATCATTTGTTGTCTCAGTGTGATGGGAGAGTGTAGAGCTTATCCATTTGGACTCTTATCCAAAGTATAGTATAAATGATGAGGACCCTGTAACCAATAAGATTTAGTATGTCTCATCTAGTCTCAGAACTGTTCCCATGTTGAGGGATCAACATATATGTTACCTGTCCTATAGTCTTTCTTGACTTTTCCCCTCATATCTGTAAACCAAGATCCTCAAGAGGTCTCTCCTGGTCAAATCTGATCTTTATTAATTTTAAAGGAATACCTGGCTTTTTGTTTCGTGTGTGTGTGTGTGTGTGTGTGTGTGTGTGTGTAAGCACAACCTTTCCTCAATGCAACACATTTCCCAACTTCCATTCTGATGCCAGGTTATCTATAAATTGTATGGTCTGGTTTAATTTAGCAGTCCCTTTCATAATCCAATGTCTCCCAGCAGCTGTCATTCTCTGTTCATTAACATTAAATAATTCAAAACTCCATAATAAGTTCAAACTCCTTGTGTTACAACATTTCCCAACCTTAGATGACTCATTTTTTATATTACTTTACTCTCTCTTTAAAGTCTTTACTTACTGTTTTTTAATTATTTAGTTTTTATGACTGTCTATACCTTTTTTCTTTTTTTTCTTTTTTAAATATTTATTTATTATGTATACAATATTCTGTCTGTGTGTATGCCTGCAGGCCAGAAGAGGGCACCAGACCTCATTACAGATGGTTGTGGGCCACCATGTGGTTCCTGGGAATTGAACTCAGAACCTTTGGAAGAGCAGTCAGTGCTCTTAACCTCTGAGCCATCTCTCCAGCCCCCCTTTTTTTCTTTTTTTAAAGCACCTTTTAGAGCATATGGTACCTTTTTAGAGTTTGTGTGTTTATGCGTGTCTGTACCTGACTTTTTTGAGCTTGCAATCATATGCTTGCTGCGTTCTCTAATCGTGAGAAACAAATCTTAACTGCTAGGTATCTGCCACAGAGTGGTGATGGTGGCTGGCTCCACCCCCTTCAGGTCCCTGAGAGCCTAGCCTCATGATGGCTGTCCAACTCCGGGCTACCTGGCTCTGCGTGGTATTTACCTGCTCTAGCTCTGGAATTTGCTGTGTCTGTCTGAAGCAGGAATTTGTACCCAGTGTCGGCTGCTTAAGTGCTCAGCTGCACAGTGGGGCCTCTTAAAAGAACCACACCTACGTTTGCTGAGCCTACCTGAAAGACCACTTTCCCAGGCCCTATGTAGTTTCCAGCCTCCAATTTGAATGCCATATGTAGATGGATTTCTGTTTGGACAGCCTGCTCACAACAACATGGAGACTTACTATGAATTATGTAAGCTTGACTTTAGCTTAGGCTCTTATAACTTAAATTAACCGATTTATATTGATTGACATTTTGTCACGTGGTATTACCTCTCTTCCATCTTGCACCTTCTGTTTCCTCCCCATGTCTGGCTGGCGACTCTGCCTTCCTTCTTCCCAGCGTTCCCTCTTTGCTGGGAAGTCCCACCTAAATCTCCTGCGGGCTATTGGCCATTCAGCTTTTTATTACACCAATCCAGTAATACATGTTCACCAGTGTATAAATATCCCACATCAGATACTTGCTCTAGTTTAAAAAATGGGATAGTATAGGACTATAGAGAAACATAATCACATGTATTCTATCTATAGCTAAATACTTCTAGGCTTCTACGAATTAATGTGATACATACAAATATATTAAAACTTAAACAAAATTAGGCTTGTTAGTACACGCCTTTCATCTCAGAACTTTGGAGTTAGCACATGCCTTTCATCTCAGAACTTGTGAGGCATAGGCAGGTGGAGCTCTATGAGTTCAAAGCCAGCCTAGTCAACAGAGTAAGTTCCAGAACAGCCAGGGCTACACAGAGAAACCCTCTCACATCCCCCCCCCAAAGATCTCTTGTGTTGTATGACTATGCTAGTTTAACCATTTACCTTTTGGGGGGCATTTAGATATATTTCCCATACCATATAACATTAAGTTATTTTATAAATTAATCTTTAAATTTACCTTTAATTACTGGGAAAAAAACAGGAATAAAGGGACATTTGAACAGGACCTTGAAGAGTAGATGGGTTTTCTTTGCTTGACCAGTGGAATTGGACTACAGTGTAGTAGTTTTAGAGCCTCAGAAATGGGTAGACTTGGCAAGAGTTGACTCAGAGATTAAGAACATCGGCTGTGGGGCTGGAGAGATGGCTCAGACGTTAAGAACACTGGCTGTTCTTCCAGTTAAATTTACAGCAACCACATGTTGGCTCACAGCCGTCTATAATCAGATCTGATGCCCTCTTCTGGCCTGCCGGTAAACATGCAGAGAGAATATTATTGTATACATAATAAATAATGTTAAAAAACAAAACAGACAAAGAATAAAAACCACTGGCTTCTCTTCCAGAGAACCTGGGTTTGATTCTCACCCACATTACAACTGAAAGCCTCGAACTCCAGTTCTAGGGGGATCTGATGCCCTCTTCTGACCTCTGCAGGCACCAGGTACATATCTGGTACAGACATACATGAAGACAAAATACCCATGTACATAAAATTAAAACTAAAAATAAATTAATAATAATAAAAAGAAATAGATATAAAACCGGAATGGTAGCTCAGTAATAGAGCCCTTCTCTTAACCTGCACCAGGCCCTAGATTCAATTCATAATACTGCCTAAATAAACACAAAAGAAAACAAGAGTTCAAAAAAGAATTAGAGAGGCTTATGACCCTTGCCTTCTTATGCAGCAGCTGTTTGAAGCCTCAGTTTCCTCATCTATAAAATGGGATGTGGGTCTGGGGAGGTGGCTCAGTTGATTTACTACTTGCTGTGCAAGCATGAGGACCTGCATTCCCAGAACCCTTGTTAAAAGCAGGGCACAGTCAGGCCCGGCAGTGTGCCCCTTCAGTCCCAGGCCTCAGGAGTCCTGGGAGCTTGCTGTGTAGACAGTCTAGTCAGTTGTTGGGCTCCAGGCTCTGGGAGATAACTCTGTGGGTGGAGAGTGAGAGAGGAAGACACTGGCAGTGGTCCCTGGTTTCCATGAGTTTGTGTATAGGCAGGTATCTCTCTCTTACACACACACACACACACACACACACACACACAACATCTCTGCTGGTACAGCCCCTTTGGATATCAGTATGGCAATTTCTCAGAAAATGAGGAACCAACCTTCCTCAAGACCCAGCAATACCACTTTTGGGTATGTACCGAAAGGATGCTCAATCGTGCCACAAGGACATGTGCTCAACTATGTTCATAGCAGCATTGTTTGTCATAGCCAGAACCTGGAAACAACCTAAATGCCCCTCAACCAAAGAAGGAAAATGTGGTGCATTTACACAATGGAGTACTACAAAGCAGAAGAAAATAATGACCTCTTGAAATTTGCAGGCAAATGGATAGGGCTAGAAAACTTCATTTGGAGTGAGGTAACCCAGACCCAGAAAGACAATTATCTTATGTACTCACTCATAAGTGGCTTTTAAACTTAAAGCAAAGAAAACCAGCCTACAAATCACAATCCCAGAGAACCCAGACAACAAAGAGGACTCTAAGAGAGACACACATGGATCTAATCTACATGGAAAGTAGAAAAAGACAAGATCTCCTAAGTAAATTGGGAGCTTGTGGACCATGGGAGAGGGTTGAAGGGGAGGGGAAGAGGCAGGGAGAAGAGCAGAGAAAAATATATAGCTCAATAAAATCAACAAAAAAAATAGGCATCTCTGGTTTCCTTAACTGTGTGCATTGGCAGGCATATCTCTGTCTCCCTCCCTCTCCCTCTCCCCTCCCCCTTCTCTTCTCCCTCTCTTCCTCCCTCCCTAGTGCTGAGATTAAAGGCATGTGCCACCATTCCTGGCTTGTTTTTTTTTTTTTTTTTTTGAGAATTTAATAAGAAAATATCACAAACATTAATGTGAAGATTCTGTGTATCACTCTTGGCTATTATTCAGTAGTCATAGGACTCTGTCTACACAGAAGAGACTCAGACTCCACCCTAATCCTAAAACATGCACGTGGGAGGAGATAACACTAGATAAAATGTGACCATTTTGGAAAAGCCATTTACCACATTGTATTATTACTCAGATACACTGATTTTCCATAGTTACACAGTTAGGGTTACAGATTTATATACTTGACCCCTGATTCTTGTCTTCATTTCTGCATTTTAGTTTACCTATGGTCTGGATTTGAAAATATTTAAACGAAAATTCCAGGAATAAACAGTACATGAATTTGGGGTGGATTTTGTAGTGGTTATCGATAGAGTCTCGTGTGGTCAGGGTCACCTTTACCTCACTATGTGGCTGATGGCTGATGCTTGTCTTGAGTGCCTCCTGCCTCCACCTCCCAGGTGCTAGGATTACAAGCATGTACCACCACGCCTGGCTATTAATAGTACATTACTTTTAAATAACTTTTATCACAGTGTATTGCCATTATATTATTATGAGTTACTGTTACTTTTATTATTTCTAATTTATGCATTAAGCCTTATTACATGTAAGAAAGACTATTCAAAAGTTTTGGGTTTAGACTATCTTTGGTTTCATGTGAGGGCAGAACATGTTGGAATGAATCACGAGGATAAGGAGTGGGAGTGGTTAGAACACATTAATTAGCTAAGTACAACTACCACCACTCTTGAAAAAAGTCTCGTAGGCTCAGCCTGGTGGCACATGCCTATAATACCAGTACTATAGAAACAGAAGCAGGATTGCCAAAGTTCGAGACCAGCGTGATATACTTACTGATTTTGGACAAGCCAGGGGATTGAGGGGAGGAGGAGTAAAAGAAATCATATCTCATGACAATATGTGGAGATGACTGACTTCGTTGTTAATATTTTGTGATTATTTCCTGTTGTTTTCTCTTCCACATCCTCCTGTGCGTGTCCTGCCTTCCTGCTTTCTGTCCCCGTCTCCAGGACATCTGTGTGCTGCTGGTGTTCTTGTGCCCTGTTCTCCCTCACGTAGCCTTCCCTGCAGCTCACATTTCTTCCTCGCCTGTCACCTCAGTTCACCTTTAACGTTTATTTGAACATTGTTCACTTTCTGATACAGTATACCACTGATAACTGATATTGGATACTTCCCCCTCTCTTTCTCTCCCATCTCTCCTCTCTTGTTTCTCTCTCCTCTTTTTCTCCTTTTGTAGAGCTGGACATTAAACCCAGAACCTCACGCAGCTAGGCAAGGGCTCTACCACTGGGCTGCACTCCCAGCCCCATGCCTTCTAGTTTCTGGCTATGTGTTTGCCACTCCTGTTTATTTGGCTTTGTTTCTTCTTGTAGTTTATCTGATTTACCCCCTTTCCCTTCTTCTCCTGGAGTTGTTTTGAGACATGGTTTCACTCAGTAGTCCATGTTGGCCTCAACTCACAGTTTCTGCCCAGGCTTTCCAATTACTGACACTACAAGGGTGACCGCTCCTTCCTATCTCCTCTTTCTTCTAGGGTATGATACTTTAGATAAACCTGTTTATTAACAAAATACAGAACATGGGGCAGGGAGATGTTGGAGACTGCCAAGTGGGGTCAGTCTGTGCTTGGGCTATTTTTATTATTTATAATTTTTAAAAATTATTTATATAGATTGAAGCATGCTTTTAATTGTAACACTCAGAAGCCCCAGGAGTCTGACCTCTGAATTTGAGGCAAGCCTCTTCTGCCTATTCTGTCTACATGGCGAGGAAGTTCAGGTCAGGCATGGTGAGACTCAAAAAGGGTGTGGGCATCACTTTATATATTAATCTTATATTTTGGAGATGTTTATATGTCAGTTCAGATTGGTTTAAATTTGCTTTGGATGGCACCGTGTTTTGTTTTGTTTTGTTTTGCTTCTCTTAAGGGTAGGAGTTTGTATACTATGTATACAAATGTATACTATGTATATGTATACTTTGTATACTATGTATATATGTATACTATGTATACTATGAATATGTATACTATGTATACTGTAACTATGTAGCTGAAGATGGGTGACCTTGACCTCCTGAGGCTCCTACCTCTGTGCCCAAGTGCTGGGATTATAGGCGTGTACCCGCTTGCCTGGTTTTGTTTTGTTTTGTTTTACATCTGCCACTTCATTTCTTGTTTTCATTTGCAGAAGGAGGGGAAGTAAGTTTTGAGGGTTATCTTTCTCTCCAAATCATGAGTCCTGCGGAGGTGATTCAGGCCAGCCGTGGTTATATGTGAGATTTTTAGCTCAAGAACAAAGGACCTGCAAGAAGGCTTAGTAGGTAAAGATGCTTGCAACTATGCCTGTCTATTTAAGTTTGGTTTCTGGGATCACATAGTGGAAGGAGAGACTCCCACTAGTGGTCTGCTGAGTCCACGCGGGCATACTGGCACGTACATATTTGCGTGCACACACAAGTAAGTATACGTGGGGTGTGTGTGTATGTGTGCAGGATATGGTATTACAGTAGTTGATTCAGTTTTGTGTACAAGGACCATATTATATGAGTTAAATTTTAGCTTTGCTACCCACTAGTTTTGTGACCTTGAACAAATTAATTTCTGTGCCCTGTTTACTCATTAAAAGTGAGAGCTATAATTGTATCTGTATCATAGCATTAGTTTAAGAGTAAATGAATTATAAATCACTAAGGGCCTTGGAGTATTTGGCACATAGTGGATACTCGAAAAATGCTAGTGGCAGTTATTGTATTAGCCAGTGGCTTTCTTGATTGTACTCAGTGTCTACAATTCAGATATGATGAATTCACTGTGTAAAACAAGCTGGTTCTTTCTTTGTGTAGATATGTCCTCATGCCTTCTTTTATCCATGTGGTATGCAGATGTGGGTGCACAGATAAACCAGGGGACCATTGTGTTAGTTTGCTAGGGCCACTGTAATAGACGCCACAGGCTGGGTAGCTTGTCTAAACTTTTCTCACAGTTCTGGATGCTGGAAGTCTAAGATGGCTACTGGCTGGATTAGTTCCCTGTGAGACCTCTCTCCTTGGCTGGCAGATGGCTCTCCCCCTTGCTGTCTGTTCACATGCCTCACATTCCAGGTGTGCCTCTGTGTGTGTGCCTTTATTGTTAAGAAGACCGGCTGGATCGCCTTAACATCATTGCCCCTTTAAAGGTCCTGTCTCCGAGTACATGCTGAGGTATTGGGAGTTGGGGCATAAGCTTGAGAATTTGGGGGAATCAACACAGTCCATAACAACATAAACCGCTTTGGAGCTGACCTTAAAAGCATTGGCCTGGCCCGCAGTTTCCTTTTCTGCTGAATTGAGTTTACGTAAACTTTTGTTGCTGCTGCCGCTGCTCTTGTGGTCATGAGAATAATGGTGTTGTTGGGAATGGATTCACCTCTTTTGTTTTTTCCCCCAAATAGAACCCACTGTTGAAGGAGTAGGAAAGCAAAAGTTCTCCTTTGCGGTTTGTTCTGTTGTTTTGTTGTCTTTGCCCCGTGAAGTGCAGGCTGGTTTCAGAGTTACCAAGTAGCTAAGGCTGGCCTTGAACTCTTTCCTTATCCTTATCTGTTCACTCCTCCCAAGTACTGGGGTTCCAAGTGTTTGCCAGTGTGACTGGCTTCCAGTTGATATAGAACCACAAACGAATGAGGGTGACCATGTGTTTTACTGGTACCTGCTTTACCTGAATGACCAAGTGGCTGTGTCTGACTCTGTTCTCTGTTCTGAGTTTCCAGCCCTCTCCTAACACTCATCCTTCCCTTCTCTTTACATCGACTTGAGACAGCTGGTCACGGGGGTTTCTCCCACTTCTTGCTGTTTTAGGTCTTGCATTAGAGGTTTTTCTGGCTCTTTTCCTACTTGTGGCTCTTTGTTCTTCCCCTGGAGGTCTTCAGGTACCAGTGTGCACAGCCCAGGTGCAGAAACCAGCCTCTTGCCACTGTGTGTGCAACACCTGCAGACTCACTGCATCCTAGGTGCAGAAATCAGCCCCATTTACAAAACAGTAAGCAGGAATTATGGGTAGAGAGAGTAAACACTGTTTCGAGACAATTGAATTTAAGATCACTTTGTTAGCGGTGTGGTGGAGCAGGCATGTAATCTCAAGCATCCACTCCTAATCCCAGCATTCGCTCAAAGGCAGGGGCAAGACAGTTTCCATAAATTAAAAGCCAGCCTGTTCTAGACAGCCAATTCAAGGACAGTCTGGGCTACATAGTGGAATTTTATCTCAAAAAACCAAAATATCAGAATTAAGCCAAAACCCCTTTGTTTTTAAAGGACAGAACTAAAAGGATTGGAGAGGTGGCTGAGGGATTAAAAGCACTTGTTCTTCTAGAGGACTGGGGTTCAGGTCCTAGTACCCTCATGATAGTTCATTACTATCCATAACACCAGTTGCAGGGGATCTAGTGCCCTCTTCTGACTTCTGTCTAAGTTTTAGGACTTGAGAGAGGGTTTGGCAGTTAAGAGCTGAGTTTGGTTCCTAGTACCAGCATTGGGAGGTTCACAACCACCTGTAACTCCAGCTCCAGGGGGATCTACTCACCTCTATGGACACCTACACACACACACACACACACACACACACACACAATCTTATAAACAAAAAAAACCAAGACTAGGTTTTAGGAGCTGGGAGTGTAGTTCGGGTGGTAGAATGCTTGCCTAACATGCATGAAGGCTTAGATTCAAGCCCCAGTGATGCATAAAACTGTGGATGATGAAGTACTCTTGTAACCCCAGCATTCAGAAGGTGAAGGCAGAAGGAACAGAAATTGGCTAGCCTGGGTTACATGAGACCCTGTCCCAAATAAAACAAAAATACTAATTTTAGTTTTCTTCCCCCAAAATGAAAGCTTAAAAATGAATTATGATAGTATTAAAATATTTCAGAGACTGGATTTTGAAGGAAGTTTGTTTTTCTTCATTTGGCCATACTGCCATCTGTCCTGCCCATTTAAAAACTGGACTTTGAAGATAAATTTCAACAAGTAGGTATTAAAGTCTGCTATGACCTAATTTGTTTGTGTTGTGTGTCACTCAGCAAATACCTGATACGTAGTATCAGGCACTATGCTAGGGGTTGAGTAGTACTTAGAATAACAAAAGAGACTTGGTTTCTGCTATCTGGGCATTTGCTGGAGAGAGCATGGGAGTGTTTTTATATAATAGCATGTAATTCGGTAAACACTTTAATGGTGTTTTTGCAGGGGCTAATTAATGAAAGTCCTGGAAAGAGGCTTTAAGAGAACTGGGGTGTAGTGGGTCATTTCCCGGAAAAAGAAAATGACGGAAGAGATGGGTGCCAACCAGACAAAGAGGGGAAAGGGTGTTTTCCATAGCACAAGCTGCTTGAGCAAAGGCAGAGATTGGGAAACAGCTGGGAAGTGGCTTTGTGTTAACAGATCGCAGTTGCAACAGGAGAGTGGGTGAAAAATGGGGAGCTTATCGCAGCTCAGATAGTGCTGGAATTTTCTTAGCTTGCTGGAAATTTGCATTTCACCACGCAGGCAGCTTGGAATCGACCAAAACAGGTCGCAGGATTGGATCTGCCTTTGACTGGGTGGCTGTAGCGCTGCCTTGACATTGGACTGTATTTGCTTTGAAACTCTGTTAACACTCACTACTTTTAGTTTCTTTCCTCGCAGGGTTTTTTTTTTTTTTTGTTTTGTTTTGTTTTGTTTTGTTTTTTTCGAGATAGGGTTTCTCTGTGTATCTTTGTTTGCCTGGAACTTGCTCTTTAGACCAGTCTGTTCTTGAACTTCCAGAGGCCTGCCTGCTTTGCCTTCAGATTTTTTGTTTGCTTGTTTGTTTATTTATTTATTTTTTTTGGAGGCAGGGTCTCTCAGACAGATGTGGAGTAGGGCATATAGAATGAAAGATAGATAAAAAGCCGGAGGCAAAATGTGAATGAAGAGAAACAGGTTAAGTTACAAGAGCTAGTGGGATTTACAGAAGATAAGGCGAAGCATTCATAATTGATAATATGTTTCCTTGTCTTGTTTTGGGACCTGGTTGGCAGTCCAAGATAGCCTGCTAAAACCGTCTCTGCGGATTGCTGCTGCATTTGTGTGCTTGCAACACTGCCTGGTCCATTCTAAGTGCTCAGTAACTGGGATATTTGTACACTGTGAAGATACATTGCTGTGATTGGTTTAATAAAGAGCTGAATGGCCAATAGCTAGGCGGGAAGTATGGGTGGGACTTCGGGACAGAGAGGGGGGAGTAGGAGATGAATCTTGGTGGCTGAGAAACACCAGGAGACACAGAAGAAGCAGAATGGGAGGTATATAACAGAACGTAGATTAATAGAAATGGCTTAAGTTATAAGAGGTAGTTAAAAACAAGCCTAAGCTAAGGCCAAGCTTTCATAATTAATAATAGGTCTCTGTGTCATTGTTTGGGACCTGGCTGGCAGGACAAAGAAAGAGCCATTACAGTGGGTTTTCAGTTTACAGACTCACAACTTGAGGAGGCCAAAAGGCTAATCTTTAACTTTGTGGCTATGTGTTGTGAGTTTGAGTAAAGGAGTTGTATGTGGTAACACACACCTGTAATCCCAGTACTGGGGGAACTGAGGCAGAAAGTGTTTGAGTTCAAAGCCAGCCTTGGCTACATCATGAAACCATACCATGTCTCTCTCACACACAAAAACCAAAACAACCAAAACAAAAAGTAAGTGAAACTGAGCTGGAGAGATGATCCAGAGGTTAAGAGCACTGACTGCTCTTCCAGAGGACCTGGTTTTGATTCTCAGCATTCACATGGCAGCTCATAAACTATTTCTAAGGCTAGTTCTAAAGAATCTGACTCCTCTTTCTGACCTGTATGGGCGCGGCACACACATGGTGCACAGATGTTCATGCAGACAAAACACTCATCTATATAAAAGAAAAATAAAATCACCAGAAAATAGACTTTTGTTTGTTTGTTTTGAGGGTTTTTTTTTAATTTATATATTTGTTTGTTTTGTTTTTCTAGACAGGGTTTCTTTGGATCCTGTCTTGGAACTTACTCTGTAGATCAGTCTAGCATTGAATTCACAGAGATCCGCCTGCCTCTGCCTCACAAATGCTGGGATTAAAAGCAGGTACCACCACCACCCAGCCCTAAAAATAGATTTTTTTTTTTAAGTAAATGAAACTTGAGAATGGAATTTCCCTGTTTGATTGACTGTGTGCATTAGTAAGAGTCTGTAGGAGGGTCAGAGGTTAAATTAAAAGAGAAAAAGAGAGCTGTGCTGAGACCAGGGAAAAGTAGAGGTGAGGCTGGCGGGAGGATGGTTCTCCAGTTGTAGATGTGATCCATGAGGGGGTCCCTAACTCTGCTGCCCTCCCATGAAAGTTAGTTCTTCCTTTCTTCCTTTCTTCCTTTCTTTCTTCCTTTCTTCCTTTCTTCCTTTCTTATTTATTTATTTTGTATGCAATATTCTGTCTGTGTGTATGCCTGCAGGCCAGAAGAGGGCACCAGACCCCATAACAGATGGTTGTGAGCCACCGTGTGGTTGCTGGGAATTGAACTCAGGACCTTTGGAAGAACAGGCAATGCTCTTAACCTCTGAGCCATCTCTCCAGCCCAGTTTTCTTGTCTTTGCCTCTTCTTTTTGATTATTTTTTGTTTGTTTGGTTTTTGGTTTTTATTTTTTATTTATTTATTTATTTTGGTTTTTCAAGATGGGGTTTCTCTGTGTAGTTTTGGTGCCTGTCCTGGAAATCACTTTGTAGACCAGGCAGGCTTCAAACTCAGAGATCTGCTTGCCTCTGCCTCCCGAGTGCTGGGATTAAAGCCGTGCGCCACCATCTCCCTGCTGTCTTTGCCTCTCAAATGATGGGTTTATAGATACATTAAACTTTTTAAGATTTATTATTTGTGTGTATGCACATGGGTGGGGATGTCAAAGGACAATTGGAGTTGGTTCTCTTCCTTTCACCTTGGCGTAGGTTCTGGGAACCAAACTCTAGTGGCGATGCTTACGTCATCGAGTGGGAAGAGCCTTTAACTACTGAGCTTTTAACTGTATCCCTCCCCAGGAAGATTTTCCAGTTTAGTGAGGGCTATTTGATTTAATTTCTAGATCTGTTGTTATACTTGAGTGTGAATTCAACATTAAAGCTATAATGAGCCAGGCGGAGGTGGCACACACCTTTAATCCCAGCACTAGGGAGGCAGAGGCAGGTGGATCTCTGTGAATTAAAGGCCAGTATAGCCAGAATTGTTAAACAAAAAAAAAAACCTTCTCAAAAAAATAAAGTTAAAAAAAAAAAAGTCCATAATGGAAAATATGCGAAGTGATAGTATTAGAAATAACTTTTAGATCAATGTATCTTGACTTTTTAAGAGTAGCATCTGAGGGGCTAGAGAGATGGCTTGGAGGTTAAGAGCCCTTGCTGCTCTTGCAGAGGACCCAGGTTCAGTTCCCAGCAACCTACTTGGCAAGTCACAGCTGTCTGTAACTCTAGTTCCAGGGGATCTGAATCTGATACCTTCTTCTGACTTCCTGGCGCAGTACGTACGTGCGGGCAAAGCACTTACGTATCTGCGATGCCAGTTTACTAGGGAGTGCTCTCGGGATCCACACTTGTGGAAAGAGGGAGGGTTGCCTACTGTACGGGGAGATTTGAAACAAGATCTTTCAGGGATTCCCCAGATCTGGAGTTGGGAATCCCAGCATTTGGGGTGTAAGGACAGGATGATTAAGATGCTCCAGGACAGTCTGGTTTACAGTGGGGTCCTTTCTCAAAAACAAAACCCAACCAGAATAGTATCTGGACTGTGTGTGATTGAAATCAATGCATATAAAGATACACTCCATAGGTCTAGCTGGGGGCGTGGCTTGGTAGTAAAGCGCATGCCTGTAATGTGCAAGGCCCTGTCTTTGATCCCCAGTACTGCAGAAACAAAGTACTCTTTAAACAGTGATGCCAGAGAGTGGGAGAACAACAGGACTCTGGGGACCGTCTAGTGCAAGCTCTTACATTTCAGACAAGGAATGAGACCTCAGAGTCCAAGACTATATTCAGTTCTGCGGATACATAAATAAAGGAAGGTGTACTTTGGTAGCTATGTTTGCAGTGTACACGTCTTTCTGCCTTTATCTAGGGACTCTGACTTAGAGCTATAAATAAGCACATTCTTTGTAGATTTGGACTTTGAAAGCACAACGGAGGGTGTGTGTATGGGTGCGTGTACGCGGTCCTCTGTCACTAGCTTGAGGACTTTACTGTCAACTCTGATGGTTCCTCTCCTCCCATTACTATTTCATTAGCGTCCTCATATCTCCACCCCAGCCCACACTACCTTTTCTTTCTCCATGTGGCAAGTGTGTGACTCCAATGAGGTGACCTGAGCTCAGTTCTAGTCCTCGCCGGGTGTCACAGCCGTATGTTTTCGTGCTCCTGGCTTTACTTGTGGCCTCTGTTGCTTGTGTAAAATTCGGGTGCTAGCCGGGCGGTGGTGGCGCACGCCTTTAATCCCAGCACTCGGGAGGCAGAGGCAGGTGGATCTCTGTGAGTTCGAGACCAGCCTGGTCTACAAGAGCCAGTTCTAGGACAGGCTCCAAAAGCCACAGAGAAACCCTGTCTCGAAAAACAAACAAACAAACAAACAAACAAAAATTCGGGTGCTAACTCTAGTCCTGTGCTGTGTCGGGCTTGTTTCAAGGTTCAAACAATGTAACATCTCCGAACCCTTTTGGAAAGGGCTAATGTTCTACAAATGTCAAGTGGTGGTTTTACCCTTATTACCCACCCTTCCTTCCCCTGCCTGACTTGCCTCCAGCTTGCTGGCTTTCTTTCAGGATTGTTTTGACAAGTGATGACAACATTTGGTGGCGCTTTCTCTGAACCATGAAATGTCATTCTGCAAACTCCCTTTCGACCAGTAGGAATGCCATTAGAGTATTGGGAGCCATAGAGGAAGCTAAAAATAAAGAGAAGTTGTGTTTGAAAGAAATGTTTTATGTCTATTGATAAAAGTAGTATTGGCCTGCCCACTGTTGTATGGCCAGCTTGACTCTCCCTTTTCCTTAAGCTCCCAGCCTCATTTCCTAGCTCTGTTCCTCCTTCTCTGTGGAAGCTCTGTCTCCTGATGGGGTCTCTCTTTTTTCTTCTCAGGCTCTTTGGTACAAGGCAAGGGATCAGTGTACACTTCTCAGCCCGACGTCCAAGTTGCTGAGAATAACCGTGAGTGGGGCAGAGCTATGAGGTTGTCAGGGTGGGGTTGGGAGGATGTAGCTTGTGTTTGGGGGCTGCTTCTTTCTCCCTCTCATTTTGGTCCTGTCTGTAGCTGTCAAGCTGTCCTGTACCTACTCTGGCTTCTCCTCTCCCCGAGTGGAATGGAAGTTCGTCCAAGGCGACACGACCACACTTGTTTGCTATAACAGCCAGATCACAGGTAAATGGTCCCGCTTGTTAAGATTGCAGAGTCATTGGCACTGCCCAGCCTGGGTTCCTGGGGTGGGAACATACCCGCAGCTCTGAGTATTTCCCTTTAGTGGAGAATGAAGGACGTACCTTGGGTCCCCCTTCCTCTTTTCTTTGCTGTCCAGTTTACTGTCTCTTCTGCTCCTGTCTCCTGGTAGCCTCCTATGCAGGTCGTGTCACCTTCTCGTCCAGTGGCATCACATTCAATTCTGTGACCCGGAAAGACACTGGAGAGTATACTTGTATGGTCTCTGAGGACGGTGGCCAGAACTATGGGGAAGTCAACATCCACCTCACCGTGCTTGGTATGTGCCGTATAACTTCGTGTAGGCTTAAAACCAGTTGCTTCCCTAAACATGATAGTAGACTGACTGCTAAGCTTTAGGCCTTGCAGATGGGGAGAATATAGTGAGGGTGAGTGCCCCTCCCCCGCCCGCCCCATTTGATGGGAACTCGGGGCATACAGGTGGCATCTCTAGCTGATGGGTTGAGAGTGTCATCCTGGTTTGTCACCTACACTTATGTAACCCTGTTGTCCTTGCATTCATCACCTTTTTCTTTTCTCCCTCCCTAGTGCCCCCATCCAAGCCGACGGTCAATATCCCCTCCTCTGTCACCATTGGGAACAGGGCAGTGCTGACCTGCTCAGAACAAGATGGTTCCCCGCCGTCTGAGTATTCCTGGTTCAGGGATGGGATAGACATGCTTACAGATGCCAAGAAAACCCGTGCCTTCGTCAATTCTTCATACACCGTTGATCCAAAGACAGGGGACCTGGTAGGGAAGGGGAGAGGTGAAAGGTAGGGAGGCAGCCGTAGAACCCCTGAGAGTGGGAAGGAAGAGACATCAGGGCTAACAGCGTCAGAGAACTAATAGGATAGATGCTTGACTTATTCGAGCAAGAAGCCCGTGTATTCTCTTCCCTCTAGGTCTTTGATCCTGTGACAGCCTTTGATACTGGCGAATACTACTGTCAAGCCCAGAATGGCTTCGGGACAGCCACGCGGTCAGAGGCTGTACGCATGGAGGCTGGTGAGTGAGACAGTCACTGCGGCCTGAGGTTGAGCTTGGGTACGGTCAGGGGCCAGTTTTCATGTGGTTATTGACAGCTTTGTCAGTGCACAGTTGTCTGTCAGGGCACCTCACCTCTTATTTGTGTCTCACAGTGGAGCTGAATGTGGGGGGCATCGTGGCCGCTGTCCTGGTAACACTGATTCTCCTTGGAGTCTTGATTTTTGGCATCTGGTTTGCCTACAGCCGAGGATACTTTGAAAGTAAGAATCCCCCACCCCCCACCTTATTTATGATAGCCCAGGCTATCACAACTCACAGTGATCCTCCTACCTCAGCCTCCAAGTGCTGAACATAGTAACAAGTGCTACTGTACCCAGTTGGATGTTCTTTGTCTTTGCATGGTTTGTGGGTAGCATCTGAATATGGACCGATACCATGCTCCATGTGCTGGTACCATCTGCCCAGGGAGCATGGATAAGTTGATTTAGCGTCTTATCAAAAACCATATACTGCTTCCCCCTAATGCCCTTCCCATACTGCATTCTGTTCTGATAGTAATCATGGTCTCTCTTTCCCTCGTTTTTCTTTTTCAGGAACAAAGAAAGGGTGAGCGGTGGTGCTGTCCCAGGGTTCTCTCGTTAAAACATGGGCGCGTGGTTTGGAGCTGAGCTGAGTCCCAAGAGTGGGTTGGAGAGCGAGGTGGAGGCAGCTGTTTCAGAGGGAATGACAGCTGCACCTTGCACTCATTTTTTCCTGCAAAGGTTTACCTTCTGACCCCCCCCCCCCCCCAATCCTGGCAAGGATATGTTGTTACTAGGGTCTAAGTGTTTCCGATTTCTGGTTTTCTCTTAGGACCGCACCAAGTAAAAAGGTGATCTACAGTCAGCCCAGTACTCGAAGTGAGGTAAGTGTCCCTGGCCTGAGAGGAGGGGAGGCCTGAAGTGAAGTATCTCCCTGCTTGTGTGTTGATGAGCAAAATGAGACTGGTGTTGACTGACGTTTTATTTCCCTAGGGGGAGTTCAAACAGACCTCGTCATTCCTGGTGTGACCTCCTGCGGCTCATCTGTCTCTTCTCCACTTGTCTTACTCAGGTGCTACAGGTTCCAGCCCCTGCTGGCTGTAGCTGCACAGGATGCCTTCAATGTCTTCTAGGTCTCACAGGACCCCTTGCTTTTATTTTAGCTAGGATACGGTTTTAATAACGTCGGCTATTTCTCCCTCCTCTTTCCTGCCCACCATGGCCTGAGACTAGTTACAAAGTCTCATTCCCTGTTCTGATGTGGAATTGGACAAGAGTCCTAGATTAGGCAGCAAAAATGACTGGACTGAGAGGAACCTGAAACCAGTACCTGGCTATAATGGCCTTTGAATAAGAACTTTAAGCCTAATTCCCCAGTTTTCTCTTCTCTTGATGAGGATGGGTGCCAGCTGCTCTAGAGTGGGAATTGGAGAAAGGAGGGACTGAAGCATGCAGTGGTGACCTCAGCTCTTTGGTCTCTGGAGGCTTCTGTCCCCACAAAATGTGCCACTGGGATTCTTCTCCTGGATACAAGCAAATTGCCACCACGTCCGTATGAGGTGGGAGAACTCAGCACTCTCCCAAGAGGCTTGGAGTAAGAGAGATTTAAACTACTGATCTAACAAGAAAAGGCTGGGACTCGTAGCCGTCAGTCACTCTTCCCTGGCTGGAACAACTGCACAGACCCTTGTAAAATGTGTGTGAATTCTGAAGATGTGTGTATTATAGTCTTGCCTCTTTGGTGGATTGTGTGTGTGTGTGTGTGTGTGTGTGTGTGTGTGTGTGTGAGAGAGAGAGAGAGGGGGGGGGGCGCAAGCGAGCGCTGGGCTTCCCCAGCTCTTTGGCGGCAAGGTTGTGTTTCTGTGTGTTTATATTAGGCAGATGTTGGAAATAAAAATTTGGTTTGTCAAACTTGTTTTTGTTGAAGTAAGGAAGGAGATCTTTAAGGGACTCTGGGCTTCTTTGTATGAACAGGAAAATACGTGAAAGTTCTGCTTCCCAGCAACCTGTGGCTGGCCCTCAGGACTTGTCTTAGCTCAAGGCAATACTTCAGGATGTCAGAACTCCTTCCCACAGCCTCCTACTGCTGGGTGAAGCTGGAACTCTGCTGGCAGGAAGTGGGTGGGTTCTCCTTAGCCCTTTAGTCTAGTAGGGGAAGAAAGCGCCCGTGCACTGTCCTGCCTGCTCTGCATAATGGACCAAGGCTTCTAAGGGGGCGTTCTTTGATCATTTGAAGAACTGCTTTAATGTTTGAGACATCAGAGATGACAATATACTTCTGGTGGTCGTTGCTTTCTTTCTTGTGGGCCCCTTTCAGCCTTTGGAAGTTAAACACTCGCCTAAGGGTCTTCCACCAATAAAGTGTTTTCCAAAGGAAATTAAATCCAATTGAACAATAAAAGAAAAATTTGAAACAGTTCAGTAAAGATAAGACCTTTTCAAGTATGTTTCAATTTGTTGTCATGGTTGGGGGAGGGGCTGGGGGACAGGATGAGGGAGGGTAAGGGTAGATTAAAGGGCCCAAGGTCCTTTGCCCCTTGAGATAAATAATTCCCTTGGGCTTCTGATACGTATGAATCAATTTACAGTCTTGGAGTTTACCTCTCCAGGTTACAACAGCCCTTGGAAATGCCATGTCTACTTTTATTTTCCAATGTCAAAATTAATTTTTGTAATAAATGTTTATTTTTCAAATCGATTTTGTTTAAATCCTGAAATTCTGCAGTAAGAGAATTGGGACTCCCGGACTGGAGTAATAGCTAATAAGCTGGTAAAGGGCTTGCTAGCATGCCAGAAGCCCTCGGTTGGATTCCCAGCACTGCAGACAATCAGGTGTGATTGTCTTTGAGAAGCAGAGGTGGGAGAATCACAAGTTCAAGGTCATCCTCAGCTAAACAGCAAGTTTGAGGCCAGCCTGGGCTATTTGAGATCTTTTCTCAAGACAAAAAACAACAAACAAAAAAGTGAAAATGAGGTGAAATTAAGGGAGAAAAAAATAATTAGGACTTCAGAAGTGACTTGAACATCTAAAATTTTTCTGGTAGTCTTGTTATTTGAAATTTGGGATGTCTGTTCCTATGTCTCTCACAAACATTAGTTTTTAATTTTAAATTAGGCATGTGTGTGGGAGTATATGCAGGTGCCAAGGAGGCCAATTAGGCCTTGGATTTCCATTAACCTTGAGGTTGAGGCAACACGGGTGCTGGGAGCTAGACAGGTCCTGTGGAAGGAGCAGCAAGTGCTCTTTGTTACTGAGCTATCTCTCCAATAGCTACATTTTTTAAATAGATCCATTTGGGGACTGGAGAGATGGCTCAGTCTGGTTAAGAGCACTGGCTGTTCTTCTAGAGGTCTTGCGTTCAATTCCAGCAACCACAGGGTGGCTCACAATTATCTGTAGTGAGATCAGGTGCCCTCCTCTGGCCTGCAAGCATACATGCAGGCAGAATATTGTATACATAATAAATCTTAAAAGTAGATACATTTTAACTTAGCTTCTTTTTCATAGGCTTGTGCTTGAATGAGAATGGCCTAGAAATTGCTGCTATATTAAAGATTTGGGTGCGGGGGATGGGCCATTCCCATGGGTGTTGTTTCCGTGAGCTAAGTTCTTACTTTGAGCTCGTATAAAACAGTAGACTGAGGGTTGCGTCTGTTTTGTTGTGGTGTTGTTTTGTTTTCTGGTGAAGGTATGATTTGGCATGCACAGTATTGTGTTACGATTGTCACAGTCACATTAACACTTTATCTAAGGGACTGGCCATTATCTAAGGGTAGTTCAGGAGTAGAGTCCCTGTGTAGCACGCTTGAGCCTGGTTTCAACTTCTCCAGAGAGGAGGAAGGATGAATGTGTCTTCCATAACCATGTTGCCCTTTAGACACCTCAAACTCTGACCAACATGGCTGTTGCTGGTTTTGACAGGATCTGTAGATGAAGGCCGATGTTTGAGGAAGCGGAAGGAAACGGAATGAGGTGACAGTTTAAGAGAGTGGCTAGAAGAAGAAAAGATGTAATTTTTATCTTCAGAAATGGTCTTGGAGGGCTGGAGAGGTGGCTCAGTGGGTAAAGGCGCTTGCCACAAAACCTGATGACCTGCGTTTGACGCCCTAGATCCACATGGTAGCAAGAGAGGTGACTCCTGCAAGTTGTCCTCTGACTTGTACTTGTGTGCACACAGGTATACACAAAAATAAATGTAATCAACTTAGGCTTTCTGTTGCAGCAATGAAACACCATGACCAAAAGCAATGGGGAAGAAAGGGTTTGCTTGTTTATTTTATTTTCATCTTTATTTATAGCTGAGTAAAATTCCATTTTATATGTGAACCATATTTATCCATTCGTCTGTTAGTGGGTATCTAAGCTAGTTTGAGGAAAGGGTTTATTTGTCTTACATTTCCACATCACTGTTCATCATTGAAGGAAGTCAGGACAGGAACTCAAATGGCAGGACCTGGAGGCAGGAGCTGATGCAGAGGTGAGGAGTGACGCTTACTGGCTTGCTCCTCGTGGCTTGTTCCTCCTGCTTCCTTTTATAACTTTAAATTTTTGTTCTTTGTGTCTTTCATATCATGCCTCCCGAGTCCACTCATCCTTCCTCCCCAAATAAAATAAAACTTAAGAGGAAAAAGGATAAAGGAACAAGCTCGTCATAGAAGCTGCAGTGAGACCGTGAATCAGGCAGTAAACCCCTTTATCCGTGCAGGTGTTCATCGCAAAGAATTTTTGATCTGATTTGAGGCCCTTGACCTCTGCTTCACCATCGATACTGGGCCCTCACCGGGACTCTTCCCTAGATATCCTGTTGGCTTCCCTGTGTTGTGTAGATCCTGCAGCCCCACCCCCACACACACTCCGTGTCCCAGCAGATCACGGATGGGTTGGATGTTCGGGTGGGCCAACATACAGCCCTGGTTCTGGCCTGAGTAGCCCGGTTAGCCCTCCTGCTCTTCAGGATGAGCTCTCCAGCATTGCCCTGGCTAGTTCACCCCTTGCTGTATTCTGCGTTCACAGCCTCTGGCTCGCTTTTCCCATACCTACCCAATCAGCCAGCTCTACTGTGTTGCCCAGGTGGAGGGGCCTTCTCCCCAGTGCTGCAGCTGATGAGGTTCAGGGACAGCTCTTCCACCTGCCTCAGGCATTGATGGGGGGGCATCTCTTCCCCAACCCATGCTGCCGCATGTCAGATGAATAATGGGGACAGCTTTCCCATGCTAGTCTCCCGGGTCCACACCTTTCAGAACCAGGTCAGTTTTACTGTGCCCTCAGGCGAGAGCTGCAGCCGGTAAGGGAGAGGGGTCAGCTCCCTTGCCCACCACAGGTGGCTGTGTGTGTGTGTGTGTGTGCGCGCGCGCATCTTTGCCTCGCTCTCACCACCGCACGGCAGATGACGGGGCGTGGCCAGCTGCCCCACTCTCATAGCCTAAGGGCTGTCTGAGCCTCTGCCAACAGGGTCAGCTCTCCTGTGCTGCCTAGATGAGGAGCGGGGCCCTCTTTCCTGTGTGCTGCAGGGGGAGGGTCAACTTGCCTGTCACAGGTGGTAAGGGGCAAGGGGAGCATCTCTGCCCTGTCCATGCCACCACATGACAGTAGTGGGGACAGCTCTCCCACGCTCACAGCTTCGGGGGCTGGCTCATCCACACCTCCACCGACAGAGTTGGATCTATTGTTCTGCCAGGAGAAGTGTAGGACCTGCTTTCCCGAGTGTGCAGCTAGTAAAGGGGTCAGCTGCCTCACCAGGAGGCAGGAGGGGCAGGGAGGAGGGCATCTTTCCCTTGTACCCACCACCACACTGCAGATGATGGTGTCAGCTAAGATCGCTCTCACACCCTCAGTGCTGGCTCACCCTTGTCCGTATCTACAGGGTCAACTCTAGTGCTGCCTAGGTGAGGCAGGTGGCCGGCGTGTTTTCCCGAGTGTTGCAGCTGTTGAGGGGTGGGTCAGGTACTCCACGTGCTGCAGGTGGTGAAGGGAGTCAGTCATGTCGGCTAAGTGGCATGGAGCGGAGCTGTTGCTAGCTATATCCAGGTCCTGGGCTAGAGTCCTCGGGTGGCTTCTGGTTGAGTCCTGTCCCCGCCAGCCACATGGCAACAGGGAGGTGTTGCTGTTACAGTATTTCGCTTTCTTACAGAACCCAGGATCACTAGTCCAGGGGTGGCTCCACCCACAATAGGCTGGGCCCTCCACGATCAATCACTAAGAAAATGCTCTACAGGATAATCCACAGCCTGAGCTCATGGAGACATTTTCTCAGTCGAAATTTTCCCCCTCAGATGGCTATAGTTTGTGTCAAGTTGACATAAATGTAGCCAGCACAGTAATTTATAAAAAGTTATTTTAATTCTTAGGCTTCTCCAATATATTTATTACCCCTTCTCTGGCTTTGGCTGTGGAAATCCAGTATGAAATAGAAGTGTTTTGTTTTGTTTATTTATTTATTTAGGCACAGAGTTTTTCTGTAGCTTTGAAGCCTTTCCTGGAACTTGCTTTGTAGACCAGGCTACTCTCCTGGGATCCGCGTGTCTCTGCCTCCCCCAAGCGTTGGGATTAAAAGCGTACCACCACTGCTCGGCTTGATTTTCTTAATGTATGTTTATTTTATGTAGATAGGAGTGTTGGTTCCAGGGGGGTCGCGCAAAGATGAGAACAACACCAAGTCTATAAAACCAGAAGCAAACTTTATTCCAGAAACCAGATCCTAGGAAAACCAAAAGCAAACTTAAAAAAGTAAAAATAATAAAAACACCATGGGGCACAGAAGCTTATCAGCTAGCTGAGACCCCAGCCAGAGATGGTGTTTGTTAGGCTGTGGCAAAAAGGCTGGTTTCTGAACCCTTCTTTTATACTTAGGGCACCAAGCATTAGGTCTGAACAAAAGAATTTTTAGAATCTTACCCTGACCCCAAGGAGGGGAGTGAGTTCTAACGTCAGTGGGTAACTAGGCAGCTATCATGAAATACGTTTTAGAGTAGATTACAGCGACAGTCACTAATTGTAAGAAAACAGATGTCTTTAGCAATTAGTCAGAAAAAGGAGTGCTTGTATTACTAGAAGATTGATAAATTAGAATAGCTGGTTTTTAAGCTGAGAATTTAGAAGATAGCAGAAAGTTCTTTACACTATCTCAAGGTAAAACTAGATACAGACTGCCATACTTTACGACCTCCATTATCAGAGCTCAATAGTTAAGCCAGGCGTTTGCACCGTGGTCACTGTTTCTCCTGGTACCTCCAGGCAGTGTTTACCGAAGCCCCAGGCCTCCCCTTTAAAGGTGCCAGTTTCCCATAACAGACAGTGCCTAACCCAGAGGTCACACATCTCTGTCTCCTAGAGGTTAACTCAGTTCACATCTGTCTTTTATCAAGGATGGCCAGGAAAGTACTCTCAATTTGAAGGGAGAAGCTCTGGCCTTGTAAATAAAACAGCCAGTTGTAAACTGAAATGACCTAAGCTGATGGAGACTTCCCCAGCATCTGAGAAAATAGCTCACTGTGAATGACTGATCCTTGATCTGCTGAGAAAGCTGCTGACAGTCTGTTCTCGTTCTCCTAGACTTATAATTTTATATTTCTTTAGTTCTACATTCTAATTTTTAGAATCTACATTTTTATTTTCTTATTCTTGGAATCTTCAAGAGCTTTGCTCACGTCTATGTGTGTGTACACTGTATGCCTGGTGCCCATGAAAGCCAGAACGGTGTCAGGTCCTCTGGAACGGAAGTTACAGATGGTTGTGAGATGCATTATGGGAACTAAACCAGTGGATGCTCTTCTGAGCCACCACTCCAGCCTCCACACCACCCTCAAGTGTGCCAGGTGCACACCCACACACATGCATGCACACACACCATTTCCCTGTATAGCCCTGACAAGGCCTGGAACTTCTCACCTAGACCAATCTGGCCTTGAACTTGCATCCTTCCCTGACCTCTTAACGCCTCAGTGCTGGGAGTACAGACATCCACCACCATGCCAAGGAGAACCTTTTTCCAAACATGAATTACTAGGTGTTATTACTAACCCATTTCTCAGGCACAGAAAAGCCAAGAATTTGCCCACGTTCACACTTCTTTGTATCTCCAGCCTTTAGTAGAGACATGAGTAGCTAGAAGGCTTTTTTGTAAAGATCAAAAACATACCCATTGTCCCTTCCCCTAAGAGTTAATATAAACAGGCCTGTAAGTCAGGAGGCTAGGAGGGACTTTAAGAAAGTAAAGGGCTAGGAATATAGCTCAGCTGGAAGAGCACTTGTCTGACAAGCTCTGGGTCCTGGGTTCAATCCCTGATACCTTAAGAACAAAAGAGAGCAGCCAGTTTTGGCCCATCTTTGTACGGAGGCAGGAGGATTTGGAATTCAAAGTCTTTTCCAGCTGCAGTGACTTTGAGATCAGCCTAGGCTACATTAGCCCATGTCTAAAATAACAATAATAATAATTGGGTGGTGATGGTGCACACCTTTAATCTCAGCACTCGGGAGGCAGAGGCAGGCAGATCTCTGTGAGTTCAAGGCCAGCCTGGTCTATAAGAGCTAGTTTTAGGACAGGCTCCAAAACTACAGAGAAACCCTGTCTCAAAAAACAAAAAAGATAAACAAAGAAAGAAAAAGAAAAACAAACATGTTTAATAATAATAAAAGTCTTCCTAAGAAATAAAGGTTGGTAAAATGCCGGGCGGTGGTGGCGCACGCCTTTAATCGGGAGGCAGAGGCAGACGGATCTCTGGGAGTTCGAGACCAGCCTGGTCTACAAGAGCTAGTTCCAGGACAGGCTCCAAAGCCACAGAGAAATCCTGTCTCGAAAAAAAAAAGGTTGGTAAAATGTCTACTCATCCTATAGTGTTTTCCTCCACTGGCCATTGATTTGTAAACACTGTATCTTTTCTGTTCTGTGTCTCTTGTGAATTCATTCACTGGAAAATGGAAGCCAGAGACGAAATCCTGTAACAAGGTAACTTCTTGTTCTTCTTTTGTGTGATGTATTTTCATGCATGAATGAGTACACCCACGAATGCAGAGGCCAGAGATCAACGTGTCTTCCTCGGTAGCTCTCCACCTCTCTTGCTGAACCTAGAGTTCACCAATTCGGCTAGACGGGCTGGCCAATGAGCTCCAGGGATCCACCTAGCTCAGCACCCATGCACTGGAGTTACAGATGTGTGCCACCCAGCCTAGCTTTTACATGGGCTCTGGAGGATCAGAATTCAAGTCCTCACGCTGATGTGACAGGCACTTTACTAAGAGCCAGCTCGCCAGTCCTCTGCCCTTTTTTTGTTTTGTTTTGTTTTTAAATGGTTTTTCTCTAGCCCAGGTTGGCCTCAAACTCCCTGTAATCCTCCTATATCAGCCTTCCAAGTGCTGAGGTTGCAGGTATGAGCAATCATGCTCAGTTGATTGTTGGGGGAGGCCACTTGTTTGTTCCCGGCTGCTTAGACCCGAAATAATCACTCAGAAACTATATTATTTGCAATACTGTTTGGCCAATAGCTTAAGTGTATTGCTAGCTAGCTCTTAAAGCTAGAATTAAATTAACCCATTCCATTATTTTACATTTTACCACGAGGTTTGTGGCCTACTGGCAAGGTTCCAGCTAGCAGCTCGGGGCATTTTTCCCCTCTGACTGCTCCATGGCATCTGGAGACTCTGCCTTCTTTCTTCCAGCATTCAGTTTAGTCCCCTCTCCCCTGGCCCTGGCTCTACTCTGCCCTATCGCAGGCCAAAGCAGCTTCTTTATTCGTTAACCAATAAAAGCAATACATATACAGAAGGACTTCCACACCAGTTGATTTCTTTATTTTGTTTCATGTCTGAGTTGCTGTTCTATTGCTGTGAACAAGGAATACTTATGAAAGAAAGCGTGTAATTGGGGGCTTGCTTAAGATTTCCGAGACTTAGTCCATTATCATCATGGTGGCATGCAGGTAGGCAGGCGCTGGAGCAGTTGCTGAAGGTTTACATCCTGAGCTTCCTGATCCGTAGGTAGAGAGTCTGGGCCTGGTATAGTCATTTGAAACCTCAAAGCCCACCCCCAGTGACACTTCCTCCAACAAGGCCACACCTCCTGATCCTTTTCAAATAGTGCTGCTCCCTGATGACTAAGCATTCAAATATATTATTGTGTGGGATGCCATTCTTGTCATTCTTAGTCAATCCACCACGATGTCATTACCTTATATAGAAAGTAATGTGTGTGTGTGTGTGTGTGTGAAACCTCTCCTATGCTAAGTATATGTATGTGTGAAACCCCTCCTATATTAAATGTATGTGTGTGAAACCCCTCCTACATTAAATGTATGTGTGTATGAAACCTCTCCTATGTTAAGTGTGTGCATGCCTGTGTGTGTAAAACCTCTCCTATGTTAAGTGCATGCGTGCCTCTGTGTGTGTGTGTATGTGTGTGTGAAACCTCTCCTATGTCAAGTGCGTGCATGCCTCTGTGTGTCTGTATGTGAAACCTCTCCTATGTCAAGTATGTGCATGCCTCTGTGTGTGTGTGTGTGAAGCCTCTCCTATGTCAAGTGTGTGCATGCCTCTATGTGTGTGTGTGTGAAACCTCTCCTATGTCAAGTGTGTGCATGCCTCTATGTGTGTGTGTGTGTGTGTGAAACCTCTCCTATGTTAAGTGTGTGCATGCCTGTGTGTGTAAAACCTCTCCTATGTTAAGTGCATGCGTGCCTCTGTGTGTGTGTGTATGTGTGTGTATGACTTCTCTTATGTTAAGTGCATGCGTGCCTCTGTGTGTGTGTGAGACTTCTCCTATGTCAAGTGCGTGCATGCCTCTGTGTGTGTGTGTGAAACCTCTCCTATGGTAAGCACCTGCTCTGTCACTAGGTCATACTCTTAGCCCTATAAAACCAATCATGTTGAGCACTGCCTTGGTAACCTTGCTGAGTTTCATCCCATTTTAATTCTTCTTATTTTTGAGTATAAGGTGTCTTGTAGGCCAGAGGTTTTTCTTCAGGTGGCTAGAAGAAACCGGTTGGATCTAAGATAGGTTGATGGATTTTTCTTTGGGCCGCCAGCTCACAAAAAAAGACCCAGAGACTTATTATTAACCATGAAAGCTCAGCCTATAACCTAGGTTTGTCCCACTAGCTCTTATAACTTAATTTACATTTTGCCTCATGAGTTTTTACCTCTCTTCCATCTTGCACCTCCTGTTTCCTTCTGTGTCCTCTGATGTCTCTCTTGAGCCCAGCTTCATCTCCTCTTCCTCTCTCTCCCTGGAGGTCTTGCCTAACCGCTTTCTGCCTGGCTATTGACCATTCAACTCTTTATTAAGCAAGTCAGAGGGCGCCTTGGCAAAGACACATCTTTACAGTGTACAAAATTCCACAACAAAGATGTCTACCAGACTGACTGCCAGAGAGCCTCTGACCTCAAGATGCTGCTATCTGCATGCTAAGTGATGAGTCCTCCTAGCACTGATAGCTTACAGTTGCCATGACAACAACAGAAAAACTATAAAAGTGAAGAGGGGGTGCTCCACCTACTACCAGAAGACTTATAATTATGACTCCCGTTTATTAGCCCATACCCTCCCCCTTTTTATTTTTTAAGGGATGGATTAATATGGTCTCTCATGTACCCCAAGCTGGGTACATATACTCCTCCCTACCAGCCAAAACAAAAGTGGCTAGACAGATGGTTCCAAACACTAATACAATATATGTATGTTTTCCAAGACAGGGTTTCTTTGTGTATCCCTGACTGTCCTGGAACTCGTACCATAGACAGTGTTGGCCTTGAACTCACAGAGATTTGCCTGCCTCTGCCTCCCAAGTATTGGGATTAAAGGTGTGTATCACCATTGCCTGACAAAATAAATCCTTTTTAAAAATCTAAAATTATCAAATCTTCCTAAACCCTCAAAGTTAAGAACTTGACTTTTGAGTTTATCCCTTACTTCTGTTCTTGGCCAAAAAGTCTCCTTCACTGCTCAATTAGCATTTAGTCTTATTGATTCCATGACTCCCAAGAGGAAAAAGGGATCATAGTTTGGGGCAAATATTGGTAGCAACTTTTTTCACTCAGCCCTTTGGGATACTTTTTTTGTTTTTATGAAATAAAGTATCATCATTCTAAATTTGAAAACTATGAGATCAATTAAGATTTTAAGACTTAATTATTATTATTTTGCCCTTTGGCATATTCAATAAATATGAAAAAAGTTGAGGTGGGAGGGAAAAGAACCTGGCTAGCAGTGGCAGCAGGTGCTCAGAACCCCAGCCCCCAGCAAAAGACCAGAGTCAAGTCCCAGGTGGTCCCTAGGCTGTCCTCTCTCATATTATGTTAGTTTTAATTGGCATATACTAATTATATATTATAATGAGTTATTGATACTTTCATATGTGTATCAAATGTGTAGTGATCATCTGCCCCTTTCTCTCTGGTCTCACTCCCATTGATCTGTTTCCTCATCCCAAAGAGTAGACCCCCTTCTATCTCTTTCTCTCTCTCCTTGACTGTGTGTGATCAGTTTAAATAAGGCAACTTCCAGTGTCTCCTGATGTTTTAAGGAGACACTGGGCAAAAGTATAAAGAGCAGGTAAAACTGAAATAGAGTTGGTAAAAGGATAAATGGTTGCTGTAATAAAGGTCAGTTCACTTATTTTTCTCTGCCAGGACTTCACACACACATACACACACACACACACACACACAGTCATATATATATAATTTCCCTTGTTAAAAATGGTCTTGCTGCCTTTAATTCCAGCACTCAGGACACAGAGGCATGTAGATATCTGAATTAGAGGCCAGCCTGGTCTACAGAGCAAGCTCCAGGACAGCCAGAGCTGCACAGAGAAACCCTGTCTTGAAAAACGAAAACAGAACAACAGAAAAAGAGACTTGCTCTCTTGCTATGTATCCCAGCTGGGGTGACTGGTGTGGACTACCACACCTGGCAAGAGCATCTCTTGTTTGAAGAGCCCCATAATGTGGAAATAAGGACCCTAGGCACTTTGGGCTAAGATTCAGTATAAAAACAGGACAATCGCCGGGCAGTGGTGGCACACGCCTTTAATCCCAGCACTTGGGAGGCAGAGGCAGACGGATCTCTGTGAGTTCGAGGACAGCCTGGTCTACGAGAGCTAGTTCCACGACAAGCTCTAAAGCCACAGAGAAACCCTGTCTCAAAAAACCAAATAAAAAATAAATAATGAAGCCCATCAAGGAGGCAGGAGACACTGGTTAACCTGCCTTTCACCCACAGCCTGTTAGTCAGCAAGTATTTCCTTCCTTGCCAACAATGTGTGGAATGTACTTGATTTCTTATCTCAAGAGGAAAAAACCCATGCGGAATGTCTACACGGTATTTGCAAGGATCTGTATCTTACATAGGAAAATCAAATTAAACCATCAAAAGAGATTTTGCTTTTGTTTATTTATTTATTTTTGAGGCAGGGTCTCTCACTGTGTACGTCTTACTGTCCTGGAACTCACACTGTAAACCAGGCTGACTTTGAACTCACAGAGATCCGTCTTGCCCCTGCCTCCTGAGTGCTGGGATTAAAGGTATTATAAATAGAATATTTTTTTGAGTCAGTGTCTCTCACTTGCCTGGGACTGCTGGGATAGTAGGCATTCCCCACCACACCCAGCTAACTATTAAAAATACCATCCTTATGACTAACAAAACCTTCCAAACCTCAGACCACTCCAATAACCTATAAAGTGCTTCTCGTTTCTGTCCGCAACCTGAATCTTTTGCAATCAGTCCCATCCCTTCTTTCTCTTGATTCCTCCCTTCCCATGAGAGCTTCGTGTGAATGCTCATACTCTGGTTCAGTTTTTCTTTCTGTAGTCGTTGGCATAAAAGTTTCCCTAAATCTGATGTTACTGTTCGTTTGCTTGTTTGGATAGGATCGCGTGCTTCCCAGGTTAGCTCCCAACTCTCTGTGTCACCAAGGCGGGCTTCTACCTGCTGTTCCTCCTTACTCCACCTTCCGAGTGCTGGGATTGCAGGAGTGTGCCACTGTTGGGGACCCAAGCGAGGGCTTCAGGCATGCTTGGCGAGTACTGAGTCACATCCCCACCCCAGATAGGACTTTTATCTTTCATTGTTTTGAATGCCTAGTTATTTGCAATTTCTTCAGATGAGGATAGTTAAGTTTTAATGCGGGAGATCATTGTTTTGTCTTTTGTTTAGCGAAGAAGGGGTAAGAAATGAAGTGGAGTGAAAGTCTAGTGCAAAGGCCCAATAGCTGTGAAGGAGCGTTTTCCTGCATGAATATGCTGCCACCAGGTGGCGCCAGACCGGCCTGGTGGGGCACTTTCAAACTGGTTTTTGAAATCCTGCAGGTTCAGGATTTGCTGGGGATAAGTTTGCATGAAGAATTAAAAATAGCCTGGCCTATCTGATTGGCAGGGACTCAGGATCTTGACAGAAGACTCAATTGGCACGGTTATGAGAAACAAGCACCCACATAGAGTTTTGGAAGGAATACAAAAATGTACAACTCTGGTAGAGAACAGCTTGGCAATATCTTAGCAAATCTACATATGCATTCAGCCTGGGACCTGGCATCCCATGCCATTTACCCTGAAGCTATATCTCTAACAATACGAATATACGTATTCACAAAAATATTTGATTGCAGCATAATTACACTTGCTAGAAACCATTTTAAAATGTTCAAGACACAGAATATTGTTTTACTAAACCACAACGAATGAAATTCAGCAACTGTAAAAAATGGCAAGGGAAAAAAAATCTCTACAAACAAATTAGGATTGTTTTCCCCTCCCCCACTTCCTTTCTTTTATCTTACTTTTTTCTTGAGAGTGTCTTACTCCGTAGTCCAGCTGTTCCTTCAAGACTTCTCAGAGATAGACTTCATAGGATGTCATGTCCCGAGGGAGGCCAGCCACCAGGAACCAACTGACCACAAGCAGGGTGACTCACTCCTGCCACAACCAACAGAGGCTTCGAGACCTGCTGGATACATGAGACCCTTTGCTACTGCCCCTTCCCTTAGTGAACTGCGGACTTGCTCTGCCATGTACTGCTGTTGGCTGCCATAAGAACTCTCCAAGAACTTTCCAATGGGACACTGGCAGTCTTT